>NW_022060256.1:3790200-4119379 GCF_007364275.1 Archocentrus centrarchus | reverse complement strand
TACTCCCACACATATGCAAATGCACGGGCACACATGTGAACATGCACAGGCTTCCACCCTACCAGCCAACCTCGGATATCCCACGCATGCACACATGAATGCATATACATGAGCACACATATGCATTCAAAAACTGTACGAACAAACCACATCACCTACGCTACTTCTGATGTTTGTACAGATTTGTGTACAAACACATGAGCGTGCACGTACGCATCCACCCATCCTGCCAACCCTAGATCGCTACACAGGCACATGTCAATGCACATAAAAGAGTACACGTGCAACATTCCACTTCAACAAAAAAACCAACCAACAATTCTTCTCTTCCCACACATGTGCAAATGCACGGGCACACATGTGAACATGCACAGGCTTCCACCCTACCAGCCAACCTCGGATATCCCACGCATGCACACATGAATGCATATACATGAGCACACATATGGATTTAAAAACTGTACGAACAAACCACATCACCTACGCTACTTCTGACGTTTGTACAGATTTATGTACAAACACATGAGCGTGCGCATAGAAGTCCACCCGTCCTGCCAACCCTGGATTGCTATGCAGGCACATGTCAATGCACATAAAAGAGTACACGTGCAACATTCCACTTCAAAAAAACTGACCAACAATTCTTGTTTTCCCACATATGTGCAAATGCACGGGCACACATGTGAACATGCGAAGGCTTCCACCCTACCAGCCAACCTCGGATATCCCACGCATGCACACATGAATGCATATACATGAGAACACATATGGATTTAAAAACTGTACGAACAAACCACATCACCTACGCTACTTCTGACGTTTGTACAGATTTATGTACAAACACATGAGCGTGCGCATAGAAGTCCACCCGTCCTGCCAACCCTGGATTGCTATGCAGGCACATGTCAATGCACATAAAAGAGTACACGTGCAACATTCCACTTCAAAAAAACTGAACAACAATTCTTGTTTTCCCACATGTGTGCAAATGCACAGGCACATATGTGAACATGCGAAGGCTTCCACCCTACCAGCCAACCTCGGATATCCCACGCATGCACACATGAATGCATATACATGAGAACACATATGGATTTAAAAACTGTACGAAAAAAACCACATCACCTACGCTACTTCTGACGTTTGTACAGATTTATGTACAAACACATGAGCGTGCGCATAGAAGTCCACCCGTCCTGCCAACCCTGGATTGCTATGCAGGCACATGTCAATGCACATAAAAGAGTACACGTGCAACATTCCACTTCAAAAAAACCAACCAAAAATTCTTGTTTTCCCACATATGTGCAAATGCACGGGCACACATGTGAACATGCGAAGGCTTCCACCCTACCAGCCAACCTCGGATATCCCACGCATGCACACATGAATGCATATACATGAGCACACATATGGATTTAAAAACTGTACGAACAAACCACATCACCTACGCTACTTCTGACGTTTGTACAGATTTATGTACAAACACATGAGCGTGCGCATAGAAGTCCACCCGTCCTGCCAACCCTGGATTGCTATGCAGGCACATGTCAATGCACATAAAAGAGTACACGTGCAACATTCCACTTCAAAAAAACCAACCAACAATTCTTGTTTTCCCACATGTGTGCAAATGCACAGGCACATATGTGAACATGCGAAGGCTTCCACCCTACCAGCCAACCTCGGATATCCCACGCATGCACACATGAATGCATATACATGAGAACACATATGGATTTAAAAACTGTACGAACAAACCACATCACCTACGCTACTTCTGACGTTTGTACAGATTTATGTACAAACACATGAGCGTGCGCATAGAAGTCCACCCGTCCTGCCAACCCTGGATTGCTATGCAGGCACATGTCAATGCACATAAAAGAGTACACGTGCAACATTCCACTTCAAAAAAACTGAACAACAATTCTTGTTTTCCCACATATGTGCAAATGCACGGGCACACATGTGAACATGCGAAGGCTTCCACCCTACCAGCCAACCTCGGATATCCCACGCATGCACACATGAATGCATATACATGAGAACACATATGGATTTAAAAACTGTACGAACAAACCACATCACCTACGCTACTTCTGACGTTTGTACAGATTTATGTACAAACACATGAGCGTGCGCATAGAAGTCCACCCGTCCTGCCAACCCTGGATTGCTATGCAGGCACATGTCAATGCACATAAAAGAGTACACGTGCAACATTCCACTTCAAAAAAACTGAACAACAATTCTTGTTTTCCCACATATGTGCAAATGCACGGGCACACATGTGAACATGCGAAGGCTTCCACCCTACCAGCCAACCTCGGATATCCCACGCATGCACACATGAATGCATATACATGAGAACACATATGGATTTAAAAACCGGACAAACAAACCGCATCACCTACGCTACTTCTGACGTTTGTACAGATTTATGTACAAACACATGAGCGTGCGCATAGAAGTCCACCCGTCCTGCCAACCCTGGATTGCTATGCAGGCACATGTCAATGCACATAAAAGAGTACACGTGCAACATTCCACTTCAAAAAAACTGAACAACAATTCTTGTTTTCCCACATATGTGCAAATGCACGGGCACACATGTGAACATGCGAAGGCTTCCACCCTACCAGCCAACCTCGGATATCCCACGCATGCACACATGAATGCATATACATGAGAACACATATGGATTTAAAAACTGTACGAACAAACCACATCACCTACGCTACTTCTGACGTTTGTACAGATTTATGTACAAACACATGAGCGTGCGCATAGAAGTCCACCCGTCCTGCCAACCCTGGATTGCTATGCAGGCACATGTCAATGCACATAAAAGAGTACACGTGCAACATTCCACTTCAAAAAAACCAACCAAAAATTCTTGTTTTCCCACATATGTGCAAATGCACGGGCACACATGTGAACATGCGAAGGCTTCCACCCTACCAGCCAACCTCGGATATCCCACGCATGCACACATGAATGCATATACATGAGAACACATATGGATTTAAAAACTGTACGAACAAACCACATCACCTACGCTACTTCTGACGTTTGTACAGATTTATGTACAAACACATGAGCGTGCGCATAGAAGTCCACCCGTCCTGCCAACCCTGGATTGCTATGCAGGCACATGTCAATGCACATAAAAGAGTACACGTGCAACATTCCACTTCAAAAAAACTGACCAACAATTCTTGTTTTCCCACATATGTGCAAATGCACGGGCACACATGTGAACATGCGAAGGCTTCCACCCTACCAGCCAACCTCGGATATCCCACGCATGCACACATGAATGCATATACATGACCACACATATGGATTTAAAAACTGTACGAACAAACCACATCACCTACGCTACTTCTGACGTTTGTACAGATTTATGTACAAACACATGAGCGTGCGCATAGACGTCCACCCGTCCTGCCAACCCTGGATCGCTACGCAGGCACATGTCAATGCACATAAAGGAGTACACGTGCAACATTCCACTTCAAAAAAACCAACCAACAATTCTTCTCTTCCCACACATATGCAAATGCACGGGCACACATGTGAACATGCGAAGGCTTCCACCCTACCAGCCAACCTCGGATATCCCACGCATGCACACATGAATGCATATACATGACCACACATATGGATTTAAAAACCGGAAAAACAAACCACATCACCTACGCTACTTCTGACGTTTGTACAGATTTATGTACAAACACATGAGCGTGTGCGTAGACGTCCATCCATCCTGCCAACCCTGGATCGCTACGCAGGCACATGTCAATGCACATAAAAGAGTACACGTGCAACATTCCACTTCAAAGAAACCAACCAACAATTCTTCTCTTCCCACATATGTACAAATGCACAGGCACACATGTGAACATGCGCAGGCTTCCACCCTACCAGCCAACCTCGGATATCCCACGCATGCACACATGAATGCATATACATGAGCACACATATGGATTTAAAAACTATACGAACAAACCACATCACCTACGCTACTTCTGACGTTTGTACAGATTTATGTACAAACACATGAGCATGCGCGTAGACGTCCACCCATCCTGCCAACCCTGGATCGCTACGCAGGCACATGTCAATGCACATGAAGGAGTACACGTGCAACATTCCACTTCAACAAAGAAACCAACCAACAATTCTTCTCTTCCCACATATGTACAAATGCACAGGCACACATATGAACATGCGCAGGCTTCCACCCTACCAGCCAACCTCGGATATCCCACGCATGCACACATGAATGCATATACATGACCACACATATGGATTTAAAAACTGTACGAACAAACCACATCACCTACGCTACTTCTGACGTTTGTACAGATTTATGTACAAACACATGAGCGTGCGCATAGAAGTCCACCCGTCCTGCCAACCCTGGATTGCTATGCAGGCACATGTCAATGCACATAAAAGAGTACACGTGCAACATTCCACTTCAAAAAAACTGACCAAAAATTCTTGTTTTCCCACATATGTGCAAATGCACGGGCACACATGTGAACATGCGAAGGCTTCCACCCTACCAGCCAACCTCGGATATCCCACGCATGCACACATGAATGCATATACATGAGAACACATATGGATTTAAAAACTGTACGAACAAACCACATCACCTACGCTACTTCTGACGTTTGTACAGATTTATGTACAAACACATGAGCGTGCGCATAGAAGTCCACCCGTCCTGCCAACCCTGGATTGCTATGCAGGCACATGTCAATGCACATAAAAGAGTACACGTGCAACATTCCACTTCAAAGAAACCAACCAACAATTCTTGTTTTCCCACATATGTGCAAATGCACAGGCACACATGTGAACATGCGAAGGCTTCCACCCTACCAGCCAACCTCGGATATCCCACGCATGCACACATGAATGCATATACATGAGCACACATATGGATTTAAAAACTATACGAACAAACCACATCACCTACGCTACTTCTGACGTTTGTACAGATTTATGTACAAACACATGAGCGTGCGCATAGAAGTCCACCCGTCCTGCCAACCCTGGATTGCTACACAGGCACATGTCAATGCACATAAAGGACTACACGTGCAATGTTCCACTTCAAAGAAACCAACCAACAATTCTTGTCTTCCCACACATATGCAAATGCACAGGCACACATGTGAACATGCACAGGCTTCCACCCTACCAGCCAACCTCGGATATCCCACGCATGCACACATGAATGCATATACATGAGCACAGATATGGATTTAAAAACTATACGAACAAACCACATCACCTACGCTACTTCTGACGTTTGTACAGATTTATGTACAAACACATGAGCATGCGCGTAGACGTCCACCCATCCTGCCAACCCTGGATCGCTACGCAGGCACATGTCAATGCACATAAAGGAGTAGACCTGCAAAGTTCCAATTCAACAAAGAAACCAACAAACAATTCTTCTCTTCCCTCACATGTGCAAATGCACGGGCACACATGTGAACATGCACAGGCTTCCACCCTACCAGCCAACCTCGGATATCCCACGCATGCACACATGAATGCATATACATGAGCAGACATATGGATTTAAAAACCGGACAAACACACCACAGAACCTACACTACTTCTGACGTTTGTACAGATTTATGTACAAACACATGAGCGTGCACGTACGCATCCACCCATCCTGCCAACCCTAGATCGCTACACAGGCATATGTCAATGCACATAAAGGACTACACGTGCAATGTTCCACTTCAAAGAAACCAACCAACAATTCTTGTCTTCCCACACATATGCAAATGCACGGGCACACATGTGAACATGCACAGGCTTCCACCCTACCAGCCAACCTCGGATATCCCACGCATGCACACATGAATGCATATACATGACCACACATATGGATTTAAAAACTGTACGAACAAACCACATCACCTACGCTACTTCTGACGTTTGTACAGATTTATGTACAAACACATGAGCGTGTGCGTAGACGTCCACCCATCCTGCCAACCCTGGATCGCTACGCAGGCACATGTCAATGCACATAAAGGAGTACACGTGCAACATTCCACTTCAAAAAAACCAACCAACAATTCTTGTCTTCCCACACATATGCAAATGCACGGGCACACATGTGAACATGCACAGGCTTCCACCCTACCAGCCAACCTCGGATATCCCACGCATGCACACATGAATGCATATACATGAGCACACATATGGATTTAAAAACCGGAAAAACAAACCATATCACCTACGCTACTTCTGATGTTTGTACAGATTTGTGTACAAACACATGAGCGTGTGCGTAGACGTCCACCCATCCTGCCAACCCTGGATCGCTACGCAGGCACATGTCAATGCACATAAAGGAGTACACCTGCAAAGTTCCACTTCAAACAAACCAACCAACAATTCTTGTCTTCCCACACATGTGCAAATGCACGGGCACACATGTGAACATGCACAGGCTTCCACCCTACAGCCAACCTTGGCTTCCCACACAGGCACATATGATTGCACTTATATTAAAAAATATTTTTTACTTTTCTGAAAAGTAAAGTGACCAGTCCTCATAATTACCAGTTAACAATATAAATCTTAGGCTACTGTTTTTTTTTCTGACTACTGTTGTGCTTAGTTGTGTGCTTGCAATGTAAAAGTTCTAGTGGAACTTTAATTTCCCTGACAGAACCTTCCCAAACTGATTAATAAAGTTTCATGTTACTCAATTCAAATATTTTTATGTAGCACCAAATCAGATCAAACAGTCGCCTCAAGGCGCTTGGTTCTGTGGGTAAAGACCCTACAATAATACAGAGAAATCCCAACAGTCAAAAAGACCCCCTATGAGCAGCACTTGGCGACAGTGGGAAGGAAAAACTCCCTTTTAACAGGAAGAAACCTCCAGCAGAACCAGGCTCAGGGAGGGGCAGTCATCTGCCGCGACCGGTTGGGCTGAGGGGAGAGATTAAAGAAACTACTCTAATCTAATCTAATCATAGACAAACACAAACCCCTATCTTAACTAGAATACACATACAATCATTCTTTTACGAATGAGCTCAAAGCCTGCAACAGAAAGCAAAGATGAAAACCAGCCTAAAGAGACTTTAAAGTGATCACCAGGTACACAATTTACAACCCAATAAAAGGCCTGAATCAATCCATATCAATTTATAGCAATATTCAAACTGAATGCAGGCTGCATCTAGTGGCTATGTAAAGTAGCAATGTAAAAGCTGCGAAAGATAAAATTAACTAATAATCTCCATTAATCTGTCTTACATTGGCTAATTGCTATATTTCAGGTAAAGGGTGTTTTAAATCTGCACCACTGATTTGTGTCATGAAATTCGTTAACAGTATCTCGCAGCAAGATTTATCTATTGACAACGAGCCTCAGCAAAGAAGTGTTTTTTTTTTCTGATTTGATCTGTTTTCAAAAGTAACATCTGAAGACAAAAAAAAGCACTTCTATGCTGAGAGCAGTGAAGCAGAGCAGTTGACAAAATATCACATTACAGGACAATGTCAGAAAATAATACTAAAATAGTTATTACTATTTCTATAATTGCTTTTGGGAGTGTTGACTTTGTGCTTATCTGTTTCGTTCTGGCGCTCTCTCTTTGCTGTCTTCATCCTACTCTCTCTTCTTCTCAGCCTCTCTATCCTTGTCTCGCCATCTTGATGCCGTCACCTAAAAGTTAAAAGTAACAGTGAAAAACAATTTGCAACCCAAAAAAAAGCCTAAATTGATCCATATCAATTTATAGCAATGTTCAAACTGAATGTAGGTATGTTACAATCACTGCATGATAGTGTCCGCGCTGACCTGTTTGTAGCCAATACGCTAAAGCGGTCTGCCAAAAACCGGGTTTCTGATCAAATGAAAGTGTGTATTTTCCGTGATTTTTTTGCTATACTGTAGGGGGGCTCCCACTGGACAGCCTCTTTTTCGATTTTTTTCTTTCTGTCAAGCCTTTCTTATTGAACGGTTGTTTTTCAATAACCTCACCAAAGCTAACATGTTAAAACACTGATGGCACATAAGGACATCAATTTAAAATATATGGACGTGTAATTTTATGTTTAAACTTAAAACTGTTAAAGTTTCATCAAGTTTTCTTGATCAGAAAGTAGTTTAATAACGTAAGGACAACGTCCATTGTCAAAGCGACAGCCCATCTCGGCCAATGCAATCAACAATGAAAAAAAATAGTCAGTTAATTTAGCCAAATTAAACTATTCTGTTTGTTATAAAATTGTTTTCTCAGCTCTTAGATTTTCTGTTTGCCATACTTCTGCCTCTCTTTGCTGAAAAATTCATTCAAATATTGATTTGAAGTCAGAGCAAAAATGCTAACTTTTTTGTGTGTAATGCACTTTGAGATCACAGTTTATTTGTGCTATTAGTGTGGTTTTGGTATCAAAATGTAATTTTTGCTCTTTCTATCTGCATGAGTTTCAGATGTAACTGTAAATAATGAAACTTTCTGTAGCATACCTACTGAATACAGGCTGCTGCTGGCCATTAACGGGTTACGTGCTTTTTATTTCTGACAGCTGGCGCTGGAGCTGTCTTCTAACACACAATTAAGCCCGATTCCACGGTTCCTCGGCCGGCAATTAGTGATATACCAGCAAAGTAAAAGCTTTGAAAGCTAAAATTAAGTAATAATCTCCATTAATCTAGCTTACAATATTATTGACGCTATTTAGAAAACAAAATAAGCAGTTTTTGCTCTTATTTCAGGTAAAGCGTGTTTTAAATCTGCACCACTGATTTGTGTGTCATGAAATTACTTCTTCGTTTACCTTCTCCAGCAGCAAGATTTATCAACGAGCCTCAGCGAAGAAGTGTTTTATTTTTTTCTCTTCAGATTTCTCTTCAACGGTTAAACAGTTAACATTAAACAGTTCCGAACGCCCGGCTTCTATGACGTCATAACGGCGCTTTGCTGTTTTCAAAAGTAACATCTGAAGACAAAAAAACACTTCTTTGCTGAGAGCAGCGAAGTAAAGCCGTTGGCGAAATATCACATTTGAGTACAATGTCACAAAAAAATAATAAAATGATTACTCCCAAAACCAACTAGAAACAGTAATGACTTTGTCTGTACCTATCTGTTTCTTTCTTGCTTTCTCTCACTTGGCTGTCTTCATCCTACTCTCTCTCCTTCTCTCCCTCTCTATCCTCCTCTCGCTATCTTGATACCAAGGGCGTAATTTTGGGTCCAACATTGGGGATGGGGTGGGGGGTGTTGTCGACCAACAATGAAAATTTGTTGATTATCCACTTTTTGGCCTCTTTTCATTTTTTTCTAACTACACCGACTCCCAGGCAGCTGCTTCCACAGGTTAGGGTGGAACGGTGAACGGCGGCTTGGTGGAGAAAGCAGATTGGGTGATACCAAGTTTTTGTGGGGCGGGGGGTTACATTACCAAATGATTAAACATGCTAGTATTTTACCCATAATGAATAAAGAAAATGTTATTCATGTAAGATTTTTTTTGTAAATTGTGACAATACCAACACCGAGGTTGTATATAAAAAAGAGGATGACTGGGATCTATTTCTTAAGGAAGTTGAGATCCTTGCAGCAAAATGTTGGATATTTCCTATCACTCAGTTGGCAAGCACAGTATCCACAGGTTTCGGTAAGAGCGTACGTAGGCTGAAAGAAGCATCATGAGCTGGGGAGTGTAGGAGTGGTCAGGATAGATGCCCTCTCTATTTGATATTTTCTCTATTTAACAGCTCTGCATATGATATGATCAATAACAAAGGCATGGCGCTGATTGAAGGTGAAGGCGCCCCTGTGCTCCTTCACCTCCTCTCCTACTGTCGCCTCCTGCTATCTTGGTAACTGGAAACAGGACTTCATTTCACTGGAACCAAAGACCCAGGCCAACCTCAGGGAAAATATATTAATGCATTGAAATAGGTCTGTGTAGATTCTCAGTTATCCAGGTCATGGTAAATGCATTGAAATAATTAAATTAACCAATATTCTTTTAATACCTTTAACTTTGTTTCAAACTGCTAAAACATACACAAGTAGCATCGTTGAACACTAACTTAAAATTGTGGCGAAATATATGAAATTACATAAAAACCACAATTCCCACAACACACGTGACAAGGACTTGCATACAAACTGTGTGAATCAACCACCATAGTTGTAGTTCTTGGAGGTGAGTGACTGGACTCGCTCGATTCCTGTTTGGGCTGTCCGCCGCAGCTAGGCTCCGTACCGCTCTAATTTTCGTAGTCTGGCTGCAACCACATAAACAGCAACAACGGTAAAGTCATAGCATCTGATTGTGACATGGTGATTCGATCATCGAAATATAATTCTGAAGAATATGTGACTGTGTATGATCAAGTAAATAAATTAGCTATTTGTTATAAAAAGTGGTGAGGCTAATAGTAGCTAAGGATCATGGGCAGTGTAGTCTTCTGTGCTCTGTTACCTATGTGGCAGGGAAGGCAAGCCTTCCACTTGCAGAAGCACTTTTTCTCTGAGCCTTATGGCTTCAAACGCCATTGTCAAGATTACTTTTTAAAATTGTGGCTTTTAATGTTGTAGACTGCAAGTGGCAGTTTTATAGGGTTCTTTAAAATGTACTCTAAACCTCTGTATCATGATACCACATATTAATATTGTCTATGTGTTTCTTTTATGAGCTGTAGTTTAACCATATCACAGTCTGTAGGTATGAATAACTACCAAAATGGTCATATTTGGCAAATGTTTTATAGTTATGACAGAAAACAAAGGGTAAATAAAACAAAATCTGTCCCAGAATACATACAGCTGTATGTCATTATATTATTCAAAGGTTAGTTGAACTTTTAAAATTGCACCTGAGAACGCAGAATGAAATTGTATTTAATCAATAACATACAAACAGCAAAATATGAAAAAGAAATGTAGTGAGCGTGTTCAGTGATTTTGATAAAGTATTCCTTTTTTAATTTTTTTGTTAAAGTATTTGTTACTTTTTAACTTACACCAACTTTTTAAACTTATCACCTCATCTCTACTGCTGAAGAACTGGATATAAATATAGCTGGGAAACACCAAAACAAATATAAGGAAAAAAATCACTTTATACAGTCTGTACTGGTGTATTAATCTGGACAGAAACCTTTGGCTCCCAGGACAGGTCCCACTCTTCATCACTGAAAACAGAAGGGGAGTTCTTAATTACAGGTACTGTACAATAAAGTAACACCTTCATCTCAAACACAGAACAGAACAACACACTCTATATCTCTCTCTCCTACAGTCAAAAGACTGTGTGTGCTTGATGATTCAAAATTGGAAAATGGATGTGAGGTAGTTAAGATAATAAGATAAGAGCTAGAAAGTGTAGGGAACCAATTGATAAACTTTGGTGTACAGTCTAAAGTGATTTGAGTGCTTTGAGTCAGTAGAACCAGTAGAACAATAAAATCTCTATATGAATGCATGTCCATAATAAATCCACATTTTGTCATTTTCTGTGTTTTTAATCTAAGCTCTAGTGAAAGAAAGACTACTACCGTATTTTTCGGACTATAAGTCGCTCCGGAGTATAGGTCGCACCAGCCAAAAAATGCATAATAAAGAAGAAAAAAACATATATAAGTCGCACTGGACTATAAGTTGCACTTTTTTTGGGGGGGGTATTTGATAGAATCCGAGACTCAGAGCATAAATTCCATCTTGAAAGGCAATTTAAAATAATAATGGATTAAAGAACAGGGCGAACACGGGTACGCCTACGTTATGCTAACGTAACACATTCAGCTACATGACGCACAACGAACAGAGTACGTGTCTGGTATGTTAACGTAACATTAACAGTTATTCAGATAACCATAGCATAAAGAACATACAAGTTAACCAAACCATCAATCCATTGAATTCTTCATCCTCGGTGTCGCTTCTAAACAACTCCGTACACTCCGTAGGTAGACGAAGCGCCGCTTCCTCTTCTGTGTCGCTTTCGTCAGACTCGTCGTCAGCTGCAGTTCCAATTATTCCAGCCTTTCTGAATCCCAACAGGATGGTTTGGTTGTCACTGAAGCCCAGGTTTTCTTGATCCATCCAATGACTTCCAGGAAAGTTGGGTGGCGCATTCTCCCAGTTGCCTCCATCCATCATCCACTTCAGCTTTGCCCTACAATAAAATAAGAAACTTTCTTAGGATCTTGCAGTTGTTTCTGGTTTGTTTGATACAGTGGGTAATTGATTCTATTTTACATATTTTTCCTGTACAAATAGCTTTAAATGGTTTATTGTGAAATGGATTACTGATTAAAAATACATATGTATCTGGGAAACAGCTAAGACAGAAGGAATCTAGTTGGGTGTTGTCAGTGCACTCTATATACTTAGTTCAAGTGCTCTCACCTTCCTCGCTCTTTCTTCTTTGATACTCCGGATCGGGAAAGTCTGTAGTCTGCTGTGGTAGGAGCACTCTATGAACACCAAAACATGTGTCAAATTTTATACAAATTATGCACATATGTGATTTCCTCCCATTATTGTAACAGAAACTTGGAATAATCACATTTCTTGTATGTGTCTGTATTTGTACTGAATGAAAGAAGCTGTAATGATTAAAAGCATGGTAGATTTCCACTGACTCATTTTTGGCCTTTTTTTTCTTAGGTCTACATTTGGTTTCCTCTGTGACTGAAGATCACAGCATAGTCATGAGTTTCAGTGTAAAACAAAAACAAACCCAAAAAGGAAGTCCATGAAACACACAATTTTTGTTTTCATTTTCATATGATAATTTTCCTTGTATAAAATACATTTATCTTAATACTATTTCATTGTATTACTCTAAACACCAACACAATAACAATGACATACCCATCTTTTTCTTTTTTCGACTTCCAACAAAATCTCTCCTCTTGCCGGACCCTGTGTTGACATCTGTGATTTTGGGAGAAACAAGTTAACCAAAACAACTTTAAACAGTCCTATTAACTGTTGTGACATCATATTATTCTACAAATTTCACTGTACACATATCAAAAGTAAAAGACGTGGATTTTTTCGATTGATTAAACTGAAGTTAAACTTTCCCCGATTCCAGGCTTGGTCAGGGAATACAAACTGCTATTGGTTCAGCCACCAGCTACTCCTCTGTAGTTCAGCCTGGACTCCTCCAAATATAAAACTCTAACCTCAACATGAGCTTGTGGATTACAATCTACCATTTATAAAGATCTTTAAATGTATGCTTAATCTGAGTGGTGTAAAATACGCTGTCCGCCAAGCACCTCAACAATTGGATTTATCAGTTTCCCCTCAAAGTGTACCAACAAACTGAGCTACGTAGCACATTATTTATGAATTAAGCTTATTGTATCACAGAAAAGCACCATGACATTAGCTTTAAATTTTCAAAGGCACCAGGAGATGGTGCTGTTGATGACAGGTATAACTGTAATCTACAATTGTATTGACACCACCCACAAGTTCTTATAATGTGACACATAAATTCAAAATACTCAGCAGTCAGTCAAAAAGGGTAAAAATGTTCAAACTTTACAGATATGAACTATAATGATAAGTGAAATTACCTTTGTTGGTCTTGTTATTCACTTGCTCCACTTGTCCCTCTGAGTTGCTCAGTGGGTCAACCTCTCCCTTGGTGGTCTGAATATCATCCACCTGCAGGGGTCTTTGCCTCCTCCGCCCACGAGGTGCTCGCCTCCTCCATCTGACAGGTTCTTGCCTCCTCCAGCTCCATGGTCCTTGCCTCTCCAACCTGTGGTCCGTGTTACAGTAAGCTTAATACATAAATAATATGCTACGTAGCTCAGTTTGTTGTTACGCTTTTACATTTGTTGAGGTGCTTGGCGGACAGCGTATTTTACACCACTCAGATTAAGCATACATTTAAAGATCTTTATAAATGGTAGATTGCAATCCACAAGCTCATGTTGAGGTTAGAGTTTTATATTTGAATTAACTCCATAGTCCTTGCCTCCCCAACCTGTCCATTTCTTACCTCCTGTGCCTGTATGATTGCCTCCTTTTGGCTGTTTGCGTCCTCTGGTGGTTCACAGGGTGTGAGGTGGAGTGTAAAAAACTCTTCATCATTTATAGTGACCCCATCTGCATTTCCAGTAGAATCCTGGTTCCAACCTGTTCAAGCTGAACATGTGTTGTATTTTTTAAAATTTAACAAATGATGTAAAAAGCTCAGAACAAGATTTGTGGTCATTTCAAATTACTGAAGTATTTATTCCCTACTGGAAATATTTAAACTATAATAGATAGATGGATATATAATGGCAACACGGTGGTTAACACTGCTGCCTCACAGCTACAATGACAGCCTGCATCTTTCTGTGTGGGTTTCCTCCCACAGTCCAAGGACATGCAGTTAGTGGGGTTAGGTTAATTGGGCACTCTAAATTGCCCACAGGTGTGAATGTGAGTGTGAATCGTTTTCCTTTTTTTTATGTTGTAGAAAAATGTTTACAGAGCACTTATAATACCCATATAGGAATATCTATTAATACTGATGGTACTGTATCAGCTAAGGCTACGTTCACACTGCAGCCTGAAGCGACCCAATTCCGATTTTTTGTGAAATCCGATTTTTTTTGCGTGGTCGTTCACATTTCCAAATATATGCGACTTGGATGTGAGCTGTGTGTGAACAGCAGACGAACCTGAAAGTGTCCCGCATGCGTAGTAGAGGACGCGATAACGTCACATGTAGCGAGCGCGCTCAATGTTTACGGAAGTCACACGTTTTCCTTTCCTTTCCGCGTCCGCGTAACGGGACGCAGAATAGTGACGTTTGTCGATTATCAATGACGTGCAGGTCGGATAAATGCGACCTGGCTGTACACACTCAGGCCGCATTTGAAAAGATCGGATACGTATCGGATTTAGGACCACATATCCAAGTGGCCTGGGTCGCATTTGAAAAAATCCGATCTGTGTTGTTCAGACTGGCATGAAAAGATCGGATACAGGTCGCATGAGGGCGAAAAAAATCGGATTTGGGTCACTTCAGGCTGCAGTGTGAACGTAGCCTAAAAGTCTCAGGTTAGTTTCCACAATGGGTCAAACTTTTAACTTAATCCTGCTTTATGCCTGCTGCTTTGTACCAAATGAAGTATATACAATGATGATGTATTAAGGACAATGGAGTAGAGAAGCATGGAGAAGAAGAAAATACTGTTGCTCTGTGATAATGATGATGACGACAACTCAAAGTGCAAAATGCAGCAACGGACAACTGGCCCGACTAAAACATTCAGGTTTAGAGGAAATCCTATACAGTGTAATCTACAAGAAATAAATATGGTTCAAAATATACCTACATAATCTGCTTGAATCACAAATTCTTTCCATGTGTACCAAATCCCTTTTCTCCAAGGCCATTGCAAACTGTAACAGTTTAACTTAAATAAACTTGAAATATAAGTATATACATTTGTCATTCTGACAGCACTGTAAAGAATATCTATAGTGAAAATAATAAGTTCCTAAGTTTGGATTTATGGTATAATTTATTCTGATGACTATCTAAATTACACGTGGTGTGACTTCACTCTGTTACATTGTGGAAGTACTTTGCCAACTTAATATATATTCTAATTTACAAAGCAAGGATATCACTTATCCATCCTTCCTCTATCCAGCCTATCCCAGCTGTCATAGGGTGAGAGGCGAGGTACACCCAGTACAGGTCGCCAGCCTGTTGCAGGGCAAACGCAGTAGTGATGGGAATTCCGGCTCTTTTCAGAGAGCCGGCTCTTTCAGCTCCCAAATGGCTCCTTAGATTTTAATTAAAAAAAAAAGTGTAAAATGAATTACTAATGTAAAAACATACATTATCAAGAATCAAGAATGCCTTTATTAGTCCCACAAATGGGGAAATTGCAGTTAACAGAACATCCATCCAAAACAAAAACATAACACAGACAGGGGGGGACAGATGTCTGAGGTCATGCAACCGTTTCACAACGGCGCTACCTTTAGCAGAGAGACAGAAAGAGATACACTGGGATAGTTAGGTTCAAAAAATCATCTCATACTGTGTTCATAAAGAACACCTTACGAGGTTCCAAAAAACACCTCAGCAAAAAGCATATTGCACATATAAAGCCGGGATAGCAGTATGGTGGGTAGGGTCAGGGTCAGGAGGGGACGCAGACGGAGACGAGAGGGTGGGGGCATTGTGGAGCCCAGATGCCAGCTCCCAGGCAAACAGTTTGCTGATAGTGATGGAAGTTCATCAGCAGCCTTGGTACACCAGATCCAGCTTCACAAATCACAGAGAGGGCTGAGGGGGATAGCGGCCTTCACACATAGTTCTGGAGAGATATGATTGCCAGCCAAGGCCGGCTAGGGAGCCGAATTCTGATAATGCAGGTGTTGTTTTGGAACAGGCTGCTTGTTTTTTCAACAGCCTTCAGTCTCACTGGGAAACCATTCAATAAATCCAATAATCCAAATTCATTAGTTACCGTCCTCACTGAGCAGAACCGTACCTTATCTCCAGATCGAACCCCTCTCACCTGCTACTCCCCAAGTCTACGGCTCAGGTTCATCAGGCTTTGAGTCTGAGTCTGTACCATTCTGGTCAGCCCATCCACCTGGGTCGGCAGCCTCTGCAGATGTCGAACTGCCGTCCAGGTTTTCTTGATTTCACGGTAAATCAGGTATCCTCCAAGCCCAAACAGAAAAGATACCGCTACCAGATAGCCAAATATGTAAGCGTCTTCCACGTCTTCCACCTCTAGGGCCGAGAAGCACACAGGTCTCCACGAGCTCCAAGAGTCGATGACGTATCCAACCGGGTCTGTTGCACTCGGCCACGCAGGCTCCCCTTTCCCAGATCTCATAGTGGAAAAAATTCGATCCATGGTCTTGAAGGCCCAGTTTGCCAAATCCATGCTCTCAATCTTATTCTTATTCGAACAGTGTGCAAGAGACGCTCTCACAGCAAGCAGCAAGCAGGAAAGATAGGGAGGGCAGGGAGAGAGATAGAATGCGACCGTCCCCGTCAGAGGCTGGAGCAAGAAAAGGCCTATATCAAACATTTCTTTATATACTCAACGTATAATAGAGTGCTCCAAATACAAATTATAAAACAAAAGGTTGGAAATCAGAAAAAACAAGGGCCTTTGAGGAGTTGATCCTGTTTCTCCTGCCTGATGACCTGCCCTGTTTTGTCCTTCTAATTACACTGAGGGATGAACAATTCGTATATGTTGTGCAGGTTGTTTGTGGAGCCTGCTCGATATTAAATTTTAAATTTGCAGTCTACACTCTATCAGAATAATCCTTTAACGCCAGGCGATCGCTGCTGAATCGCGGGTTTCCTGACCTTACAAGCGTCTCACCTCACTGCTGGTCAAAGGAAATTGATCAGCTGGCTTTTCACCGTAACTCTGCAACCATTCGTGCTATCGAAAAAAATTCAAATGGTTCCTGAAAGCTCAAAAATTACACTTCACAGTCATGTAGTGGTATTATGGTATTTGTGACCGGAAGTCCGCAAACGCCGGCACTTTTGAAGTACGCTGTGTCTCGTTCGACATGTTTGGAGGTATAAGGTTAAAATGTGTCCAGTCTTTGCTACGCTTTCCGTCACTCATTTTCCTCACTGTGTGTAGCCTCTATGTAACGCGCAACTTCCTTTGGTTCTTTCCTGTCTCCAAGAGGGTGACAGGAAACGGCTACCTGAGCCGGCTCCCTTTGTTCACTTCAAGACGCCGGCTCTTAGAGCCGGATCGTTCGCGACCGACCCATCACTACTTGGTTTTGGCTCTCACTGCGGTATGGTATCACTTCCTGTTCCGGAGCACAGTGGTGTTTTGCTGTCTGTTAGCTGTTTAATCTGTATAGCTCGATTTATCTAAAGATATAAAGACATTTTAGTGTAATCTTCACCTCCTTTATCTAGAGCATACTCTTTGCTGAATCACCTGTATTCACATTATTCACTTTATTTGTTTTTAGAAATTCGCTAGCTTAATGCAGCTACTAGCTTAGCTCTTAGCCGACTCACTAGCAGCATGGCTTCTTCTCCTGTCTCTCCTGCACTTTCCTGCTCTGAGTGTCACATATTTAGTTACTTCTCGGCCTCCTTTAGCAGTAACGGTACTTGTAATAAATGTAGTCTGTTTGTAGCTCTGGAGGCCAGGCTTTCTGAATTGGAGACTCGGCTCTGCACCCTGGAAAATCCTATGGCTAGCCAGGCCCCTGTAGTCGGTGCGGACCATGGTAGCTTAGCCGCCGTTAGCTCCCCCCCAACAGATCCTGAGCAGCAGGGAAAACAGGCCGGCTGGGTGACTGTGAGGAGGAAGCGTAGTCCTAAGCAGAAGCCCCGGGTACACCACCAACCTGTTCACGTCTCTAACCGTTTTTCTCCACTTGGCGACACACCCGCCGAGGAACAAACTCTGGTTATTGGCGACTCTGTTTTGAGAAATGTGAAGCTAGAGACACCGGCGACCATAGTCAAATGTCTTCCAGGGGCCAGAGCAGGCGACATTCATGGAAATTTGAAACTGCTGGCTAAGGCTAATCGTAGATTTGGTAAGATCGTTATTCACGTCGGCAGTAATGACACCCGGTTACGCCAATCGGAGGTCACTAAAATTAACATTGACTCGGTGTGTAACTTTGCAAGAACAAAGTCGGACTCTGTAGTTTTCTATGGGCCCCTCCCCAATCAGACCAGGAGCGTGTTGAGGTTTTATTTTGTTTACCCAAAGAATAAAATGACAAATGTTTAAAAGTAAACTCCAGGAAATTAATTAATAAACAGTGGCTGAAGCAAACAACAGACAATTTAATAAATAAATAAATACGTTAAACATTAGAAAGTGCCAGACTAACTTCTCAGTCTCAGTGCATCTTGGAGGTTCGGCCACAGTATGTACAATTAAAGCATCACCATGTTCTGTTCTTAATCTGGATAAGATTGCTCTGTATTTACAGTTTTTAACACACACTCACTTCCACCTCTGGAGTCTCCACCAACTAACCAAGGCTTGATGAAGGTCATTGAGGTTGACCCTGTAGCCTTTTTACAAGGGCTCTAAATCTTTTTAGAGTCCAGTCTCTTTAAAGGTCAGCTTTTTTTTTTTCTTAGGACAAACTGCTTGCTTTGATTCTTCAGATGATGCCGCAGGTTTCTTCTCCGGGAAAGTTTGTTCTGTCAGTGTTTTAGGCTTGTCATCACTATCCTCACTTTCTATCGTGTCCTCATTGCTGTCTACAAAGTCTTCGATGAGGTTGTCTAATGCTGGAAAGACAATCTTCCATGAAGTGGTTCAGGAGGTCTGTCAGATCTTCTCTGAGCTGTTTTAGTTCCTCCGACCTGTCAGTTATCTGGATGGTAACCGTTGCCTGTTGCTGATTGGCTTTAGCATCCTTTGCTTTGGTTGTGGATTTCTCAGCCTGGTTTTTCTGCTTTTGTTTTGTGCCGTCCATGTTTGTTCTGGTGGACGCTTGCATGTGGTGCTGTGAAATCCTGGAGCTGCTGGATGGTCCTGTTTAAAGAGCAGATGTGCTTGAGCTGTGTGGCAAAGACCAAAGTAACTTTATGTTTTCACATGAAATTACAGACCTGCTGATGACATCAGACCTCTGAGCTGGTGCAGTGTTTCCAATCCAATCCAATCCAGCTTTATTAGCATTTTAAAATCACCCACAGGGTCCAAAGTGCTATACAATATAACAATAGTATACATAAAACAACTCAATAAAATGCATTAAAATACCTGAAAATTACATTAAAAAATACAAAAAATAACACAGCTCACAGACTCAGTGTTTACTTAGTGTTAAAATCCAAAGAAAAAAGGTGACTTTTTAAACGTGACTTAAAGTGCGTGAGTGATAAGACCTGTCTAATATGCAGTGGAAGATCATTCCAGAGATTTGGTGCTGCCACGGCCCAGTCCCTTCTGAGCTTAAACCTGGTTTTAGGCACCGTCAGAAGCAGCAGGTCTGCCAACCTGAGTGGTCGGGTGGGAACGTAAGAGTGTAGAAGCTCAGAGAGATAGGGAGGGAGACAGTTGTTTGCATTCAAGTTTCATGGGTTGAGACTTTATGTAAATTAGGAGGGGTCAAAGGCAAGTGGGCAGTTACCATCTTTAAGATATAAATAGCGGCCCACTCTTTGTCTCGCTCTTCTAACGTCTCACTTCTGACTTTTCTCTTTTCTGTCCTCTTTTTTTTTTCTTCCTGTTTCTGCATCTTTCTCTGTCTCTGTGTTTCCCTGTTCTTCTTCTCTCCTGTGTGTGTATATCTTAGTCTCAACTATGTTACTGTCTGTATCCTGGTTTTTTTCTGTGTTCTGTGTAACTGTCTAATAAACAGCCTGCACCAGAACCTGCTCGTCCCAGTGAGTTTTTGGATATTTTGGGTTTAACTGGGTTTACGTTTACATTACTTTATTTAAATAGCTCCATTTCACAACAACTCATCTCAAGGTGGTTATAGTATAGTTTATAGAGAGAGAGCCCAACAATTCTAAGTACTCTGAAATATATGAAAAGTACAGCACTAAAGTCTCCTTTACTTCCATGTGTTCAGTGCAACATAAAGATGTTCCTATTAATCCTATTGTTCCCAAAATGAACACAACTGACCCAGAGGATGCTCCTGAAAGTCCAAACACCAGCTTCTAGACAACAAAAGCCCAGAATTTATTTTAGTTTTGTCAGATACAGACTGTAGAAAAGAAGCACTGAAGTCTCTTAAGTGCATTTAGATTTAGCACGTATTTGCAGATTTGTTTGTGCAAAAAGCTCTCATTGTGTAGTGTCCCAGCCCAACCAGCATGAGAGTAAGACATGCTCTTTAGCTGAGGAGCATCCTAACTGCGACCAAACTATAGAAGTATTTGTTTCATCCATTGAAGCACCAAAGCTGGTGAAAACCTTGTTGATGTGGGTCCCATCATCGCAGGCGGGGTCACCATGGGTCATTAAAGCCACGCAAAGATGGGAGCCTTCTGCTTAAGGTTGTTGTCCTTTTGTTATGACGTGCAAGTGACCGTAAATAACTTCAAACCAATGACATTTACTTTGGAAGGTTCCCCTGTGTCCTGACCTCTGAACCAACCGGATTAATGGATCCGGACGTGTTCGTAGGTTCACTCTTAGGTGGAGATCGGATCAAACACGATTCTGAAGATACCGAAAGGTTTGGTCAGTAAAGCGTGTTAGACAAAGATGATTTAAACGTGTTAATGAGAGCTTTCTGTCCACAAACACTTTCCATCTGGAGGTTTCATCTTTTCTGCAGCTTTGATTTAATCCATATAAACTGGCACATCGTCCCTCAAAATCTGAGAAAATCTGAGAAAAGTCCCCCGATGCCCTCAGAGTCAGCTGCTGAATGATCCATTTAGTGTCTATAAGGTCTTATTCTCTGTATATTTCCAATACAGTCATGTTTTAACAAAAAATGCTGGGGAAAAAAAAATTAAATCTGGATGCAACCCTGTGAACTTTGAGGGAATATTCACAATATAAAGGTAGAATTTTCATGCTTTCGTTAAATGAAGTTATTTTTACATAAAAAATCAGGTGACTCTGAAGGGATCGAGTGGGAGGCATGACTCTTCATCTCTTTCCTAAAGTCATGTCTCCGTCAGTCTGCTGGAGAAAAGAATAAAGGTCAGCTGGGGGCTTTGGCATCTTTAAAATGACCTGATTTAATTTTATTTGAGGAGAAGTCTTCAGGAGAGCTGAAGTGCAAAGGTGTCTCATCTTTTATCGGGGATTAACTGAATAAAGCTACATTCACACTGCAGCCTGAAGTGACCCAATTCCGATTTTTTTTTTTTTTTTTGCCCTCATGCGAGAGTCTGAACAACACAGATATGATTTTTTTCAAATGCGACCCAGGCCACTTGGATATGTGGTCCTAAATCCGATACGTATCCGATCTTTTCAAATTAGACCTGTGTCTGTACGGCCAGGTCGCATTTATCCGACCTGCACGTCATTGATGCTTGACAAACGTCACTATTCTGCATCCCGTTACGCGGATGCAGGAAGGAAAACAAACTTACTTCCGTAAACACTGAGCACACTTGCTATGTGTGACATTATTGCTTCCTCTACTGCACATGCAGGACACTTTCAGGTTCGTCTGCTGTTCACACACAGATAACATCCAAGTCACATGTATTTGGAAATGCAAATGATCAGGCAAAAAAAAAAAATCAGATTTCACAAAAAATTGGAATTGGGTCACATCAGGAGAAGCTGTCTTCTCAGGAGAAGACAGCTTCATCTTTAACACATTTCTGCTGCAGACCCGAGTTTATTTACACATGAAATCAACTGCTAATCAACCGAAACCTGCAGACTGTCACAAACAAATGCATCCTTTAACCTCATTTCCTTAATACCAATCTTAAACCAGTCAGTGAAAAATCTGCAACGCAATCAATTCAATTCAGTTTTATTTATATATCACCAAATCACAACAGTCGCCTCAAGGTTCTTCATATTGTGGGTAAGGACCCTAGTAAGGTAATAGTAATAGTAAGGTAACCTAGTTTAAATGCATTTATGAATGCTATCAGAATTGCAGGCGTAACATCACATTCAGGTTTGTTTTAGAACACCAGAGAAAAACTGCAAAGAGCTGAATACAATAACAAAAAGGAAGGTGGGTCATTTTTTCCCAGGTGATTCACAGCTTGATGAAAGGCATCTGAACATGTGATCAGAAGTTGGGTGTGGAAGCAGTGGGTGGCTGAAAGGTTGAGGAGGCCTGTTTCCTGTAATAAAAAAAAGGATGGAGTCAATAATCAGAATAGATCATAAGAAATTTAAAAACAGCAATAACAGATATGTAACCCAGTGTTGTGTGGTGATCAGGGACAACTAATATGATTTTAGTGAAACAGTTCATTTTATTACCATTATCACAACAACCGACGGTGAATACAGGACGTAGGCCCTTGTTTGGCACAGCCCTTCCTTTAGACACAACAAAATACGAGTGAGCGCACAGGAGCAGGAAAACTACTCATGCTTGTTTCAGGGAGCTGAGACAGAAAAATGCAGCATCTAAATTCTGCTTCTATAATCATGACACATCTCCCTGACCACCACCACCAAACTCGGCATTCAACGGCAATTTTGTTCATGACCGCACCTGAAATATTAGTTTCATTATCTACTAGTGTGTGCATTATTGTATTTGCCTTATCATTTATAATCTTAACACCAAGATTTTCCCTGAAAATGTGTTTTTTTTAAGCTGGAAAATTATCTAAGTGCCCATACTCAGTTGACAGGATTCAGATTTTTTCAGCACGTTTGGTAAAATCTAATAATGTTTGTTCAATGAAATGTTCGTATCTGTTGGGAAATGAAGCCAGAAGTGTTATCGGTTCTTACTTTTGCAGAGTGTTGAGCAGGCCTGGGAACCACTTGGCCTCTGGATTGATACAAATCTTATTGCCAGTCCTCGTGGTGATTCTGTGAGAGAAGTGGGAGATTCAAAAGATGATGTAATAATGGAGAAACACACACACACACACACACACACACACACACACACACACACACACACACACACACACACACACACACACACACACACACACACACACACACACACACACACACACACAATGAAAGCTGGAGCAGAAATAAAAGTAAGAAATGAAGCACAACTTTCACTTTTGCTCTGAGTTTAGGGTCTGTGGACACTTCAAACTTGCATCATCACTGTGACATCAGACCAGTGCAAGTATAATACAGTAACCTGTGAGTGCAGTGGGCTTTATCACCATGTGCACAGTTAATGCAGAATTTTCTTTTTCTGAGTCTAAAAGTTTAAAAATTAGTGCAGCATTTTAGAAAATGCATGATGTCTGTAATTAACTCACTATTATAAAGACTACACACTTTAGGAAAGTTAGATTAATCCAGCACATGTGAATTATTATGCTAAAGTATACTAATATTCTAGCTGTAGCTTTGTAGCTAAAAACAAAATAAATAGAGTATTTCTCAAAGATAAAAGTACTACTTTGTTTCAAATTGATGTCTTTTTATTAGTTTCCTTTACATTTCTATCAAAAGTTTTATTTTATTGCAATCCAGTAAAATAAAGATTTCAGTGCAGGATAATAGTGAAATACACGTTATACTTTATCCCTCTTTGGGAATTACTGCGGTGCTCCAAATCAGCGGTGAATACTCACATGATTTCAGTCCGGCGGCAGTGTCCCGAAAGAGGAGTCACCTCAATCTTCCTGACCATCTGAGGAGGAACCTGTCTCAGGGTCGTCGATTTGCAGCGGCACGCATTGATGTGAAAACCTGGGATATGTGAATAAAATAATCACCTCAAGATAAAATGGTATGCTTGAGGTATTTTTCCACTTGCACGCCCTCATTCGAGAGATTAAAATGTATCAAATTTGGTTGAAATCAGTAATATTTTCTTACCATGCAGAAAGCAGCAGAAAGTCAGAGCAGCCAGGAGGAGCAGTGGTCTGTTCATCTTCGTGGTAGCTGTTTTGATCTTTGAGGACCAGTGAGGATGTGAGAGTGAGTCTGAGGCTGAATGGAGCCAAGTGCTGCTTTATAAAGCTGAAAAAAAGGAAGTAAGTGTAGGAAACTTTGTGGTAAGTTTCTGGTGTTTTCTGCTGACTGAGATAAATGTATCTATTTCATCAGCACCTACAGAATAATGCTGTGGATGGATAATTATAAATAACTTAAATACAGAGTACAATTAATACCAAACTTCATCAGCTACACATTTCTAATACTGAGTTGGATCCCTGGTTTCTTCAAAACTGCCTTTTATGTGGCATAGATTTAACAAGGTGCTGGAAACATTCCTCAAATATTTTGTTTCATATTGACATGGACACAGTGGCTGCAGATATGCCAGCTATACATGATCTCCCAAAGGTGCTCTATTGGACTGAGATCTGCTGACTGTGAAGGCCATTTGGTTACACCAACGCGGATCCAGTTCAGTTCAGTGTTATTTATATAGCGCCAAATCACAACAAACTGTCGCCTCAAGGTGCTTTGTATTGTGGGTAAAGACCCTACAATAATACAGAGAAAACCCAACAGTCTAAACGACCCCCTATGAGCAGCACTTGGTGACAGTGGGAAGGAAAAACTCCCTTTAACAGGAAGAAACCTCCATCAGAACCAGGCTCAGGGAGGGGGGGTCATCTGCTGAGGGGGGAGAGAGAGACAGGACAAAAGACATGCTGTGGAAGAGAGATTAAAAATAACTAATGATTAAATGCAGAGGGGGTATAAACAGAGTAAATAAGGTGAATGAAAAGAAACAGTGCATTATGCCCCCCCCCCCCCCCCCCCCCCCCCCCCCCCCCCCCCCACCAGCAGCCTAGGCCTATAGCAGCATAACTAAGGGATGGTTCAGGGTCACCTGATCCAGCTCTAACTATAAGCTTGATCATAAAGGAAAGTTTTAAGCCTAATCTTAAAAATAGAGAGGGTGTCTGTCTCCTGAATCCAAGCTGGGAGCTGGTTCCACAGAAGAGGCGCCTGAAAGCTGAAGGCTCTGCCTCCCATTCTACTCTGAAGTATCCTAGGAACCACAAGGAAGCCAGCAGTCTGAGAGAGAAGTGCTCTGTTGGGGTGATATGGTACTATGAGGTCTTTGAGATAAGATGGGACCTGATTATTCAAGACCTTGTAGGTGAGGCGTCATTGATAGGTAAAGCTGAGTATCATCTGCATAAGAATGAAAATTGATGCAATGCTTTCTAATAATACTGCCTAAGGGAAGCACGTACACTACCTGGCCAAAAAAAAGCTGCCACCAAAAAAAGGTCACACACTAATATTTTGTTGGACCGCCTTTAGCTTTGAAGACAGCACACATTCACTGTGGCATTGTTTCGATAAGCTTCTGCAATGTCACAAGATTTATTACCATCTAGTGTTCCATTAATTTTTCACCAAGATCTTGCAGTGATGATGGCAGATTCTGACCACTGCTCAAAGCCTTCTCCAACACATCCCAAAGATTCTCAATGGGGTTGAGGTCTGGACTCTGTGGAGGCCAATCCATGTGTGAAAATGATGTCTCATGCTCCCAGAACCACTCTTCACAATTCAAGTCCGATGAATCCTGGAATTGTCATCTTGGAATATGCCCGTGCCATAGTGCTGTGATCAGAGTTAGAAACCTCCCCCAGCTGAGCTCATTGATCAAAATCCATTGATAGAATAACCTGGTCATTCAGTATATTCAGGTAGTCAGCTGACCTCATTCTTTGAGCACATAATGCTGCTGAACCTAGACCTGACCAACTGCAGCAACCCCAGATCACAGCACTGCCCCGACAGGTTTGTACAGTAGGCACTCGGCATGATGGGAGCATCACTTCACCTGCCTCTCTTCTTACCCTGATGCATCCATCACTCTGGAACAGGTAAATCTGGACTCATCAGACCACATGACCTTCTTCCATTGCTTCAGAGTCCAATCTTTATGCTTTCTAGCAAACTGAAGCCTTTTTTTCTGGTTAGCCTCACTGATTAGTGGTTTTCTTAAGGCTACACAGCTGTTCAGTCCCAATCCCTTGAGTTGCATTGTGCATGTGGAAATGCTCTTACTTTCACTATTAAACATAGCCCTGAGTGCTACTGTTCTTTGATTTGATTTCACCAAATGTTTAAGGTATTGCCGATCAAGATCATTCAGGATTTTTTTCCAGCCACATTTCTTCCTCGCAGACGATGGGTCCCCATTATCCTTCCAGTTTTTAATAATGCGTTGGACAGTTCTTAACCCAATTTTAGGAGTTTCTGTAATCTCCTCAGATGTTTTCTCTGCAGCATGCCAATGATTTGTCCCTTCTCAAACAGACTGAACTCTTTTCTACGACCACGCCATGTTGTCTTTCGACATGGTTGTTTAAGAAATGAGAAGCAACTCATTGCACCAGTTGGGGTTAAATAACTTGTTGCCAGCCCATGCAGTAATTATCCAATAGGAGGCTTGTACCTATTTGTTTAGTTAAATCCAGGTGGCGGCGTTTTTTTTTTTTTTTGGCCACGCAGTGTATAATGTAAATAAAATTGGTCCTAGCACAGAACCCTGTGGAACGCCATAATTAACCTTAGTGTGTGAAGAAGACTCCCCATTTACATGAACAAATTGGAGTCTATTAGATAAATATGATTCAAACCACTGCAGTGCAGTACCTTTAATACCTATAGTATGCTCTAATCTCTGTAATAAAATGTTATGGTCAACAGTATCAAAGCTGCACTGAGGTCCAACAGGACAAGAACAGAGATGAGTCCACTGTCAGAGGCTCTAAGAAGATCATTTGTAACCTTCACTAATGCTGTTTCTGTACTGTGATGAATTCTGAAACCTGACTGAAACTCTTCAAATAAACCGTTCCTCTGCAGATGATCAGTTAGCTGTTTTACAACTACTCTTTCAAGAATCTTTGAGAGAAAAGGAAGGTTGGAGATTGGCCTATAATTAGCTAAGACAGCTGGGTCAGTGATGGCTTTTTAAGTAGAGGTTTAATTACAGCCACCTTGAAGGCCTGTGGTACATAGCCAACTAATAAAGACAGATTGATCATTTTTAAGATTGAAGCATCAATAATTGGAAAGACTTGTTTGAACAGTCTAGTAGGAATGGGATCTAATAAACATGTTGCTGGTTTGGAGGAAGTAACTATTGAAGTTAACGCTGAAAGATCAATCAGAGTGAAAGAGAGAATAAATATCAGTACTGAAAGTAGCTGACAAAGGTTAGACACACACCTACACACCGAAGTTTTATACTAAGGGAAATGTTGGTGAAGGCTAGAAAAACTAAAAGCATCAAAATCAAAGCATTGTAATTACAGAAAAACATTCAACCATGGACAGAATATTTTTGTTTTGAATTAATGGGTTCATCCATCAAAGGTTTCATAACCATGAAATGACTAAATGCAGGAGAAAGAACAGTTACAGCAGGTGTAACAAATATGCACAGAAAACAATCAGCAAGCCGGTGCATCATCACTTCAAGTGCCTTTCTGTAGGAGTAATGCAGTTCCCAAATGCTCTGAATACATGAGACATGTGGACTTAAAACTGATGACTGGACAGTTCTGTAAACTGTAGCTGTTGGAAATTTGGACTGGAACAGATTAAGTATTAGTACTTCACAATAGGTTCAATCTGCCTGGAATCAGGAACAGAAAAAAACTGACTTTGGCAACGCAGCATGCCTCTGAGGACCTTAGCTGTTAACCACTTCCTTTTCTCTCATTAATTGGGGGAATCTTGTCTCTGCCCCTAAAATTAGATTGTGTTTCTCGTACATGAAAATGAGATATATATTCCAGGATTAAACAGATAAAAATGATTTATGTACAGTAAACACTGGTTTCTGCTGGGCCCAGACTGGACACCCCCTAATCCATCACAAGATGCTTTTGTTGGTCACTAAAAGTTCAACTTTTCAAGTCTGCCCTGCATGCCTCATTCACAGAAAAGATCTCCTCACCTACAATGACTATAATGAACATTCAACACTTTGCATTTTGTGGATTTGCAGGTAAAAATTACTGGAAGTTACTGAATAGCAACACACTGATCACTGTGATAAAGCTGGTGTTATGCTCTCATTTATAGTTTTGAGCTGGTGTTTTTTACATTTTTTATTCTCTGGACGATTACTAGCTCGCTAGCAGTATGTCCGGGAGCTGAAGTAGAGAAAAAAATAACCTCAGCACAGCAAGCACAACACACGAACACGCAGAGAGCGGTGGAGGCATGGAAAAACATGTCAGCGATGATCCACTCAGTGTTAAAGAGAATCCGTCGCAGCGACGGAGAACTGAGGGGGTTGTTTCCTGATCCCCACTCCATTCCAGTAGGTGGTGGTAATGCAGCTTTAAGCTGTTTTTTTTCCAACCGCAAACCCACAAGAAGAAGAAGACGACGGAGACCTGTAATGCAACTAATGTGGGTCGGATCGGATCGGATTGCATTTTTTATTTTTTTCCGATATCCGATCCAGTAATTTAGGCCAGGATCGGACCGATACTGAATATCCCTAATTTAAACCAGCGAATAATCAGCCCCCCCCATCAACTTCACAGTACCATTTTATCCCATTAGAGCACTTTTTTCTCAGACTGCAGGTTTTGTTTTGGTTCCCAGATTTTCTACAAGTAGAATGGGAGTCAGAGCCTTCGGGTTTCAATTTAGTTCAGTTTAATTCATTTTAATTAGTTCCAAATCACAACAGGGGGGGGGGTCATCTGCTGAGGGGGGTGAGAGAGACAGGACAAAAGACATGCTGTGGAAGAAAGATTAATAATACCTAATGATTAAATGCAGAGGGGGTATAAACAGAGTGAGACAGAGTGAGAGAGGTGAATGAAAAGAGAAACTCTTGGTTTGAAGTATATTGGGATGTCATGCTTGGAGAAACATCTTCCGAGTTTCTCTGACAAGCCTGCCACATAAGGGATGACAATGTTGTTCCTCTTGTCATTCTTATTCTCCCTAGTTTGTGTTTGACCTTCTTTCCTGTGCATCTTGGCTGATTTCTTTATGTGTGTGTGTTCCTTTTGTTTCCCTTCTCCAAGCATGACATCCTAGTATGCTTCAAACCAAGTCACACTCTAAGGCAAAAACTGGTTCATCCCAAGGACAAGATCCCCAAACACAAGATCAGCAACGTGGTGTCTGCTGTCCAGTGCAGTGAAGAATGCTCGGACCTCTACATTGGAGAAACCAAACTGCCTCTTCTATCCTGGTCCCTGGGCTGATGGTCCCGGGCCGGGATGGTGGTCCAGTGTTTTATGTTCCTTTTTGTGAAGTTCTGTTTTGTTGTATTTTATAGTTGCGTTTTCTTAGATTTCCTTTTAGTTTAGATCCTCAGTTTGTTATTGTTTGGGTGTTCTGTTCTAAGTTATTTGTATATTATTCGGGTTTCCCTTTAGTTCTGGTCTTTCCCTCGTGTTTGTGTTCCTGTGTGTTTTGTCCCTTTCCGTGTTTAGTTCCCTTCCCGTTGTTTCCTTGTGTGTGTTGTTTATTTTCCCTCTCCTGTAGTTCTCCCTGTGTTTTTCCTCAGTCTTCCTCCTTTGTGTTGGGGTGTCTCTTGTGTCTCTTATTCCTCGTCTGCATGTGCGTCATGGTTAGTCACTTCCTGTTTTTATTTTGACAATTTTGTGTTCCCGTGCCATAGACATATATACATAGACGCCGCATTGAGCGGGACAGCCTGTTGCTGTGACACGTCAGCGCGTCCATCATATTGGATGTGGCAGATCTGCACTGTAGACTAATACAAGTGAATGGGGGTTGGGCAAGATGGTGACTGAGGCAGACGACTACTTCAGCGCCTGAGCAGCGCTTCGGATTCCTATCCCTTACTCCCACGCTTTGAATTATATAATTGATGAGACTCAGTCTGGCTTCATGAATAACAGACACATTTCCAATAACAACTGATTACTGATGAAAGCGTTATCCTTTTTTTTTTCTTTTTTTTTAGACTTTTAGAAGGCTTTTGACACTACTGAACATAAATTCATATTTCACACCTTAGAAAAGTTTGGCTTTGGATCATACTTTAGCAGTGCTATCAAAACAATGTATGCAAATGGAATTTGCTCAGTCAGATTACATGCTGGCACTTCCCCTTGCTTTTTCCTTAAACGAGGGGTCAGACAAGGTTGCCCTATATCGCTTTCTTTCCATCTCTTTCTTTTCTGCACTCAATTACTCACGGATTCCATAAAATTGAACCAACTGCAGACGGAGACGAAAGGGTCACGGCATTATGGAGCCAGATCCCAGCTCCTAGCCAAAACAGTTCGCTGATAAGGATGGATATTCGGCAGCGGCCGTGGTACGCCAGATCCAGCTCACACAAATCACAGAGACAGCTGTGGGGAAGAACATCTGTCACACATTGTCCAGAAGAGATATGAGTACGAGCCTCAAGGCTCGTACTCATATCTCAGGAGCCGAATTCCTGATAATGCAGATGTTGTTTTGGAACAGGCTGCTTCTTTTTTCAACAGCCTTCAGTTTCATTGGGGAACCCATTCAGTAAATCCAATAATCCGAATTGTTCAATTTCCATCCTCGCTGTGCAGAACCAAACTTTATCTCCAGATCTAATCCCTTTCACCTGTGAGCACGTTCTCAGCTGGACTACGCATCCAGCTTGCGGATCAGGTCCAACAGGCCCTGAGTCTGAGTCTGTACGGCTCTGCACAGCCCATCTGGTTGTGCAGTCTTGGCAGATGTCGAACTGCTACCCAGATTTTCTTAATTTCCCGGTAGATCAGGTATCCAAGTCCAGACAGAAGAGATCCCGTTACAAAAAAGCCAAATATGTAAACGTCTTCCACGCACTCAACTGCCAGCGCTGAGAGACACACAGGTCTCCACGTGCTCCACGAATCAAAGATGTATCCGACCGGGTCAGTACCACTAGGACACACGGGCTCCCCTTTCCCCACAGTGTTGCCAACTTAGCGAATTTGTCACTAGATTTAGCGGCTTTTCAGAGCCCCCAGTGAGATTTTTTTTCTAAAAAGCGACTAGCGACAAATTTAGCTAGTTTTCTCAGTGACATCGGCGACTTTCGGAGAGTTTTTTGTTAACCTGAAATCCTCCTCTATCGCCGTGTTTTGTGTACATACAGCCTTCGTACTGTGTCAGTTCAGAGGCTTTGGCATTGCCCAGACCCCCAAGAGTACCTGGCTGTTGGTATGTACCGTAAGTCACGTGACCTTAATAGCGGAAGTGGATCTGTGCGGTCAGTGGATATGATGCCACATTGAGCGGGTGAGCCCGTTGCTGTGATACGTCAGCATATATCTTGATTGATCTTTAATGACATATCAAGATTTTGTCACAAAATACGGCACTATAATCCCTATTAACGTAATTCAGTATTATAACAGATGCAATCCCTGATGGAGCAGTTATTTTACTCAGGAATACAGCAGGACAGAATCCAACGCTCTAACCTTTTGATCCAACCAAACTTGAAACTGGTCAAGTCTGTTTCTCCTCAACTCGTAATAGTAACCGTCATGTACTCTCATTATTTCACAAAGCTGTTGTCAACTCCATATCTGGTAGCTTATTGGAACACATTTATTGATAACCTTAACTGGAAAAGGATTTGGACTTTACCAGCAAGATACATGATACTAATAAAGTAAAAGAAGTATTTTAAATTATTCATAGATTCTACCCATCCAAAATCATTCTACAGCATTTTAACAACAATATAGATATTATTTGCTCTTTTTATAAAGGAAACCCAGAGGATGTGTTTGATTAATTTTGGTCTTGCCCCCTCTGCTCAATTGTGGAAAAATATTAGCACTTTGATCTCTACTTTCATTGAACCAGATGTCTCCCTTTGCTTTGAACATGCATTGTTTGGCTTCATTGATTTCCCAATAATTAAAAAAAAAAAAATTAAATACTATATTATTATACCTTATTATATACTTAGCCAAATGGCATATTCACAAATGCTGTTAGACTAATCAAATACCACTTTTTTCAATTTTTGAAAATGAGGTTAAACAATATATCAAAATTATTAGAAACTCCACCAATACTAAAGCCATCAAAACTTGCATTTTATATGCTCTCTTTAATGTATTTATGTAATATGTTACTGTAAAAGGATTGTTTCAATACCTGTTTCCCCCTGACAGCTGTTACTACATCATACTCTTAATTCATTATACTGCTCTGTTTTTGTTGTTGTTGTTGTTTATCAATTAAAAAAAAAACAAGTGAATGGACTGAATTTCATAAAGCGCCCTTCTACAAAGTTATTTAAGTTAATGCGTTCATTTACACATTCAAATATGCACTGATATACACTGGGAAACTTTTAGGCACAAAAAAGTAATTCTGTTTTCAAGATGTTAGAATGGCCAAATATGATATATGGCGGCGACGTTGACGTACGAGTCAGCGCTCATTGCAGCATCTATGTATATGCGTTTCACGACACAGGCTTCATTTGGACACAGCCACTTTTTGCTCAGCACGAGCCTTGGGGCTTCAGTACAAGACGTAACATCACTACCTTCTTTTTGGAGACCTGAAGAAGCCTTTCAGATGAGGTGAAACGTGTTCTCAGGTTCCAGAGACTTGGCGTGTAGTTCTCCAACTCCAGCAGCAGAGGGCGCTCTACACAACCTTATCAGCGCCAGAGGGAAATGAGCGCCACTTACACTACTCACAAAAAGTTAGGGATATTTGGCTTTTGGGTGAAATTTCAGGACGAGCCTAAAATGCATTCAAATCTTTACAGGTGAACTTAATGTGACCTTCTCTAAGCTTTTGAATGCGAGGAACTTAAGGGCAAAATTCACAACAGGTGTTTGATCCTCGAATCGACCAATAAGTGTCCTGGTTCGTGATGAGGACGACTGTTTAAACACCAGCTCTAATTGAACCAGGACATTTATTGGTCGATTCGAGGATCAAACACCTGTTGTGAATTTTGCCCTTAAGTTCCTCATTTGAGAACAGCAACTTGTGCAAAAAGTTCTGAAACACTTAACAGTTGGACATGTGCATTCAAAAGCTTAGAGAAGGTAACATTAAGTTCACCTGTAAAGGTTTGAATGCATTTTAGGCTCGTCCTGAAATTTCACCCAAAAGCCAAATATCCCTAACTTTTTGTGAGTAGTGTATATTCACGTTAGAATCGGTGTACAAAAGTCATCTACTTCTAAAATCAGATTTCAAGCTTTTCTGTTTGTTAAAGCTTTTGCTATAAGGATTGAATTAGATATATTAAAGCCCTAAATTTGCCACTGACGTACTGTTCAGGTCAAATTTGACCAGTTTCAACATCTGTCAGCAGCAAAAACCTAAATGTGATTCTTTGAGCCTGAAATTTGAAGTGGCCCAAAATGCACTTAAAAAACTAAATTATTTTAAAATGTTTCTGTTCTCCAGGTCCTACAGATTTTTGCACATGGTCAGATTTGACTCCTGGTTACTGAGATGGATTTTAGATCCATCAGTGTGGCTCAAATCAATGAAGATGATGGTTTTAGAGACTGTTGAAGCTGTAACCTCCTTTGTGTGTTCAGCTGTGTGTGTGTGTGTACTTTTTTATATGGAAGAGAGGTGACAGAGTTCAATGGGGATCTCAGCACTGTCAGGATAACCACCTGTGGTCCCACCACATCGCTGCAGAGACCGGCACCTGCTGGACTCTGAAGGATTGTATCTCAGTGAAACCAGCATAGGAGTGATGATATATGTGCACATACAGAGGTTAAAGGGCTCCTTGAGAGAGGGTCCTTGTTCAGATTCTGACTTGGGCCTGTAGTGGGTTTCCTCCAGATGCTCCAGCTTCCTCCCACCATCTAAAGACATGCACGTTTGGCTAACTGGTCATTCTAAATTCGCCATGGCTGGATGAGGTAGAGAAAGTGCTTAAAGTACACAGAATAAAGTGTGACTTGTGGTTAAAAGTCCTTTGAGTGGTTGGTAACTAAAAAAGCTCTGTATAAATGCAAGTACATTACATTTGCATCTGCAAGCACAATTACCCAAAATATAGAAAAATAATCTAACCTAGATAAATTAGAACAATCTAATTAAATCATGTAATTAAATCATTATTATGGCTGTTACGTAAAACAGGACCTGATCTTGTGATGTAAAACCTAAAAAATTAACTCTCCCTGTTCTCTGAAATTTTAAGTAAGGATTAGTTATTCATGTATTAATGTCAGTCTATTGATGCATCTACATCTTATCTGTAGTTCAAAATCATTTGCAAACACTTAGCAAACACACCAACCACATCCTTCACCAGTTATGCTGCCATGGAAAACAACAACAAGTGAAAGGAGCTCTTTCTGCCTTTGTCACCGAGCAGAGGATGTGATCAGCTGGCTGTTGCTTCTCTCTCTTCTACCACCTTTACACAATAATAAAGATGACTGCTGTAAACTGGCATTAAATAGTCATATTAAAAAAAACACACACATGCTTTAAACTCTAGGATCTGATCTATCTGGATATAATAAAAATCAAACTATTTAAATACAGCCTGACATGAACAACACATTTATTTTATTTAATAAAAGCAAATAGCCATGACAAAGTCCATCCTCACTGCTTCCAGAGGAGTGCATGTAGCTCCAGGTGCTGATAATCAGATGCACTTCATTAACTGATCATTACCCTGATTAACTGCTCCATACCCTCCTGCTTCCATGGGAGTTAGGAGGTATGGAGCAGTTAATGAGGGCAATAATCTGACCTTCCTAGTGAGGATGGACTTTTTCCTACATTTTGACTTTATTAAATTAATGTGTTGTTCATGTCTACTCAGTTTTCCATGACTGCAGCTCACCACCCTCATATCCAAATGTGATCACTTCTGATTGAATAAAACCAACATGGTGGCATCTGAACTGTTGAAGCAAATGCTGTAAAATTCAGGCTCGAGCTACGAGCTGGTGACATGACCGTGTCTGCGTCCTGGCTGGGATTCCTTCAGTTAATCTATTAGCTGACTTGTTTATAGTTTGGCTGCTGTAACATTGGAATTTTTCAACTTTTGCAAAAGTCTTGTCCTCATTTATTATTTTATTCTGAGTTTATTGTTATGCACAGTCAACATGCCAGCTTTGCTTTATTTATACAGGGCTTTTCCAGTCTCTCTCAGCACAATGCATAAAGGTTCATGCAGCACTTTTTGATACTGTGCTCTTGATTGGCAGTGCTCACTTCAGATATGACAGTCAGCAAAATGAGGGCTGTCAGTTTATTCTTCTCATTTCTGCTCAGAGAAAGTTTTTCTCTCATTTACTGATACAGAGCAGATGTGTGGTTAACACCTCAGCTCATGAGCTCAGACCTAACAGCTCTGGTCTGAATGGCGTTCACAGATAGACGCTTTCCTGCATCCTACGTGTTAACTGCACTGTGGCGACTACAGTGACGGTTACAGTGAAATGTGATGTGAGACCTTTCGTGATTGTATGTCTGCACAGATGAAGGCGTAAGCCGAGGAGCTCAGTTTGTTTCCAAGTGGAAAGTGAAAAAGCATGAGGCCTGACAGTCTAAGATGGGACTTTTCTCATGTCAATATAAATATACAGAACATATTCACAAATGTTAACATGCAGTCAACCCAGCAGTGAAAAGAGCAGGAAGTGGAATAACCATGGAAGCGTGGGCAGGTGGGGGAGACATGTCAGAGGTTTCCATGATCAGTGCTGCAGCTAATGTTTGGTGTTTTTGTCAGAATGATCAACAATTAAGGAGAGGTTTGTGACTCTGAATCATCTCCCCCAAAGGGGGCTGAATTGTCACATACTGGTGGATATGAGATCGGTCTGATGATAAACTGTTCTCAGCTTTGGGTGTTCTGGGAATTTGAGTTCTTAGTTTGGTTTCTGTTGAGGGTTCACTGTTATCATAGTGTCCAAATGTTGATTTTTGTGTTCAGGTTTGGATCCTTGTTTCAGTGTCAATCAGTAACACAGAACTGCAGCTTTAGTTTATTATAAATCTCTCTCTCAATATATATATATATATATATATATATATATATATATATATATTAGGGGTGGGACTTTAACGCGTTAATTTCGATTAATTAATTACGGGGAAAATAACAAATTAAAAATTTTAACGCATTTTAATCGCACTTTGCACTGTGGAACGTTTCTCGGTGCACGAGTTCCAGGCATACAGATAATATCGATGCACAATGTCCAAATTCAGGGGCCGCATCGTTCGAAGGACCCGGCCCACGTCCTTCGCAGCCCACGAAGACCGCAAAGGCTGGAAGTGAGCAGCTAGCCTTCATATCAGCGTCACCTGCCGTCACCTCTGCGTAGCTCATGTCGCCTAGCAACCGTGAGTGCGAAGCACAGCTGTGTAAAAGCAGCTGGTTAAACGGAGAACGAACTTTTTCTCCTTTTTGTGGTTTAATTTAAATTGTTTTATTCAAAATAAGCTGTTAAAACAAGGATAACACATTTCAACATCAAGGAATACAGCTGAGCGAATGATTAATTTCCAACAAGTGAGACATTAATGTTGAATAAAACTATCCAGTTATGATGCTTAACTTTAATTTCAGGAGTTTGCTTATCACAGGAGCACTTCCACCCTTTGTTGGTCTGTGTAGCAGACTGGTGGGAAAATAAACAACATTTTGAAGTTTAAGCTTATGTATATTGATTTATTCATCAACCAAACCTAAATTAATATTATCATGTTAAATATTTAAATGCGATTAATTTCGATTAATTAATTACAAAGCTTATAATTAATTTGATTAATTTTTTTAATCGCGTCCCACCCCTAATAAATAAATATATATATATATATATATATATATATATATATATATATATATATATATATATATATATATATATATATATATATATATATATATATATATATATATATATATATATATATATATATATATAACTGCACTGACTGATATCCCTGAACATACGCTGTGATGATTCCTTTGAGCAGTGTGTTGCTGTGTTTGGTTTCTGCTTGGATCTCACAGAGTTTGGAAAACCTGTTTCATGCTGTAGTTTCAGTTTTAGGCTAGGTTTCTTTTCCGAGTTCCCTCTGTATTTCCCTGCGTTTCTGTTCCCTCTGTCCCAGCGTCCTGTTTACTCCGTATCTTTTGACCTACTTCCTATTTTACTTTAAAGTATTTTTTCCTTCACTTCTCTGTTTTTCAGAGTTCCTTGACTGTGCTCACCATCAATCCATCCATGCACTTTCTTCCGCTTATCTGAGGTCCGGGTCACAGGGGCAGCAGCCTAAGGAGAGAAGCCCAGACCTCCCTCTCCTCATCCACCTCCACCAGCTCATCTGGGGGGACCCCAAGGCGTTCCCAGGCCAGCTGAGAGATATAATCTCTGCAGCACATCCTGGGTCTGCCCCGGGGCCTCATCCAGGTAGGACATGCCTGGAACACCTCTCCCAAGAGATGCCCAGGAGACATCCTAGTCAGATGCCCGAACCACCTCAACTGGCTCCTTTCGATGTGGAGGAGCAGCGGCTCTACTTTGACCACCTCCTGAATGGCTGCACTCCTCACCCTATCACTAAGTGAGAGGCCAGCCACCCTTTGGAGGAAGCTCATTTCTGCCACTTGTATTCACAATATCATTCTTTCAGTCACTACCCGTAGCTCATGACCATAGGTGAAGGTAGGGACGTAGATTGACTGGTAAACTGACAGCTTTGCTTTCACGTCCAGCTCCCCCTTCATCACGACAGACCGGTGCAGCGTCCGCATCACTGCAGACGCAGCCCCAATCCGTCTGTCAACCTCCCGCTCCCTTCTCCCGTCACTCGTGAATAAGACCCCGAGATACTTAAACTCTTCCAGCAACTTGTCCCTAAGATGGCGTGGGCACTCCAACCTTTGCCGGCTGAAGACCATGGCCTCAGACTTAGAGGTGCTAATTCTCATGTCAGCCACTTCATGCTTCATGCGTTCCATTGCAAGCTGGAGGCCACCACCTGATGAAGCCAACAGGACCACATTCGCAAAAAGCAGAGATGAGATTCTGAGGCCACCAAGGAAGAAGCCTTCCACCACCTGGCTATGCCTAGAAATTCTGTCCATAAAAATTATGACCACAATCAGCGACAAAGGGCAGCCTTGGCGAAGTCCACCAACCACAGGAAACGAGTCAGACTTATTGCCAGCTATACGGACCAAGCTCTCACTGCGGTTGTACAGGGACTGAATGGCCCACAACAATGGGCCAGACACCCCAAGGGACGCGGTTGAATGCCTTCTGCAAGTCCACAAAGCACATGTAAACTGGATGGGAAAACTCCCATGCACACTCGAACATCCTCAAGAGGATGAAGAGCTGGTCCTGTGTTCTGCGACCAGGACAAAAACCGCATTGTTCCTCTTGGATCCAAGGTTCGACTAACAGATGGACCCTCCTGAAGGGTGTGCTCTCCCAATAGAACACACCCTCCAGTCTCCCATTTTAAAGAAGGGGACCACCATCCTGCCAATCCAGTGGCACCACCCCAGATCTCCACGCGATATTGCAGAAGCATTTCAACCAAGACAGCCCTACATCATCCAGAGCCTTTAGAAACTCAGGGCTAATCTAGTCTACCCCAGGGGCCCTGCCACCAAGGAGTTGTTTAACCACCTCAGTGACCTCACCCCCAGTGATGGGCAAGTTGTCCCCCCTCATCCCCAGACTCTGCTTTTGCTATAGAAGGCGTGTCAGTGGGATTAAGGAGGTCCTCAAAGTATTCCTTCCACCACCTGACCATAGCATCAGTTGAAGTCAGCAGTGCCCCACCCACACTACTCACACACTGTGTGAGTAGAGCTCCGCTTTCCTCCTGAGTCACCTGACAGTTTGCCAGAATCATTTCGAGGCCGTCCGAAAGTCTTTTTCCACTGCCTCACCGAACTCCTCCCACACCCGAAGTTTTGATTCGGCCACTGCCCAAGCTGCGTTCCTCCGGAGTCCCACAGGCTAACCAAGCCTGATAGCACCCCTTCTTCAGCTTGATGGCTTCCTTCACCTCCAGACGGGTAATCCCCGAACCACCTTCTGGTTTGGGGATTACTACCACGACAGGCACCAACCACCTTTCAGCCACAGCTCTGGGCAGCAGATTCAACAATGGAGGTGCAGAACATGGTCCATTCTCACCACCAGGTGGTGATCTGTTGACAGCTCAGCTCCTCTCTTCACCTGAGTGTCCAGAACATACAGCCGCAGATCTGATGATACGATTACAAAACCAGTCATCGACCTGCGACCTAGGTTGTCCTGGTGCCACGTGCACTCATGGACATCCTTATGTTCGAACATGATGTTCATGGTGTGAACATGGTGTGGTGTGCACAGAAGTCTAATAACAAAACACCATTTGGGTTCAGATTGGGCAGGCCGTTCCTCCCAATCACGCCCCTCCAGGTCTCACTGTCATTGCCCACATGAGCATTGAAGTGTCCCAGCAGGACAATAGCATCATTGGATGGAGCACCCCGGCCAGCGACTCCAAGAAGGCTGGGCACTCTGAACTTTCATTCAGTGCAGAAGTGCAAACAGCAGTTAGGACCCGTTCCCCCACCCGAAGGCGCAGGGATGCAACCCTCTCATCTACTGATGAATACTCCAATGTACAGGCAGCAAGCCGAGAGGATACAAGAATACTTACCCAGCTCGCTGCCTCTCACTGAGGGCAACTCCAGACTGGAACAGAGTCCAGCCACTCCGCCCTTGGCCACCACTTGTCACACACTGTACCTGACCCCTACAACACCTCCCACAGGAGGGCGGGCCCATGTCATTTCTTTGGGCCACCAAACAATCTCCCTCGAGCTCCCTCCCCAGGCCTGGCTCCAGGGTGGGGCTCCGGTAACCCTATCCTGGGCAGGGTAAACAGTTCCCTTGTTGACACTTCCATAGGGGTCTTCTGATTGTGCCCACCTGTGTTAATTATTGTACCTGTTTTCTGCTCTCTCATGCAAGTCCTCAGGGTATGTAGCCTGTATACGCATTACAGCCATGTGGAAAAGAAAGCACATCCTGCTTCAGAACATAAAAAATAATCTGGTCTGTGACACATGACACCATGTCTTTAACAAAAACTAAGCACCCCTCCCCAGAAGAACCCCAACTGCTTCCAGAGGACAAGCTGCCAGGTGCTGATAATCAAATGTTCTTAATTAATTAATCATCATCAGTATAAGCACCTCTATAAATTTGCTGCTCAGAATGCCCAAGAGGAAAAACACTCCTGCACAGGGGTTATGAGGCCATTTGAAGTCCTTCTACAGTAAGAAAACTTAGTCACAGGTGGAAGACATTCAAGACAGTTTCCAAGCTTCCCAGGAATGGACGTCCCAGCAAATTCTCCCCAAGGTCAGAGTGTGCTGTGCTCAGAGAAACTGGAAAAATCTTGTGAGTCTCATTTCAGATTAGAAGTAGAAAAGGTGAAGATGGTCTGTACATATGAAACAAGGTGTGCTAACCAGTGAAAATATGGTGAGTTATGAATGAATGAATGAATGAATGAATGAATGAATGAAGTTTTATTGCCATGTGGGTGAACAAGTTCACACATTGGAAATTGCAGTTACAGAACACCATCCAAGAATACACAAAACACAACACACATGGGGGGATATGTGTCCTGGGGTCATGCAGCCGACTTGCAGCGCTACCTTTGGCAGGAGGAGAAAACAACACATCATGGGGAAGTTAGGTTAAAAAAAAAGTCATCTGGTACAGTGCTCAGAAAGAGCACTATACCAGGGTCCAAAAAAACCACCTTAGCAAAGCATTTGCACATGTAAAGCAAGGACAGCGGCGGGAGGTGAGGTCAGGGCAGGAGGGAATGCAGACGGAGACGAGAGGTGGGGGCATTGTGGAGCCAGATGCCAGGTTCCAGCCAAAACAGTTCGCTGATAGCGGTGGAATTTCATCAGCGGCCGTGATACACCAGACCCAGCTTCACAAATCACAACGCGGAGTGGGGGGAAGAGCAGCCGCACACAGAGCCCTGGAGAGAGATATGGTTGCCAACCCAAGGCCGGCAGGGGAGCCGAATTCCTGATAACAAATGTTGTTTTAGAACCGGCTGCTTGTTTTTCCAACACCTTTCAGTCTTACTGGGAAACCATTCAAAAATCCAATATTCCAAATTCGTTGATTGCTGTCCTCACTGTGCAGAACCGAACTATATCTCCTGATCTAACCCCCCTCACCTGCGAGCCCGCTAATCTTGCGGCTCAGGTCCACCAGGCTTTGAGTCTGAGTTTGTACGGCTCTGCTCAGCCCCTCCACCTGGGTCGGCAGCCTCTGCAGATGTCGAACCGCCGTCCAGATTTTCTTAATTTGCCAGTAAAGCAGGTATCCACCGAGCCCAAACAGAGAAGATACCGCTACCAAAAAGCCGAATATATATGCGTCTTCCACGTCTTCCAATCCAAGGGCTGAGAAGCACACCGGTCTCCACGAGCTCCAAGAGTCGATGACGTATCCAACCGGGTCTGTTCCACTCGGCCACGCAGGCTCCCCTGTCCCGGGATCTCATAGTGGAAAAAATTTGATCAATGATGGAGAATGCCCAGTTTGCCAGATCCATGTTTCAATCTTGTTCTTATTCGGACAGTGTGTAAAAGACGCTCTCACAGCAAGCAGCAAGCGGAGAGATGGGGAGGGCAGGGAGAGAGAGATAGTGCGACCGTCTCCGACAAGAGCAGAAAATATCAGCCTGAAAGCAGCAACATGTTCAAGATACAGACACACAACCTCACAGATGTGTGGCTGAGTTTAAAATGAAGGTCAGGTCAAAGGTCGCTGTCATGTCTCTATGCAACTTTTAAATATAAAGATTGTTTTTCATACCTGGATGAAAATTCTTAGCAGTCAGTGTCTGAAGTCTATAATGCACACACATCCCCATATTCTGTGTTTCTGCCTTTGAGACTTTACTGCTTGTTTGTGGGTTTAATAACTGAAAACCATGTTTGATTGGGTTGAGATCAGGTGACTGGCGTGGCCACTGATGAATATCCAGTTTGTCTTGGGTTGCTTTTGCAGTCTTTGTATCATTATTATCCATTTCCATTGTGAAGCCCTGTCTCCTCAATTTTGCAGCATGTGGCTGAGTACGCTTCACAAATCATCGTGGTGCTTCTATCAGCATCATCAGTAAACATCACTGATCCACTTCCTCTCTCAACCATTCATCCACATGCCAGAACACTGCCTCCAACAGGTTTGACAGCTTGTCACATCTGAAGCTGATGCGATTCAATTCAATTTTATTTGTATAGCGCCAAATCACAACAAACAGCCACCTCAAGGCGCTTTGTATTGTAGGTAAAGACTCTACAACAATACAGAGAAAATCCAACAGTCAAAACGACCCCCTATGAGCAAGCAGTTGGTGACAGTAGGAAGGAAAAACTCCCTTTTAACAGGAAGAAACCTCGGTCACATGATCCAGCCCTAACTATATGCTTGATCAAAAAGGAAAGTTTTAAGCCTAATCTTAAAAATAGAGAGGGTGTCTGTCTCCTGAATCCAAGCTGAAAGCTGGTTCCACAGAAGAGGCGCCTGAAAGCTGAAGGCTCTGCCTCCCATTCTACTCTTAAGTATCCTAGGAACCACAAGTAAGCCAGCAGTCTGAGAGAGAAGTGCTCTGTTGGGGTGATATGGGACTATAAGGTCTTTAAGATAAGATGAGGCCTGATTATTCAAGACCTTGTATGTGAGGAGAAGGATTTCAAATTCATTTCTAGATTTAACAGGGAGCCAATGAAGAGAAGCCAATATGGGAGAAATCTGCTCTCTCTTTCTAGTCCCTGTCAGTACTCTAGCTGCAGCATTTTGGATCAGCTGAAGGCTTTTCAGGGAGCTTTTAGGACAGCCTGATAATAATGAATTACAATAGTCCAGCCTAGAAGTAATAAATGCATGAATGAGCTTTTCAGCATCACTCTGAGAAAGGATTTTTCTAATTTTAGAAATATTGCGCAAATGCAAAAAAGCGGTCCTACATATTTGTTTAATATGTGCATTGAAGGACATATCCTGGTCAAAAATTACTCCAAGATTTCTCAGTGTTACTGGAGGCCAAAGTAATGCTATCCAGAGTAAGTATCTGGTTTGACACCATGTTTCTAAGATTTGTGGGGCCGAGAACAAGAATTTCAGTTTGATCTGAATTTAGAAGCAGGAAATTAGAGGTCATCCAGGCCTTAATGTCTTTAAGACATTCCTGCAGTTTAACTAATTGATGTGTGTCATCTGGCTTCATTGATAGGTAAAGCTGAGTATCATCTGCATAACAATGAAAATTTATGCAATGACATACGATGATGTCATGAGTTGTTTCTCTCCTTCTCCATCCTTTCCTCTTCCCATCGTCCTGGTTCATCTTGGCTTCGTCGGTCCAAAGACCTGCATGGGCTCTATTAGATGTTTTCTGGAAAAGCTGGATCTCCCCTTCTCATTCTGGAGTGTAACTAGTGGTTTGCACCTTGTGGTAAACTCAATATTTCAATTCATGAAAGTGTCCTTGATATGATGTTCATGTTCTTGTCAGATGTTGTGAAGCTGTTTTTCTTTACCAAAATTATAAAAAAATGATGTCATGTCCACATACATATAGACCTAACTGTATATGGTAAATGGTAAATAGACTAGTTCTTATATAGGGATTTTCTACTTTAACTGAGCACTCAAAGCAATGCAAGCGCTTATGTTATCCAGGTATTTTTGGTCAGCAGGATGTGGAGCTTCGACCGTCTGTTACCCCCCAGGGCTTCCTTTTCTTTGGCCCGGTGTTGCCAAAAAACTGCTCGTATAGTTTAGTTATGAAGATACCCACAAAAAATTGGGACATCTAAGGAGATTTCTGAGACACAACATTGTTTGTAGGTTTTCTTTTCCTTAAAAATGGGGATGTGAAAGTTCCTTTTTACTCTCAAGTACCCAAAAGTCAAAGTCAGATTTATGTGTACAGCATTTTTCAGACAAGGCAAATTAGAGTGCTCCACATGGAGAGACAGAAATAACAGTCATGATAAAATGTGACCAGAAATTAAAGCAAATACAGGATTATAGTAAATTTATAAAAAAAATGTTAAAAGCAGGCTGCAAATAATTTTATTGGTTAATCACTTCAAATATTAAATTTTTGAGTCCTGGTTTAAATGAAGTAGCAGTTATAGGTCCTGTAATGTGTTCAGAAAGCGCTGAATGAAAACTGAAAGCTGCTTCACTTTTCTACCAGCAGGTACATTTGTGTACTGGGTATTTTGGGACTTACTACTCAGTTACGGCATATGCAAATGTGTGTGCACACATGCTTGAGAAGGACTAGGGAAAAGTGGGCCAGATGTGCCTCAAGTGTAAAAGCTCATTTGACATCTAGAAGCCGCAGGTTTGCCCATATATGGTGAACCTGCACACATATATGGTCGCACACATGAACTTTGTGCAACTTTTTAAGCTTCATCTGGCTGCAAACACAGGAGGACCTTGACTGGTTCCTTGAGGTTCACCACACATATAAAAACATTTACCTCTAAGAGTTTTCCATTATTCCAGGACTTCAGTGACCGCAGTACAAGGGCATAAAATGAACTGAACCTGCTTCAAAACTTGCTGAACTAACAAGTCAGTTCCTTAATCAGCATTATCTGTGTGGGTGGGTGGCTGACCTTTATCAGAGATTGAAAGTCAGGGAAGCTGAAGAGCATTTTCTTTGCTGGCAGACTTGAATAAGGTGGCATTTGAAACAATGGCAATAATAGAAGGCAGAGCTGATTGATGGGGGGAGGGCTGCACTGCCAGCCACAAGGAGGAAGTGTCCACAGTCAAATGTGTTTGTTTTTTTTATATCTGCTGGATATTTTTATCCTACTTTTGCTTTTGCAGCACGCAGTCCTTAAAGAGAAAGAAAAGTATCATTTTACCTTGAAATCAAGAAGAAATGAAAGTTTACTTTTGCACTGACTTGAAGTAAAGTCCAGGAAAAAAAAGGTCCAGACGTCTGAAACCTGGAGGTCAAAGGCTTCTTATTCAGCAGTTTTTCACTGCATGTATTAGTACTAGTAGTACTAGGTTAACTGGTGACTCTAAATTGGCCATAGATGTAAAAGGTGTGTGTCTATATGTGTTAGCCCTGTGGCACTTGGGCAGTGTGTCTAGAGTTAATCGTGCCTTTCACCCTATGACAGCTGGGGTAGTCTCCAACCCCCCTGCAACACATCATCTGCTCCCATTTATTAAGTTGAATATATGAAAAAAATCCAAAGATAAAGTTTGGCAGGCATAAAATAATATTTTTGCACCAACAAGGTGATTCCCAAAGAACTGTTAGCTGAATACTTGGCATAACTTGGCATGGTGTGCAGTGTCCTCGAAAAAAAAAAATGTGACCAAACTGGACAAAAGAAGTGTGAGGCCTAAAAAAACTATCAACAGCAGATGAACAGTATCTGAAAGTCATGTCCTTAAAAACAGGGAGAAAAAAAATCCAACAAAGACATGATACAAGACCCGAGAGATGCATATGGACCTTCAGCTGATCCATCCACTGCTCTCTGAAGCCTCATCAGAAACAGTGTCAGTGGAAGGGCGGCTGTCAAGACGCCCTTCTTAAGGAAGTGAAACAGGGAGGAAAGGCTGAGGTATGGCACATTACACAAGAACTGTAATATGTACAGAGGAGGACAGGAGAGAGGTCCAGCACTGAGTGTCTGCAGCCATCTGCAAAACACGGTGGAGGCTCTGTCACGGTTTTGGGCTGCATCTCAGCCAGTGGTGCTCGAGATCTTGTCAAAATTGATGGAATTATGAAGGCAAAAACGTACAGTCAGATTTTGATCCATCATGTAACACCATCTGGAAAACCTCAGATTGGCAACGGCTTCATTTTTTTCAGCATGTCAGTGATCCCGAACACACTGCCCGTCCAGTAAAAGCCTCCCTGGATAGAAAAATAAAATATGGACTTTCAGTCTCATTAGAACTCTGTTTTTTCTTTTATACTGCATTTGCACAGTTCATTGTACCTGTTTTCCATTTTAATCCTAAAATATAAGCAATCAGAAGAAACAACTTGTTAAATTTGCATGTTTTAAACACAAAAGCCACAAATCTTTTCATGCCTTCAAACGTTGGGGGAGAAAAGACTTGTTTGAATATGATCTGAATTTCTTTGCTTCCCCCTGAAGATGCTGAGTTGATCTTCTGATGGGGATCTCTCTTTTGTTCTGCCAGCTGTAGAGGTCCATGCACGCCCCCACTTAGAAACATTCAGTATACTCTCTCTTTGCTGACACATGTTTCTGGCTATCACAGTGCAGCTTCAATTAAAGGATCCAGCTTTGGGAAATCTGCCCCTTTGTGTTTCTGTGGTTGGTTTTATGCTGAATAGATGAAATAAATCATAAAATAAGTCATTTTTTTCAGAATATGATGATGTATGGCATCACACCCCTCCTCCCCCTCAGTATAGTTCATTAATAAAGAGAAATCTAATACACCATCAGCGGACCTTTCCGTGTTACTCATTTTTTCTTCATCAAATTTCTAATTTTCAGTTTTAAGGAACTGTTAGATTTCACACTTATTGCATGCTGGCACCACCAGTTTCCTGTTTATTACATATGCAAATGCACATGTGTGAATGACTCAGGATATAATTATTAGAAAAGCATCCTTCTTTCCGGCTTGTCACAGTCGCCTCTTCATTACTGGAATTAATCGCGGGATTATTTTGGTTTTGGTTTTAATCATTAGTCAGAATAAACTAAAAGGTTTAAAACATAAAATCAGAGAAGGTAAAAGGCATCCTGTTCCTGCTTCATTTGTCTTCACATCTCAATACGATGAAGGTGTCAAGTCAGCCAATCCACAAAAGAAGAACTGACATCATCTTAACGAAGTACTAACACAAAAGTTGACCTTTTTTCCTCAGAAAACTGAAATGCAGTCAAAGATGTTACACCCTGATTCTGTATAACCTTTTGTTCTTTAGGAGAAATGTCAGAAATGGGGAAACTGAAAATGCTGAATGTGAAAAACTGCTTCCGTTTGCTTTGTTTCCTTAATGAAATGGGATGCTGGAGGAATTGACTGGGTACAGCTCACCCACAGTCAGAGGATTTACAGGATTTACAAAAGCTAGCTGAGGTTTCAGTTATCCTAATCCTAACTTCAACCTAAATCAAAATGGGCAGTGATCCCGATGTGACCTTGCAAAATAAGCTGTAATAAAATAACAGTGTTGGGGCGGCTGCAACTCAGGAGGCACAGCAGGTCACTGACTAATTGGAGGTTCAATCCCAACTTGCTCCTGATGTGTTCATTAGAGTGTGGATGTGAGATAGGCGTGGAAATTAAAAATGATTTCTATGAATGGGTGAATGAGCCAAGCCAGCCAAGCCAATTTTATTTATAAAGCACTTTAAAAACAGCAAGCACTGACCAAAGTGCTGAACAAGGAAAACAAGACAATACACAAGGGAATATATAAATAAATAAATAAATAAAAATAACATAGGATAAAAGCAACAATAACATACATAGTTTATCAAGAATCAAATAATAAAACAGTATAAAATAACTAGGTGAAATAAAATACAAGATAAATACACAACAACTAAAATCAGCATCTCAAACCTGGTCAAAAGCCAGGTGAAATAAGTGGGTCTTAAGAGAGGTTTTAAAAGTTGTCAGTGAGGAGGCCTGTCTGATATGCAATGGGAGTGAGTTCCATAGTTTAGGGGCTGCCACTGCAAAGGCTCTGTCCCCCCTAAGCTTCTGCTTAGTCCTCGGCACGTCCAAGAGCAGTTTATCAGCTGATCTGAGCGAGCGGGAAGGGGAGTGTAGATGCAGTAACTCAGAGAGGTACGATGGGGCGAGGCCATTTAAAGACTTAAAAACAAATAAAAGGATTTTAAAATGAACTCTAAAATAAACAGGCAACCAGTGCAATGAAGATAAAACAGGGGTAATGTGCTCCCTCTTACGCGTTCCAGTCAAAAGCCGTGTGGCAGCATTCTGGACCAGCTGAAGACGAGCCAATGAGGACTGGTTTACGCCAATATACAAAGAGTTACAGTAATCCAGCCGGGACGTAACAAAGGCGTGGATTACTGCTTGAAAATGATTTTTCGACAAGATGGTTTTAATCTTGGCGAGCTGTCTCAGGTGAAAGAAACTGGATTTCACCACAGCAGTAATCTGACCCTCTAACCTAAGACTCTCAATCATCTTAACTCCCAGATTTGTGACCATGGGTTTTACATACTGGGATAGAGGACCCAGATCATGGGGCATATATAAGAACCAGTTCATTTAGAAAAGTGCTGATGGGACAAAACCTGTGATTTTATTGGCATATAAGTTGCTGCATCTCAAGCTATTTCTTTCCTTTGAAAAACCCTGAAATAATGACCATGCCTAACCGGTTTAGCCTTCCCCGTTGTGTGTGAACCCATTTGAAATGCATTTATGCAAAGGTGCTTTATACTGCAACGTAAAAACCCTACAATATTAGAGAGAGAACCCCAAAATCAAACTATCCCCTATGAGAAGCACTTGGAGACAGTGGGGAGGAAAAACTCTCAGAAGGAAGAGGCCTCCAACAGAACCAGGCTCGGGGAGGTGCAGCCATCTGCTGTGACTGGTTAGCAGGTGAAGAGACGAGAAACGGCACAGGTGAGAGTAGACCAAACTTAATGACACGCAGTAGTTAAACCTAAAAATGAGGAGTAAAAAGAGGTGAGTGGAAAAGAACTGTGCAGTGCATCATGGGAAATTCCCAAAGAACCAAAGGCCTAGGGACCAGTCAGCAACCATCTAGATACCACCAGCTGCTAGGGAAAATGTGTATTGCCCAACTAGTTGCTTAGCAGTTTCTGGAGGTTGTTGGATGTGAAATTGGTCTTAATATGGTAGAAAAAAGAGAAACTGAAATTTTGCAATGCAAATTTGAAACAGAGACTGTTCACCTTCAAACTAAAAGATGCACATTTTGAAACATGTTGGTTGGAAGCTTTACTTCAACAGTGAACAGTCTCTGTTTGCACTGTTTCAAATCTCACTCGGAAACTACAAACAGAGACCATGGGCGACTGGTAATTTGTCGCAAGGTTGTTTTTGGTGCAGCACTCACTTTGGAACCAATTTTAACCAGTGAGACTCAGGAACCTCCAGAAACCACTAACTAACCATCGGGGAATCCAAATGTATTTATAAAGCACATTTAAAACAACAGAGTTGACCAAAGTAATGTACATGAAACAAAGGGTAACACTATAAAATAAGAAACACACACACACACACACAGTCTGGGTTGAAAACCAAACAATAAAAGTGAGTTTTAAAGTGTACTTTAAAAACATGCATGGGACGAACCTAACAAAAAGGGGGGTAGCTTAGGGTTTGGGGGCTACGGCTGAGAAAACTCGCTCTCCGTTGTTCATAAGTCTAGTTTGGAGGAATACACATTTTTTCTAAGTGGATGAGGTTGGTGGGGGGTGGGGTCAGTTGTTGGCCTGTAAGACTTACCCCAAAGGGATAGTTCAGGGTCGCCTGATCAGCCCTAACTAGAAGCTTAAAGGAAAGTTTTAAGTGTGACCTAAAAAACCACCTTGAGACGACTGTTTGGAACTAATTAAAATGAATTAAACTGAACTAAATTGAAACCCGAAGGCTCTGACTCCCATTCTACTTGTAGAAAATCTGGGAACCAAAATAAAACCTGCAGTCTGAGAAAAAGTGCTCTAATGGGATAAAATGGTACTGTGAAGTTGATGGGGGGGGGCTGATTATTCGCTGGTTTAAATTAGGGATGCGCTGATACGATATTCAGTATCGGTCCAATCCTGGCCTAAATTACTGGATCGGATATCGGAAAAAAATAAAAAATGCAATCCGATCCGATCCGACCCACATTAGTTGCATTACAGGTCTCCGTCGTCTTCTTCTTCTTGTGGGTTTGCGGTTGGAAAAAAAACAGCTTAAAGCTGCATTACCACCACCTACTGGAATGGAGTGGGGATCAGGAAACAACCCCCTCAGTTCTCCGTCGCTGCGACGGATTCTCTTTAACACTGAGTGGATCATCGCTGACATGTTTTTCCATGCCTCCACCGCTCTCTGCGTGTTCGTGTGTTGTGCTTGCTGTGCTGAGGTTATTTTTTTCTCTACTTCAGCTCCCGGACATACTGCTAGCGAGCTAGTAATCGTCCAGAGAATAAAAAATGTAAAAACACCAGCTCAAAACTATAAATGAGAGCATAACACCAGCTTTATCACAGTGATCAGTGTGTTGCTATTCAGTAACTTCCAGTAATTTTTACCTGCAAATCCACAAAATGCAAAGTGTTGAATGTTCATTATAGTCATTGTAGGTGAGGAGATCTTTTCTGTGAATGAGGCATGCAGGGCAGACTTGAAAAGTTGAACTTTTAGTGACCAACAAAAGCATCTTGTGATGGATTAGGGGGTGTCCAGTCTGGGCCCAGCAGAAACCAGTGTTTACTGTACATAAATCATTTTTATCTGTTTAATCCTGGAATATATATCTCATTTTCATGTACGAGAAACACAATCTAATTTTAGGGGCAGAGACAAGATTCCCCCAATTAATGAGAGAAAAGGAAGTGGTTAACAGCTAAGGTCCTCAGAGGCATGCTGCGTTGCCAAAGTCAGTTTTTTTCTGTTCCTGATTCCAGGCAGATTGAACCTATTGTGAAGTACTAATACTTAATCTGTTCCAGTCCAAATTTCCAACAGCTACAGTTTACAGAACTGTCCAGTCATCAGTTTTAAGTCCACATGTCTCATGTATTCAGAGCATTTGGGAACTGCATTACTCCTACAGAAAGGCACTTGAAGTGATGATGCACCGGCTTGCTGATTGTTTTCTGTGCATATTTGTTACACCTGCTGTAACTGTTCTTTCTCCTGCATTTAGTCATTTCATGGTTATGAAACCTTTGATGGATGAACCCATTAATTCAAAACAAAAATATTCTGTCCATGGTTGAATGTTTTTCTGTAATTACAATGCTTTGATTTTGATGCTTTTAGTTTTTCTAGCCTTCACCAACATTTCCCTTAGTATAAAACTTCGGTGTGTAGGTGTGTGTCTAACCTTTGTCAGCTACTTTCAGTACTGATATTTATTCTCTCTTTCACTCTGATTGATCTTTCAGCGTTAACTTCAATAGTTACTTCCTCCAAACCAGCAACATGTTTATTAGATCCCATTCCTACTAGACTGTTCAAACAAGTCTTTCCAATTATTGATGCTTCAATCTTAAAAATGATCAATCTGTCTTTATTAGTTGGCTATGTACCACAGGCCTTCAAGGTGGCTGTAATTAAGTCTCTACTTAAAAAGCCATCACTGACCCAGCTGTCTTAGCTAATTATAGGCCAATCTCCAACCTTCCTTTTCTCTCAAAGATTCTTGAAAGAGTAGTTGTAAAACAGCTAACTGATCATCTGCAGAGGAACGGTTTATTTGAAGAGTTTCAGTCAGGTTTCAGAATTCATCACAGTACAGAAACAGCATTAGTGAAGGTTACAAATGATCTTCTTAGAGCCTCTGACAGTGGACTCATCTCTGTTCTTGTCCTGTTGGACCTCAGTGCCGCTTTGATACTGTTGACCATAACATTTTATTACAGAGATTAGAGCTTGCTATAGGTATTAAAGGTACTGCACTGCAGTGGTTTGAATCATATTTATCTAATAGACTCCAATTTGTTCATGTAAATGGGGAGTCTTCTTCACACACTAAGGTTAATTATGGCGTTCCACAGGGTTCTGTGCTAGGACCAATTTTATTTACATTATACACTGCGTGGCCAAAAAAAAAAAAAAGCCGCCACCTGGATTTAACTAAACAAATAGGTACAAGCCTCCTATTGGATAATTACTGCATGGGCTGGCAACAAGTTATTTAACCCCAACTGGTGCAATGAGTTGCTTCTCATTTCTTAAACAACCATGTCGAAAGACAACATGGCGTGGTCGTAGAAAAGAGTTCAGTCTGTTTGAGAAGGGACAAATCATTGGCATGCTGCAGAGAAAACATCTGAGGAGATTACAGAAACTCCTAAAATTGGGTTAAGAACTGTCCAACGCATTATTAAAAACTGGAAGGATAATGGGGACCCATCGTCTGCGAGGAAGAAATGTGGCTGGAAAAAAATCCTGAATGATCTTGATCGGCAATACCTTAAACATTTGGTCAAGTCAAGTCAAGTTTATTTATAAAGCACATTTAAAACAACGACGTTGACCAAAGTGCTGTACAAGATCTGTAACCCCAAGGACTATACTAAATAAAAATAAAAATATATAAATAAATAAATAAAATAATAAAATAAAAATAAATAAATAAAAACATTAAGAACAATAAATAACATAAGAAAATAAAAAATTAAAACGTTTAAAACAAGTACCATAAAATACCATAAAACAATCATCTAAAAGGAGGTAGCACTGCAGCCAAATGCCAAGGAAAAGAAATGTGTTTTTAATAGAGATTTAAATGTGTGTATCGTCTGAGCTGTGCGAATATGGAGAGGTAGATCGTTCCATAGCTTTGGTGCTGCTGCTGCAATACCTTAAACATTTGGTGAAATCAAATCAAAGAACAGTAGCACTCAGGGCTATGTTTAATAGTGAAAGTAAGAGCATTTCCAAATGCACAATGCAACTCAAGGGATTGGGACTGAACAGCTGTGTAGCCTTAAGAAAACCACTAATCAGTGAGGCTAACCGGAAAAAAAGGCTTCAGTTTGCTAGAAAGCATAAAGATTGGACTCTGAAGCAATGGAAGAAGGTCATGTGGTCTGATGAGTCCAGATTTACCTGTTCCAGAGTGATGGATGCATCAGGGTAAGAAGAGAGGCAGGTGAAGTGATGCTCCCATCATGCCGAGTGCCTACTGTACAAACCTGTGGGGGCAGTGCTGTGATCTGGGGTTGCTGCAGTTGGTCAGGTCTAGGTTCAGCAGCATTATGTGCTCAAAGAATGAGGTCAGCTGACTACCTGAATATACTGAATGACCAGGTTATTCTATCAATGGATTTTGATCAATGGGCTCAGCTGGGGGAGGTTTCTAACTCTGATCACAGCACTATGGCACGGGCATATTCCAAGATGACAATTCCAGGATTCATCGGACTTGAATTGTGAAGAGTGGTTCTGGGAGCATGAGACATCATTTTCACACATGGATTGGCCTCCACAGAGTCCAGACTTCAACCCCATTGAGAATCTTTGGGATGTGTTGGAGAAGGCTTTGAGCAGTGGTCAGAATCTGCCATCATCACTGCAAGATCTTGGTGAAAAATTAATGGAACACTAGATGGTAATAAATCTTGTGACATTGCAGAAGCTTATCGAAACAATGCCACAGTGAATGTGTGCTGTCTTCAAAGCTAAAGGCGGTCCAACAAAATATTAGTGTGTGACCTTTTTTTGGTGCAGCTTTTTTTTGGCCAGGTAGTGTACGTGCTTCCCTTAGGCAGTATTATTAGAAAGCATTGCATCAATTTTCATTGTTATGCAGATGATACTCAGCTTTACCTATCAATGACGCCAGATGACACACATCAATTAGTTAAACTGCAGGAATGTCTTAAAGACATTAAGGCCTGGATGACCTCTAATTTCCTGCTTCTAAATTCAGATCAAATTGAAATTCTTGTACTCGGCCCCATTTATTACTTCTAGGCTGGACTATTGTAATTCATTATTATCAGGCTGTCCTAAAAGCTCCCTGAAAAGCCTTCAGCTGATCCAAAATGCTGCAGCTAGAGTACTGACAGGGACTAGAAAGAGAGAGCAGATTTCTCCCATATTGGCTTCTCTTCATTGGCTCCCTGTTAAATCTAGAATAGAATTTAAAATCCTTCTCCTCACCTACAAGGTCTTGAATAATCAGGCCCCATCTTATCTCAAAGACCTCATAGTACCATATCACCCCAACAGAGCACTTCGCTCTCAGACTGCTGGCTTACTTGTGGTTCCTCGGATACGTAAGAGTAGAATGGGAGGCAGAGCCTTCAGCTTTCAGGCCCCTCTTCTGTGGAACCAGCTTCCAGCTTGGATTCAGGAGACAGACACCCTCTCTATTTTTAAGATTAGGCTTAAAACTTTCCTTTTTGATCAAGCTTATAGTTAGTGCTGGATCAGGTGACCCTGAATCCTCCCTTAGTTATGCTGCTATAGGCCTAGGCTGCTGGGGGGGGGGGGGGGGGGGGGGGGGGGGGGGTCCCATAATGCACTGTTTCTTTTCATTCACCTTATTTACTCTGTTTATACCCCCTCTGCATTTAATCATTAGTTATTATTAATCTCTCTTCCACAGCATGTCTTTTGTCCTGTCTCTCTCTCCCCCCTCAGCAGATGACCCCCCCTCCCTGAGCCTGGTTCTGATGGAGGTTTCTTCCTGTTAAAGGGAGTTTTTCCTTCCCACTGTCACCAAGTGCTGCTCATAGGGGGTCGTTTTGACTGTTGGGTTTTCTCTGTATTATTGTAGGGTCTTTACCCACAATACAAAGCACCTTGAGGCGACAGTTTGTTGTGATTTGGCGCTATATAAATAACACTGAACTGAACTAGATCCGTGTTGGTGTAACCAAATGGCCTTCACAGTCAGCAGATCTCAGTCCAATAGAGCACCTTTGGGAGATCATGTATAGCTGGCATATCTGCAGCCACTGTGTCCATGTCAATATGAAACAAAATATTTGAGGAATGTTTCCAGCACCTTGTTAAATCTATGCCACATAAAAGGCAGTTTTGAAGAAACCAGGGATCCAACTCAGTATTAGAAATGTGTAGCTGATGAAGTTTGGTATAATTGTACTCTGTATTTAAGTTATTTATAATTATCCATCCACAGCATTATTCTGTAGGTGCTGATGAAATAGATACATTTATCTCAGTCAGCAGAAAACACCAGAAACTTACCACAAAGTTTCCTACACTTACTTCCTTTTTTTCAGCTTTATAAAGCAGCACTTGGCTCCATTCAGCCTCAGACTCACTCTCACATCCTCACTGGTCCTCAAAGATCAAAACAGCTACCACGAAGATGAACAGACCACTGCTCCTCCTGGCTGCTCTGACTTTCTGCTGCTGCATCACCTCTCTGCATGGTAAGAAAATATTACTGATTTCAACCAAATTTGATACATTTTAATCTCTCAAATGAGGGCGTGCAAGTGGAAAAATACCTCAAACATACCATTTTATCTTGAGGTGATTATTTTATTCACATATCCCAGGTTTTAACATCAATGCGTGCCGCTGCAAATCGACGACCCTGAGACAGGTTCCTCCTCAGATGGTCAGGAAGATTGAGGTGACTCCCGTTTCGGGACACTGCCGCCGGACTGAAATCATGTGAGTATTCACCGCTGATTTGGAGCACCGCAGTAATTCCCAAACAGGGATAAAGTATAACGTGTATTTCACTATTATCCTGCACTGAAATCTTTATTTTACTGTATCGCAATAAAAAAAAACTTTTGATAGAAATGTAAAGGAAACTTATAAAAAGACATCAATTTAATACAAAGTAGTACTTTTATCTTTGAGAAATACTCTATTTATTTTGTTTTTTAGCTACAAAGCTACAGCTAGAATATTAGTACACTTTAGCATAATAATTCACATGTGCTGGATTAATCTAACTTTCCTAAAGTGTGTAGTCTTTATAATAGTGAGTTAATTACAGACATCATGCATTTTCTAAAATACTGCACTAATTTTTAAACTTTTAGACTCAGAAAAAGAAAATTCTGCATTAACTGTGCACATGGTGATAAAGCCCACTGCACTCACAGGTTACTGTATTATACTTGCAGTGGTCTGATGTCACAGTGATGATGCAAGTTTGAAGTGTCCACAGACCCTAAACTCAGAGCAAAAGTGAAAGTTGTGCTTCATTTCTTACTTTTATTTCTGCTCCAGCTTTCATTGTGTGTGTGTGTGTGTGTGTGTGTGTGTGTGTGTGTGTGTGTGTGTGTGTGTGTGTGTGTGTGTGTGTGTGTGTGTGTGTGTTTCTCCATTATTACATCATCTTTTGAATCTCCCACTTCTCTCACAGAATCACCACGAGGACTGGCAATAGATTTGTATCAATCCAGAGGCCAAGTGGTTCCCAGGCCTGCTCAACACTCTGCAAAAGTAAGAACCGATAACACTTCTGGCTTCATTTCCCAACAGATACGAACATTTCATTGAACAAACATTATTAGATTTTACCAAACGTGCTGAAAAAATCTGAATCCTGTCAACTGAGTATGGGCACTTAGATAATTTTCCAGCTTAAAAAAAACACATTTTCAGGGAAAATCTTGGTGTTAAGATTATAAATGATAAGGCAAATACAATAATGCACACACTAGTAGATAATGAAACTAATATTTCAGGTGCGGTCATGAACAAAATTGCCGTTGAATGCCGAGTTTGGTGGTGGTGGTCAGGGAGATGTGTCATGATTATAGAAGCAGAATTTAGATGCTGCATTTTTCTGTCTCAGCTCCCTGAAACAAGCATGAGTAGTTTTCCTGCTCCTGTGCGCTCACTCGTATTTTGTTGTGTCTAAAGGAAGGGCTGTGCCAAACAAGGGCCTACGTCCTGTATTCACCGTCGGTTGTTGTGATAATGGTAATAAAATGAACTGTTTCACTAAAATCATATTAGTTGTCCCTGATCACCACACAACACTGGGTTACATATCTGTTATTGCTGTTTTTAAATTTCTTATGATCTATTCTGATTATTGACTCCATCCTTTTTTTTATTACAGGAAACAGGCCTCCTCAACCTTTCAGCCACCCACTGCTTCCACACCCAACTTCTGATCACATGTTCAGATGCCTTTCATCAAGCTGTGAATCACCTGGGAAAAAATGACCCACCTTCCTTTTTGTTATTGTATTCAGCTCTTTGCAGTTTTTCTCTGGTGTTCTAAAACAAACCTGAATGTGATGTTACGCCTGCAATTCTGATAGCATTCATAAATGCATTTAAACTAGGTTACCTTACTATTACTATCACCTTACTATTTTAAGGATGAAGTATTGGTGTACAGATTTCACTTTTTAAATGTTTGTATCTGTTAGTGTTACCATTTCTGACTGAATGTATTCATACTGGCAAATGTTTTAGCTGTGACATGTATCCATGAATGTATTTGGACTTTTTTTAACATAAAAATAAAACAGACAAAAACTCTTCAAAGAAAACTTACATTTTATTGCCTGCAGAGAGTGTGTGGGTGTGGGTGTGTGTTGGGGGAGGGGGGGTTATACAGGTGCCTCTGAGGAGGCTTGTTTTCAGCTGAGGGGTGACACACACAGAAATACAGATGTCACCTTTGTAGACATCCTCGCCTCATTCATGTAAATGTCACAACTGCAGATTTTCAGATATTCTCATTAAACACCAATTTTGGCCAACGTGTCTGAAAGAGGACGTGTTACAGAACACTCGTCGTAGTTTACGCTGTGCTCCAATGATCAATGAGCTCAGCTGGGAGAGGTTTCTAACTCTGATCATAGCGCTATAAATATGAATCAGAATTTATAAAAATTAACATTGTGAGAAAATGAAAGTTCCCCTTTGAGAACATTTTCACAGGATATTTATATGTTAGAGGAGCATGTAATCTCTTAATTTCCTCAGATTAAACCAATTCTTCACATACTCAGATCAGGAATAACATTATGACCACCTGCCTGATGTGTTCGTCCTCCTGACTCATGGAGGCATGGACTCCAGCAGACCCCTGAAGCGGTGCTGTGGTATCTGCACTAAGATGGTAGCAACAGATCCTTTAAGTCCTGGAAACTGTGAGGTGGCCTCCATGGATGTGACTTGTTTGTCCAGCACATCCCACAGATGCTCAACTGGACTGAGATCTGAGGAATGTGGAGGCCAAGTCAACATCTCAAACTTGTTGTTGTGCTCCTCAAACATTCCTGAAGCATGTTTGCTTTGTGGGAGGGAACACTATCCTGCTGAAAGAGGCCACAGCCATCAGGGAAAGGCACACCTTTCCATGAAAGGGTGTATGTGGTCTGCAGCAATGCTTAGATAGGTGGTACATGTCAAAGTATCATGCACATGGATGCAGGACCTGAGGTTTCCCAGCAGAACACTGCCCAAAGCATCACACTGCCTCCGCCTCCCGGCCTTCGTCCCAGTAGAGCATCCTGGTTCCCAGGTAAATGACTGACTGACAGACACACACACACACACACACACACGGCCATCCATGTGACTATCAGATCAGACCAGCCCACCTTCTTCCTTTGCTCCGTGGTCCAGCGTCCATTGTTGGTGCTCTCGAATGGTGACGGGGTCAGTATGGACACCCTGAGAGGTCTGCAGCTCCAAACAAACTGAGATGCTCTGTGTATTCTGAATCCTTTCTATCAGAACCAGCATGAACTGGTGAAAATGTTCACTTGCTCCCAAATATATCCCACCGACTAACAGGTACCATGATTATAATTATGATGTATCCACTCCACCAGTCAGTGGTCATAATGTTCTTCCTGACTGATGTATATCTTGGAATTGTATTAAATTTGTCTTCCACTGATTTGGATCTTTATGTTATCGGAGGGGCTCAGATTTCACTCTGGGTCATACTGAAGAGCTTCAAATGTAAACTGGACTTCTACAAAGAACAGATCTGCACTTCTGTCCTGTTTAGTCAGAGGAGCAGGACAAAGACGGCAGCACTACCTTCAATATCCAAACTTCCACGTGTTGTTGCACATTTTTATTTATTTATTTTTTTCATCTAATTGCCAAACATGAGGCAAACTTTGGCTTTGGTAAGAGTTGTTCACCACAGCTGAAAGTCTTTCTTCTGAGCAGAGGAAGCTCGCTGGGTGCTTCCTGCTGCCTGCGGGGGAGGCTGGTTGGACTGAAAGCCAGTGTGGTGAAGAACTGCATTACCGCTTTCATCGATAACACATTTAAATATGGTTCTGTAAAAATCCTCGAGAACTAAAATAGCGCCTTTGTTGGTGACTGTTGGTGGCTAAAGAGACAGATTTGAATTCTTTCACACATTACTCAAACAACTGTGCGAGGCAGAAACTTTAAAAATACTTTAATTCAGTTTGCAGAAATAACAGGCTTGGCATTTCTTGTCAGTCATTTGAATTTCTCAAATTTGGAAACAAAGTTGCTCATCAGTGTTGAAAGTGTTTGGAGTTCCTGATTTTCCTCATTTGCTTGACAAATCACAGCATTAAAGGAGACCTATTCTGCTTTTTCATTATTTTCTGCTCCAGTGGCCAAAAGTCAGAGTGTACAAATAAAAGTTCAGGCTGATCTAAACACCCTGTTTTAGTAAGTTTTTTTCCTATTATTTAATCTATTTTGATGTCAGAGAGAATGGACCTACCTAATATGGTCATCTCAGGCACAGAAGCCCCACCCACCTGCTGCTGACGAGGGGCACCCAATCAGAAGAAAGTGGTCTTAAAGGGAAGGGGGAAGGGAGCTAAAACACCTGAGTGGCTGCATGAAGGCTCAGCACGATTAAATAAGGATTATTTGAGCCAAGGTGCTCCAGAAGAGCCAAGAATAAAAATGTGGATTTGGAACTGAGCAATAGGTCCCCTTTAATCTGGGAAATGTTCAGGACGCACTGCATCTGAAATGTTGCATATCCAGATTCTGCAGCGAGCCGGCCAACAGCCATCAAATTCAACATGTCCGAGTACACACGTGGACAATGAAAATCCTCTGTGTTCCCTCCAGTTAATATGCCAGGCATCACATTCGAGTTGAGACTGAAGGCCAATACTGTAGCCACCACAGTCAGAATTAACAGTGGACAGAAAATAAAACCAAACCAACCACAGCCAGATATCAACATGAGCATTCTACATTCAGAAACTGTGATGATGGCTGTGATAATCTTTCTCCGAGCAGGGAAACCACAAACAGGCGAGAGCGACAATTTAACAGAAACCGAGGAAACAAAAATGTCCTTGGACTGAATTCCTCACAATCTCACCCCATGAAATGTTGGATGGAGGGATGGATCGAAGGGTGCTGGGTGGCTGGATGATGGCGCTGGGTTAATCTCTGAGGGTCTTGTCTCATGGGCAGTGCTGCTGTTGGAGAAACTGTACAAACTAGGCACGTTGTTTGTAGAAAAAGTGTTATGAGGTGCCCTCCACAGAGACAAATTAACAGGTGAACTGCTTTCAGGTGATGACAGCCGGGTACTATTGTGGAACAATGAGAAAAGAAGTGGAGTTTGACGTGTGTGGAGGCTGGAAACAGAAATAAATGTCAGGTAGAAATGAGGGGAAAAAGAAAAAAACCATTCAGATCAGAGCAGCAGAGGCTCTGAAATGACACGGGAGCAATAAAAGCCATGAAGACAAGCTGCTTTTAAACCTAGAACACTTATGGCCTTTCTCAAAAATAAAGTGATAATACTGAAGAGTACAAAGTACCAGATGAAAGACTGCATGTTGGAGACAGAAAATGCCCGTAGTTCAAAACAAAGCTGCAAACAGAGACGACCGGCCTCTGCGAGAGCATCAGAGACAAATGTGGAGGTGTTATTCACACGAGATCTTCAGAACTACAACACCGAGTACACGTTTGATTTGTGAGAAAACTTTATGCCCCTTTATCAGGAGAAGGGTACATTCCCTTCACAGATGTGAAAGACACGCCGTCATCAAAGAGATTCATTTATGTACAAACCGCAGTACAAAAACCAGGAAATAAAAACCCTGTGAGGTTAGTTCAGGAGTGAAGTATAGGCCTCTAAATGCTGACAAGGATCAATCCACTGAACACAGAGGTGAACTCATTAGCGTCAAATTAGGAGCAACAGAAGCGAAGCCGATGCCGGCGGCTCGTTAAAGTGATGTGCCTGCGATTTAAAGCTGCGGCTCCACGGTTACAGGCCGTGCTGAGCCGACTCCGCGCATCTCAGGATTATGGCTTTTAAACACAGGAAAAGCTTTGACTGGTTTTACTACACACTGCAGATATGTTCGTCACTGAGAGTTTATCTGCCAGCACAGACAGGACTGGGTCTCAGCTATCAGCACTTTATGGTACCAGTTAAAATGCTGAGAAAAAGCTGGGTGTTTAATATCACATCAGATTTGAATTATTGAACTCAGATTGTCCCTGAAATTAAATCAACTTAACTTTTCTGTGCTTAGACCAGTGGCTCCCACCCTTTTCACTTACCACTGTTAGTGTGGACATGATTTCCTTACTTTCTATCATGCATATCCTCTTCCAGTGATTGATGTTGTATTAAATAGTTTCAAATAAAATCTTTGTATGCACAAGTAACCCCTGTGAGCCTAAATCAATCCCAGCCTTCAGAGGGACAGCCAATCAGAAGAAAGCTGGCTTAAAGGGATGGTGGCCATAAAGCAGGCCTGCACAGAAGAACGGCCACACATTTAGTTAGTTATGCTCATTCTTCTGGTTTTTTAATTTTCCAGGTCCTGAGGTGACATTACTGGACACCAACAGTGTTAATTATTAATCACTTATGACAGATAGAAGAGAGGAGTTCAAACTGTTGAAAGCTGTTCTGTTCTCCTCTGTATGTTCTCCTGTTCCTGAGGACCTGAATGAGAGGAGCCAGTGTCACATCCATTATTCTGACAGTGAACCACGCAGACACTCAGGCATCCATCAGAATATCGAGCTGGAAATGAGAAGATCCACTTTAAAACGAGCCACTCGGCTGAACTGTGAGCAGTTTGTTCAAAGAGTGAAACCCTGTTTTAAAACTACACAGGAAGGGCAGAAAAAGTTCCCAAAATAAAACTCAATTCTGATTTTAATCTTTTGCCCTTTATGTGTGAACCTCAGTCCCAGACTCAGAGCCACTGGTTTAAACATCTGAGAAGATTATAGAAGAAAATGCACCCCCCCCCCCTCCCCAATTTAAAGAATAATTTCTCATTTGCTTTGTTTGTACTGACACCCAGTCCACCCCTGCATCATTCATCATGTCAGACAGTCGAGCCTCTAAAAGGCCTGAAGCAACTAAATCATTATTTCATTAAAACTGACCAAATCTACTTTATTTGCACTTCCTAAAACTTAGACAAATTTGATTTTCCCCGGTTAGGAGCAAAAGTGCATCAGCATTTTTCAATCAAAAATGCACAAAGACCCGGGACTTCTACAATACAAGAACAGCAGCAGCATACGTGTATGTGAATACATACATCACCTGTGCTTTTCACAACAGTAGCTTCCTGTTGGTTTTGCTCGTACGACGTGACTCTGAGAGTCTTTAGTGTGGAAGGTGCTGCTGGATGCATAGCGTAGCCCTGAGTTACGACTTACAGAATAAAGAGCTATTCCTTCTAATCATCTGACACAAATACACAAAGTTAGAGTCCACAGGATCAATCGGCTCTGAGAACCAAATTCAAAGAGCACCTTTTAGTAAATACATTCAGCCTCGTGGTCGGGAAACATCGACTAAAACTGATTTTTTTGTCTCTGGCACTGATAAACGTCGTCTTACTGACGGAGGACGTGTCCGTGCTGCGGGGGTTCTTTGGCCAGGCGGGTCAGGGGTTTAAAATCACAGCATGAAAAGATAAAACCGAGACGCGAACTGTTCGAGGATGAAAAACATTTCCTATCCGAGTAAATTTGGAAATTTGCAATGCTTAGAAAAATATTTGCACAAATTGATTGTTTTGTTACTTCAGCTGCAGAAATGTATGAACACGAAGGGAAAGACGTTTATAAAAGCGACGCACCGCACCAGAGTTAAAGTGGAAGAAATTCATAGAAGGCCGAGCTTCACGTATCCCAGTAAATCTAATCATGGCTCCAGGATTGTTAATAATGACTTCACGTCCTTCCCGTGTTACTTCTAAAAACACCCAGCTCGCACCTTTGAAGCTTAAAAATCTGCACCCACTTATTATCTGGGCATTTAGTTTTTTCTCAAATAAGGACCTTTTTACAAAAAATACCAACGCAAACACCCTCGTATAACATTCATAGGACCGAGCTTTCTTTGTAGTGTTACCCTCTTTTCAATTAAACACCTGTCAGTTAATTTGGGTGAGAAAACAGGTTTCAGCTCTATGAAGCGTGCAGCATTTACACCGTGATGTCAGCTCTTTCATTTGTGTAGCAGATCTGCCTTCAAACAGTTGTTAGTATTAGTTTGCTGTTGTAGGAGCAGAATCTATAAGAGGTCATGTTTATGACTAAGGCAAAATTAAACAAATAAAGACACTGGGACATCTTCATCCCAACATTTGGTATCAAGCCTTTTCGAGGGGAGAAAGAAAAAAAAAAAAAAAAAAGATAAAAATATACACTGTGCAAAAACATAAAAAGGAGCAACAACTGGGGCGAATACTTCACTCCTTTTGGGGTAGGTTTGTCTCAGGGTTAGGGGGGGTCAGATGGTATCCGAGTTTAACGTGATTGGTAAACTGTACAGGGTCCTGTATAAAGCTGGAGGAGGGAGGAGGAGGAGGGTGGGACAGTGTTTAAAAGGTGGGGTAAAGAGGGGTAGGTGGGGCTCTCTCTCTCAGGCTGCACTACCTGTGGACCGGCAGGTGCAGCCCATTGAGGGGGTTGAGGGCGGTGGGGCAGGGGAGGGGTGCAGCTCCATCTGGGCCAGCAGGGAGAAGTGGTCCGAGGGGATGTGCGGGTGGGGGCAGCCCGTGATGTTGTTGTCTATGAGCCACTGGCTGTCGAGCGGTCCGAGCACGCCCAGGACGCCCATGTGGGTCTTGGAGAAGAAGATGTAGTCGATCACACCCTGCAGACACAAAAACAGCACCTGGAGTCAACGCCGTGTGGGAGTCAATCCAAAAGAAGAGTCACACCAACAATCTACAACTACAACTCGATTCCATGGCTACACATCCTCAAATCCTCTCCCCGCATCTCCTCCCACCAAAAGAGGAAATATAATCGAGGAGGCTTCCATCTTGGAAGGGTTTTTCTGCAATCAGTCTATAAAAGAGGGACAAACTATGGTGAGAGAAGGACTCTGTAAACTACTCATACTTGTTATTTGTAAGTTTTTTCAGTTATTTAGGAGACTCAACTTTCTGTCCTTTGGTGCACAAGAGAGGAGCTGAGATGCTGAGACAATCAGCCTGTTAAGTGGGAAACAACGCTTAAAATAACCACACGGATCAGACTCGTTTAAAGAGTCCTCCTCTCACCATGCTCCTCCTTCAACAGGGTGACGGACAGACGAGCAGGTTTAAACCACTTCATCACTTCATGACTGAAAGTCTCATCAAGTCTTTGTCTGCTTACAGAGTAAATAATATTAAGCGTGGAGCGTAATCTGACGGCTGTACTCTTGATGTCTTCTGACAGGATGCCAAATCTTTACCTCTGAGCCTCCTTATTAACAGGTTGTGTATAACGACACTTTCTCAATGTTTCTCAAACCTCTAAAGATGGACGAGTGCGAGTGAGATGTGCAGAGGAAATATATGTACAAATTTATGAAAGCTATTCTGCTGTTTCAAATCACTTTATTACACTTTTGTGTCATTTTCTTTCATAATAAAAACAACCTGTCCTTTCTAATTTATTACATGTGTGAATAAATCAGCTCCTTAGATGACTAATCAACGCTAAGAGAAGCAGAAATGAGTCAAGCTCATTATTAATATTCAAACATTCACCAGTGAAAGTGCTGCAAGTGACTCACTGGGCTTCAGTCAGGGGCATCAGCAGTGAGCAGAGAGGGCAGTGCTAATGGTTAGTCTGCACTGTGTGAAGAGCTATTTAAAGGATGGCCGTCGATGCCTCGTCTCTGAGGGTCTACTGTCAGCTTGGGCTCCCTGTCGCTCTCGAGCCTACTGCCACCCGAGCGGGGCCCCCCCGTTTGCACCAACAGACATCCTGGTGTGGAGGCTGCAGGATGGTGGGGGGGCTGCACATCGCTCGTGAGCTTTATTATCACAAACACCTGCTAATTGTGGGCCAAAAGCCACTAGTAAGCCTGCATAAGTAAAGTTAAAGGAAAATATATTTTTAAGCTGCTAATCATATATGAATAACTTTATTGATCCCAGAGGGAAATTCATAAGTCCAACAGCTCATCTGCTATTTGTATGAGAACTGAAAAGCCTGATGTCTGTGGCTACAAATGATTTTCTGTATCCTCTGTTTTTCAGCAGAGACGAGTCTTCCAGTGCTGATGCTTTTTGTTCCATAAAGATGTTATAAAGTGGCTGATCGGAGTCGTTCAGGATGGTTTCTGAGGCCTTTAGTGTGCATATATTCACACTAATGTGTGAATATATGCACACTGAGTTAATGCATAACTGTGTTAATTTAATTTGATTTATTCAATTTTATTTATATAGTGCCAAATCACAATGGTCACCTCAAGGTGCATTTTACTGTAAAGTAACCCTAACCCTACAATAATAAGAAAACCCCAAAACGAGCCCCTATGAGCAGCACTTGGTGACAGTGGGAAGGAAAAACTCCCTTTAAACAGGAAGAAACCTCCATCAGAACCAGGCTCAGGGAGGGGGGGTCATCTGCTGAGGGGAGAGACAGAGATTAATAATAACTAATGATTAAATGCAGAGTGGAGTATAAACAGAGTGAAAAGAGGTGAATGAAAAGAAACAGTGCATTATGTGAACCCCCCAGCAGCCTAGGCCTATAGCAGCATAACTAAGGGAGGGTTCAGGGTCACCTGATCCAGCCCTAACTATAAGCTTTATCATAAAGGAAAGTTTTAAGCCTAATCTTAAAAATAGAGAGGGTGTCTGTCTCCTGAATCCAAGCTGGAAGCTGGTTCCACAGAAGAGGGGCCTGAAAGCTGAAGGCTCTGCCTCCCATTCTACTCTTAAGTATCCGAGGAACCACAAGTAAGCCAGCAGTCTGAGAGAGAAGTGCTCTGTTGGGGTGATATGGTACTATGAGGTCTTTGAGATAAGATGGGGCCTGATTATTCAAGACCTTGTAGGTGAAGAAGACTCCCCATTTACATGAACAAATTGGAGTCTATGAGATAAATATGATTCAAACCACTGCAGTGCAGTACCTTTAATACCTATAGCAAGCTCTAATCTCTGTAATAAAATGTTATGGTCAACAGTATCAAAGCTGCACTGAGGTCCAATAATTGGAAAGACTTCTTTGAACAGTCTAGTAGGAATGGGATCTAACAAACATGTTGCTGGTTTGGAGGAAGTAACTATTGAAGTTAACTCTGAAAGATCAACTGGAGCCAAAGAGTCTAAAACAAATACAGCAGTGCTGAAAGCAGCCGAACATGAAGAATAATCTTTGAGATGGTTATGAATAATTTTTTCTCTAATGTCTAAAATTTTATTTGTAAAGAAATCCATGAAGTCACTACTAGTTAACGTGAAAGGAATACTCGGCTCTACAGAGCTCTGACTCTTTGTCAGCCTGGCTACAGTGCTGAAAACAAACCTGGGGTTGTTCTTATTTTCTTCAATTAATGATGAGTAGTAAGATGTCCTAGCTTTACGGAGGGCTTTTTTATAGAGCAACAAACTCTTTTTCCAGGCTAAATGAGCATCTTCTAATTTAGTGAGACGCCATTCCCTCTCCAGCTTTCGGGTTATCTGCTTTAAGCTGTGCGTTTGTGAATTATACCACGGAGTCAGGCACTTCTGATTTGAAGCTTTCCTTTTCAGAGGAGCCACAGTATCCAAAGTTATACGCAGTGAGGATGTAAAACTATTGACGAAAATCAATCAGAGAGTCTAAACAAATACCAGCAGGACTGAAAGTGATTAATTCATTCAATCTTTACATGTTTAAGGTCTTTGCCATAATTGGGTAGTCTGTGTAAGACAGTTGGGGAATTTATTGCTACTAATGTTAAAACCGGGAAGAAAAAAAACTAATTTAAGTGTCAACAGGCTGTCTGGATGACTCAGATACCGAAGCAGAAATGAAGAGCTAAACCACAAGGGAGATTCAAGAAATATGCTCTGAAACCAACACACAAAATAAACCAAAGCAGAGAAAAGTTTTTGTTTCAGAAAACAGTAAAGGGTAAATCATGGCGCGATGTTTAAGGTTTTCCACTCCCACTGAGGTCTCACTGCAAAACGATTCAGAACATGAAACAATCTCCACATACAGAAAACATGAGCTACATGAACACAGTAACAACAGGTTTGATCTACTCACCGTGTAGTTTGAATATTCAACTCAAATGAAAATTTAATGGTGGAACAAATTATGATTATAAAGATTTCAGCTTTGCTGTAACACGTTTTTCTACATAACTGAACATTTACCCTTTCTGGAATTGGCCAATGCATCCTTAAGAAAACACCTAATTATCCTGCCTCATACAGAAATACAAGAGGCCGCTGGCACAGTAATTTTCAGTATCTATATGACTGTGATGACCAGCTACATCACATGATCTCACCCGAGCACGGCACACACAGCCTTTTTGTCTGATGCCTCCTGAATCGATGCCTCGATGTAAGGCATCGATTCGGGGATCGCTGCTCTGATGCACCGGCTGCAGCAACATCAGTCTCAGCACCTCTGTGGAAACATGCAAAGTCCACGGCTGGAGGAGCTGGGGTTACGTTTAGGGACTAAACTTAGAGGTAGCGCCGGGAAAACGGCTGCACAACCTCAGACACCTGTCTCTTGGATGGGTGTTCTGGAATGCAAATTTCATTATATGTTTACATATAATGACAATAAAGTCTTCTTGAAAACATGTCCTGTTTAGGCTTAGACAAACACTGTGGTTTGGGTAAAAACATGCCTCACTGACTGTGCTCACTGATGGATGACGAGCTGGGAGAGACAGGCCTGTGAGTCAGGGCACAGATGCCAAAGGTCACGCAGTGCGTCAGTGAGCCACAGTGGTGGCACAAATTGACGCCTCGAGGATGAAAATGGGGCTATGCACATTAGCATCCACCCCAGTATACTTGGAAACTAATTTTAAAGCTAATTTAAAGCTAAATCTGTGCCGTAAGCCTGTAAGCCTTAAAGACTTTCAGCAGCTGCAGGAATCGAGGGTCTCCTCAAAGCCACCGACCAGCAGCATCTCCTAAAACGGAGCACCAGCAGAACAAAGATCCGCGGTGACAGCAGGTGGCTTGTTTAGCTTTAGTACTGTGTTCTGTGTAGCGTGCATGTTTTCTGTGGTTTTCCTCTGCACCAGCGTCTGCTGTAACATTTCCCAAAATGATGCATGACTGTAATCACATCAAGTCATTACTGATATTACATAAACTCTTCAATTATCTGCTGAACAGATCAAATAGAAAAATATTTCTGAGGAACACAGCAGAGCTCAGCGGAGAGACGCACATTAGTGCAATTGTACTGGACAAAAAGGACAAGAAGGTGACAGCAGGGCCAACACTGCACCCAGGACAGAAACAGCAATCAGCTGATGGCACTGAGCTGGCAGCAAACATGCCCAGACCCAGAGCACTGATGCAGCGCTGCAGCCTCATTTCCATCTGTACCTGTTTCTATAGTATAACCACAGGTCACACACACACACACACACACACACACACACACACACACACACACACACACACGAAACCTGGGATCAAACCACCGTAACCCGCTCAGAGTTCTGCCTCCTCCATCTACAGTTTGTGTTGGTACTTGTAGCTAATGTGACAGTGCAGCTCAGGCCACACTGTGGAATAATGGAACCAGTAATGTCTTTGTTCCTGGGTGTAAATCAGTCACAGAACATCACTTTTTTTAAAAAGTAACTGGAAAAAGGGGCAGTTCCTCTGCGGTTGGGTAGCTTCTCTTTGGTTCAGCTGTCTGGGAAAGCCAACATGAATAAATACTGCTTTGGAACAGGTTGTGAATGTGAGTGTGGATGGTTGTCTGTCTCTCGGTGCTAGCCCTGCGACAAGCTGGCGACCTGTACAGGTGTACTCTGCCTCTTGCCCTATGACAGCAGATATAGGCTCCACATGACCCAACGACCTCTGCAGTGTATTCAGGAGCTTTACTCAAAGCAGGATGAGGCTCATCAGAAACTCAGGAGGAAGAGGGGAAAGAGCTGCAGCCAGAAATCTGTGTGCTCCCAGAGAAGCTGATCAGAATCAACAGGGCACGCCACCTTTGATCAAATCATCGCTGAGATGGAGGCGGCATCCTGAAGCAGAGGGCAGAAAACCACAGGGCCAAAGGAACACTAAGGGCAATGAAAGGTCACTGAACCCTGGTCCTCCGCACACTTGACTGCACGTTTAATGCAGTTTATTTCCACACTTTGGCTCTTCTTTCCCACGGCTGCCTTGTGATGCTCATAGGGGATTGCCTGATTGAGGCTTTTTCCTCCCACGGAGCACATTTGGAGGATCTCGGTCACACTGACTGTTGATCTTTTTTGGTGCTAAAAAAACAAATCTGTTTCAAATGGAACTGTTTTTGTTTGTTTTACCTTGAAGTCATATGTGTAGTTGGTGTAAGGCATCAGATTGCTGTCATAGGCGCTCTTCAGCTGGAAGCTGTGTGTGATGCTCCCGTCTGAGTTCCCGTTCTTGCCGTTGCAGCTGAAGTTGGTCAGACATTCGTTGTAGCGTAGCTCCTTAAAGTCTTTGTGGTTCTCAGCCACTCCCCCATTGCTCAGGTACTCCACCACACCTGCATCAAAGAGCAGGAACAGTTACAGATACTTTCCAATCACCAATAAACACAAAGAACAGTAGGAAGTATTTGATAAGACACTGTAATAGTGAAACCCCATAACAGCCCAGTAATAATGACAAGAAACTTAGTTTAATACCAATAAGAAGAAGAAGAAGAAGAAGAAGAAACAGCCTTTATTGACCCACAGAGGGGAAATTTGGGTGTAACAGCAGCCGCAGTTATTATAAATATAAATAAAAATATAATAATTTACACTATTAAGAAAAGAATATATATATATATAAAATCAACAAACAAGATTAACCTTAATACTACTAATAATAACACTATATACAATGTACATGATGTGCCTGTGTGTTGAACCTTAACAGGCCGGACTATTTACAGTATAATTACAATACATGGTATACAATAACATGGTAGAAATATAATTAAAGAATAATTAAGAGTAGAGCATAAATAACAATATCAAAAGTTTAATGAAAAGATCATTTAGACTACAGAAGTGCAGTGGCATTAAAGCTGAAAATTAGATCAACTGTTTACAGTTTCCTTTAACTATAAAGTTTGGAGACTCAAGAGATTAAAGAAAATACTTTATTAAATATAAAACTGTACACAATTGGGCACAATTAATCCAGTCCATTTAAGCCTGTTAAAAACTGCACCTAAATTAATTTTACTTTCCCAGATTTGGAATGACCCAGGTTCCTGACATGTGGCAGCCTTACCAGAGTCAGGCAGCGAGTTGAGGTCAGCGCACAGGACGATGGGGATTGAGGACGGGTCAGAGGTCGGCGAGCCTGTTGCCACGGAGCCCGAGGCCCTCTCAGCAATGCTTTTCAGCTCTGACAGGAACATCATGGTTTGGATCAACTTGACGTCCGAGTACTCGGGGTCCCAGTGCATGTGGGCGTTCGCCACCAGGATAAGCTGCCTCTCCTGCGGCGGCTTCATGCCTAAAAAACACAAAGAAGAAGAAAAACAGAGGCTGCCAGTCAAACAGGGTTTTAATATCATTTTTATTTCATTTACAATGATTACGCCACATTCTGCCTGAGGGCCCGACGTCCTCTAGTGGGCGCTGTGGCATTTACCATAGAATACCAGAACTGGCAGGTCCACCACTGGAGCCATTAGTGGAATGAAATCTTTGGACCCACTGTCAGACCCTACGAGAGTATGCAGGCAGTTCCTGGAGGATGAAGGAATAGATACCACTGAGTGGCCTCCACCCTCACCTGACCTAAATCCAACAGAACATCTCTGGGATATTATGCCAGGTTGCTCCTCGGGCTGTCCAGGAGCTCAGTGATGCCCTGGTCCAGATCTGGGAGCAGATCCCTCAGGACACCATCATCATCTCATTAGGAGCCCCGACGCTGTCAGGCATGCACACGAGCGCGTGGGGGCCACACAAACTATTCTTGCTGAGTTGTTGCAGTGAAATTTCAGCTAAATGTTCCAGCTGCTGCATCGTTTTTCACTTCAGGGTGAATTCAGCCTCTGTAGGTTCATCATTTTCATTTCCATCAAACACTGTGGAATCCTTTCATTCCTGACACATCACCCGGTCCGCATCTGTACGGATATCCAGCATGATGTACTTTCAAAGTATTCCTTCAATTTTTTTGTAACAACATACAAACAACACTGTAAAAACCTGCAGAAGAGGAATTAACTGACACAGCTTCTGAATCGGAGCTTTTTGACTTATTTTGAGAAAAAGATAAAGATATGAGTTATAAAATTCTGCATACTTTTACTGGACAGCTTTTTATACTTAGATAAAATTACACTGGGGAAAACCACGTTATGCAAGCAGAACAGTTCCACATTACTTTCACTGGCACATGAAAAAATGTGTTTTTGCTTTAAAAAAAAAAACAAAAACTAACAGCATGTAAAACCCCCAGAGAAATCCTGATGGTTATTTTGGATACAGAAAACCACAAACAATGAGGCAACTTCAAAAACTCAAAATTGCTGACAGAACAAAATATTTAAAAAGGAAGAGTGGAATATATTAAGCATCAATGAATGAGACAGACTGACCACAAACAGGGAAGTTCACTGGGAGCAGAAAAGGCCTGTGTGTTTGTGTGTGTGTGTGTGTCTCACTGCAAACCCAAGTAAGTTACTAATTAATACATTTAATCTTTTAACCACAGCAGAATGAAGCAGATACTATGTGAGCAGCAGCAGCCACAGCAGCGTGACTCGAATAACTCGATTACAACAATCCTCATCTCTGTAGCGCTCAGTTTTCACCAACGTCTGCAACTAAAAACAGACCTACGATCAAAACGTACGCAAGAGCACCGTGTGAATAAAAAGTATTACAACATTAAACCCGAGTAGGCCCCAGACTGATACCACAACTGCCGCAGTTAAGATGATGCTGTCTATGCACACACGGCAAAGCGCAAAGAGGCGGAGCCGCCACAGTGAAGGTGAGCTCAGGTGGAGTGAAAGAAACAGAGCATCTGAAACAGCAGCACGTCTTCCTGTAATCACCACTAAAACCTTCACTGGGTAAAAAGCTGGAGGTCATCAACCACCTGATCAACAAGCTCCAGCGAGAAGAAAAGAGAACTTTGCAGCTGCTCCATCCACCGTCGTTTACTTCACACAGAGAAAACGATCATTTTAAAAGGTCTCTCTCTTTTGAAGAGTTATTATTGCTCATTAAAAAGATAGAAGTATGTTTTATCTGATTACTTGATTAATTAATGGAATAATTGATTGATTGATTGATTGACAGCTGTAGCCCCTAAACCACAGTGAGGCAAAACACGTGTGTGGATACAACCTCATGCAGCCTCACTAAAACACTTTTATCCACTCAGCTTTATTGACACTAATTAACCAAATCAACTGTTCCTGGCGTGTGTTTCACTACTTCAGCTATTACAGTCTGTGTCCTGAGAAACAGGTGCTGCTCACAGAGGGTCTCCTCTCACTGATCAACATCGAACATCGTGTTACATTGTATCATCAACTGTGGCAATTAATTTTTTAAAGTGTATATTCAATTAGCTTTATTCTGTTTTTTACCTTTTACGGATGCTATTTTTCTTTGCACTTTAACTTTCTGTGTTTCCCTGCGTGAAGCTCCCTTTCTGCCTCTGATCAAAGCCAACAGTGACACCTTGTGGGGAAAACACATTACTGCAGTTTCACTTTTACTGATCCTTTAATTTATTTGACAAAAATGACTGTGGATTACAATTTTCAAGCTCAAATTTTTTTATTTCTATTTTCCTGATGTGCTGAACTGTGTGCCTCCGTCACATGTTAGTAATGACCCTGGTTTTATAGCCTTCTAACTTTCCAAGTTACAGAAGCAGGGGGGTCCGTTCACGTGCACAGTTATACGCACGCTGAAACCATTCAGGTTCAGGAGAAGTCTGAATGAACTGCTAAATTACAAAATGAAAATCATTCCCTCATCATCTGAGACAGATCCCAGAGTAACTTCCAGTCTTACCACCGGAGAACATGTCCTTGTTGACCTCGAGCAGCACAGCCACCCCGATGTTGTCTTTGGTCATCACTCGGTTCAGCATGACCTCTGAGCCCTCAGAGTTAGCCATGGCCACCTGATTGAACTCCACAGTGTGTTTCTGAACCAAAGCGAACCTGCAGGAGCACCAAAAAGCAGCAGAAATGAGGACTTTGAAAACTGATGCACTTGTTGATAGTAGTTACATCGAGAAAAGATTTCCTCCTTTAAATCTGCCCCTCTGAGATCAGAGTGAATACAGTGGATAATAAACAGAGTCAGGCTCCAGTTTTATGCACTTCCATGTTATTTGTGACTATTACTAAATAGATTGCACACAAATCCTACATGAGAAAACAGAGTGAGATTCAAAAAAGCTGAAACTATAATTTTAGTAATAATATAATCCTGGATAAAAGGCACCAACAAAATTCTCCATTCATGAAATCAAAATGTACTTAAAGTACTTAAAGTATACTTCAAGTATATTTAAGTATGTATAAAGCTCTTAAACTCACTTCTCAGTCTTGAAGAACACGGCACAGCCGTCCACGTGTTTCCTCTCCTGTTCTGAAACCAGTTTGGCACGAGATTTTGGACAGAAGTAGCCGTCGTAGCCGCGCTCCTTTAGTGTTTCCAGAAACAGCGTGTAGTACTGCTCTGTCTCCACCTCCTGCAGACACACAGGGCAACAACCTAAAGGACTCAGTGAGATGTACATGGCTCAAATACAGCATTAAAACCACGAGAGGTGACGTGAATACTGCTGATCATCTCGTCACAATGCAAAGTTCTGCTCAGGAATCACTCAAAATTATAACCAGGGTTCTTGCACCATTTCAAAAGTCAAAGATCTCAAATTAAACTTAAGGAGGAACAATACGAAATATTAAGTATTATATTCAAACCTGTTTTTAAAAAAAACAAACTGCTAGTAGAGATTTTTAAAAAAAAAGAGATTTCAAAGTCAAAATGAGCCGTCAAAGCGGTCATGAGTTACTAAAGAGATGCAGTGTCAGTTTATTATCGGTCTTTATGGGCGTTTCCCTTCTAAGAGCACAAGAAGAAGAATATTTAAAAAACAGGATTTAAGAGGTTTTAACATCATAATGTCTTGAGTCACTTGGACACTTTACCTCCACTGCCATCACTTTATCCATACAGTCAGATACATTTTATTTATTACACTCACCCATATAATGCATACCGTGTATGCTGTGTACCTTACCGGCTACAAATGTATATAATATTTTGATATCTTTATATAGTGTTTTGACGTGTGTGTATATGTAAATGTGGGTATTGACACTGATATATATATTTATGTATATAGTGCTTATGTATATGTGTATAGTTTTTTGCTATTTTATTTTATTCTATTGAATTTTAGTTTTTAGTTTAAGATAAGAGATAGATAAGATAAAACTTTAATGATCCCACGACGGGGAAATTTGTGCATTACAGCAGCTCAATACAGAGAAAAAATGAAAAGGATGAGTAAGAACAAGTAACTAAACTAAAAACTAAAACTAAAATTCAATAGAATAAAATAAAATAGCAAAAAACTATACACATATACACACATATAGTTATTTGTTCTTACTCATCCTTTTCATTTTTTCTCTGTATTGAGCTGCTGTAATGCACAAATTTCCCCTTCGTGGGATTAATAAAGTTTTATCTTATCTTATCTTATCTTATCTTATCTTATCTCTTAAGAAGGTGCATGTCTTTGGAATGTGGGAGGAAACCGGAGTACCCGGAGGAAACCCACGCAAGCACGGGGAGAACATGCAAACTCCACACAGAGAGAGGGAGCATTTACTGGGGTTAGGTTAATTGGCTAATCTAAATTGCCCATAGGTGTGACTGAGCGCGTGAATGTGAGTGTGAAAGGTCGTCTGTCCCTCTGTGTTGGCCCTGCAACAGGCTGGCGACCTGTTCAGGGTGTACCCTGCCTCTCGCCCTATGACAGCTGGGATAGGCTCCAGCCCCCCCGCGACCCTGAACAGGATATGCGGAAGCGAATGGATGGATGGATGGATGGATTTAAGAAGGTGGGGGAGGATGTTTGATAAAAAGCACCCCCGTTTTTTGCCTGAGGGGAGAGTTCATCACACCGAGCGTGTAACTGATGCAGGTGGATGGATCAAAGCTACATGTGCAGGGCATGAATTTTGGCCATCCTGCAACTCTTCACCGAGTCGTCACCTCCAATATTTCGAGCCAAGTGCCACATGTTTTTCATCCTCAGTAACACCGATGAAACCGAACTGAAGGTGGGGCCGTGGGGGGAGGAATGCAGACGTTTTAAAGTGAGAAGAAGAACACGCAGCATTTTGGATTTTTTCTTACAGAGATCGGTCCATAATAAGTTTACACAGCTCTGCAACACAACCAGTCATTTCACCAGTTTTTCTCCTCTCAGATCCATGCAGTACTGAAACGCCTGTTATAAAGCAGATACTAACGGGACTGACGTGTGTTACATTAATGCCTGAAAGTTACAACATGCATACCGACTTTAACAAATACCTGAAGCATCACATGGCGAGCCAAAAGAAAGATGCTGGGATTTCTGCACGCAGCACAGTCACTGTGTAACTTTAATAATATGCAGATGGGTCAGAGTCTGATGGTAACTAACCTGACCTGCACGTCCTGCATGTCAGCTGGGACACAGGTGGACTAGTGTGTAATACTACAGCTCTTCTCCGCAGTGGCCATCAAAGACTCGCTGGGTTGTAATTTTAGGGATCCACATGTTCCTTTTGGCTGAATATTCAAACCATTTAAATCCAAAGTTTCCAAAAAAAAATAAAAAAAATAAATAAAAATAATCACTGGGAAGAGCAGGTTCCAGTGCAGGCTGTTTATTAGACAAAAACACACACACAAAGACCAAAACAGACAGTAACATAGTTAAGACTGAGATGACCCCTCCTAATTTACATTAAGTCTCAACCCCTGAAACTTGAACCCCAGCCAATCACCTGTTGAGGCTCTGCCCACTCTTGTCCCACGTGGACTAAAGAAACAAACGTCACCAGGGTACCTCAGTGGTTTACAACAGCTCTGACAGCTGTCACAGTGATAATCTTCTTTCAATTAAAACCTCTGCTATGAAAACACCTCTTTGACAGTCCCCACTTAGCTACTCCTGCTAATCTATGTTACACAAACACAGGTGGCTCTGCAGAGCTCCACTGTTGGAGCCCACCTGTCAGAAGACTTCCTAAAATACAAGACGAGGTCACAAAGTCATGTGAACCAGAGATGTTCCTGCAGCCCACCAAGGCCTCGAGCATACATGAGTGATAGATTTAACAGGCCTTACCTTTGCCCCAGTAACCTTAATGTATTCAGTGTTCATTACTCCAGTGTGTGTGTGACTAATATACTTTAATACATGATATAAAAATAGCAACAGAAAATAATCAATATTAAAGTGATAAAAATTCCCAACAGACTAACGACCAACAATGAAACAACCACCCTGTAATAAAGTGGACTCTGTTTCAGTGGGAAACAAGCCAGGATCAATCAGTAACATCTACCTCTTTATCTGCTTCAGTGGACAATGACTTGGTTGTGCTGATAGGAGAACAGTGGATACTCTGGACTGATCCAAGCAGTCTATAACAGCTCTGCACAGTGTAATGACTGCAGAACAGACAGAAGAAGAATGCCAGCCTTTGTTGGCACTGTTCTGAGTGAACCACCTCAGCAGATGTACAACAGCTCCGACAGGCTCATTTAGTTCACTGTTTTCTCTCAGATGCTGAAACCACTCAACATTTCTTTTACTCTGAAATGTTTATGAGCCGCTCCGATGCTGCTGAGCAGCAGGCAGGAGCAGACCGGGCAGCAGTCCGATGCCGGGCTGCCGAGATGGATTTTAGGAACGTGGAATGTCACATCTCTGGTAGAGAAGGAGCCTGAGCTGGAGCACGAGGCTGGGGGGTATCAGGCAGATGTAGTCATGCTCACCTCAATGCAAAGCTCGGATTCTGACACAAACTCTCCTGGAGAGGAGCTGGACTCTGTTCCAGTCTGGAGCTGCACTCAGTGAGAGGCGTCAGGCAGGGGTACGTATACTTTTATACCCACAGCCCAAATAACCAGATAACCTGTTTGTCCACTGTGTTCATCCGAGTGGGAAGATATCCAAATATTAAACAAATATTTGGGACTGACCAAGAAATCTACCCGAAGTCTGAGTGTTTAAGGTCTGCTATGGCTGCTCCACAAAAGCTCACTGAGAATACCTCGATGCTGGCAGGATATACAGCATCTTCTGAGGCAGCGCCGGCTTTACCTGTAGGCTGATGATGTCAGCGTCACAGCTGGTGATTTCCTCCATGATGCCCTTTTTCCTGTACTCCCAGTTTAAGGCCCAGGATGGACAGTAGCCGTACAGCTGTCGCGTGGCGTACTTGTCGCACAGCACGTTGTAGCACATAACCGTGAAGACAGCTGGAAAAGTTAAACATATGATATTAATTAGAGAAAAGACAAATCTGAAAGTTATGAATGAAGTTTCGCATGAACTGCCTGAAAAATTCTTCCCCAAACTCAGAAAGGATCACCTGTGGACTCAGGTTAGTCATGTGCCTCTTTTCGACCAGTACCTACTCGACTCAGTTCTGCTCGGTTTCAGTCGTTTTCCATTAAGTACCGTTCGAAAGTCCCGTGATGTCACAACACAAACAGTCGCTCCATCTGGATACTGTTGTCAGGCATCGAGCACAATAACATCCGTGTGGGTTAGTGTGTAACCATTTCCCTCTTCGCCAGGTTTCAAAAACAGCAGCTTTGGTTCTTGTGAGGGAGTCGCTCTGACGTCACTCCCTGGATAATCAATGGCATGAGGGGTAAAAAAGTACCTGGTTGGGCGCCCGGGTGGCTCAGAGGTGGAGCAGGCGACCACAGGCATGTACTGTGTTGCGGTGCGGGCGGCGTGGGTTTGAGTCCCAGCCTGCCTCCAGTTTGCCTGCGTGTCTTCCCCTGTATCTTTCCCCCATTTCCTGTTTCCCTCTACTGTCAGTAAAAGCTGCTGTGGCCAAAAAAAAAGTACCTGGTACCAGGTATTACCACCTAATGGAAAACCCAAAAAACAAAGTTGAGCTGAGTAGGTACGTGTGGAAAAGGAAATCTGAATGTTAGTCTCTGTTTATAATTTATAGGGGTCCATTTAATAAATTTAGTTTTTAATGCCTTAAAATGTTTCATTTCATTTCATTTTATCATTGTTTTCAGCTGAAGCCATTCCTGTCAATCAAAGCAGCTGCATGACTAACTTACTTACTTGTTATCAAAAAATAAATTCACCCCAGATAAAGTTGTTTTCAGGCTGTAAACGTACTTTTTTAATGCTTTAAAGTTCAGCTGGGCGGTTTTAATTTCATGCGTGATGAATTTTTAAGGTGAACATAGAAAACACCCACTGTGGCTTTTCCAGAGGCTTTAATGCATCAACTGTACAGATAATTTATGGAGGGGGAGCCGTTTTAACTGAGCCCCTCTCTCACTCACAATCTAATCATGTGACTCAAGAACATTAATATAAGAAAACAAATAATACTTCAGAACTAACTGACGTCAATCATTCAATCTAATGACTGCACATTTATATAGTTCTATACACCATCAGACGGCATGCTGGGTAATACTGGCCAGCAGTGTTTTTGCTCTGTGCAGCATTCAAGAAAATAAAAATGAAGTTTGATTGACAGCTGCACTTCAGGGGTGTGTTAAGAAGCCGGGTGTTGGCTTAGAATAAAAACAGCTCAATAAAGAAACATTACATTAACCTAAAAAGCATCAGAAGCTAACGGCTTGTTAAGGACCGCCTCCCTGTGCCAAGTCACGTCCTCTGAGACAAGCTTACCGGTGGGGATCATTTGGTCTCGCTCCTTCAGAGTGATCCAGGGTCTTTGGGGGAGCTGCTCTGGGTGCACTGGGGAAAAAAAAAAAAAAAAACAGGGCAGGATTAGTGCTCATCTGTCCACGACAGACACAATGGCATACCTGCTATGATATACCTGCAGCGCTGAGGTCTACAAAAAACTGTTTGCTAAAATATGCATGAGTTCTGATAAACAGCTGAGGTGACGCGCTGCTGAGCCTCTTACCTGCTAGATTGTCGAGCATGTAGTTCAAAAGCTTTCTGGTTCCGTCCGGCTCCTGGTACAAATTCAGGATGTCTTGGGACAAAGGATTTCCTGCAAAACAGTCAGTTTGTTGGTAAAATAACAAAAATAATCAGTCTGTGTCACCTTATTGGAAAATCTATGTTTACTGTTTTTGTTTAATGTGCTGGAGGAAATAACAACCCAGTTAACAAAAATAACTGGTAACTGATTAAAACTCAGAGAAGAGAACTAAACCCTACACAGAGATAATCTGTGAGATAATCTTTTTTTTTTTTCTTCAAGATGGCGCCGGTGAGGTCAGCAGCCGTCGTACCTGCTCCTACGCTTTGTTTGTATATATTAGGTTTAGCTCTAATTCTGGACTTTATAATTCCGCCTGCTCTGTGTCATATCACGTATGACAGACAGACTCTTTTTAATATCAGAATACAGCACTCTGGCTGTATTCTGACACCTTTTTCTCCCGACCCGACTTGGCCCCAGGAGATACTGCGTTTCCAGTGGGCCAGCTCAAACAAAGGACGGACCAGGTCACGGACAAGGCCCCGAGGGAAAAGAGCCGGTGTAAGAGAGAGGCTGAGGCGCAGAGCGCACCAAACGCCACTGCCGAGCATCCTGTTGGCTAATGTCCAGTCACTGGATAACAAGCTGGACGAACTCAGGGCCAGGATACAGTTTCAGAGGGACATAAGGGACTGCAACATCATCTGTCTCACGGAGACATGGCTGACCCCCCTCATACCGGACCACGCCGTACAGCCGTCGGAGTTCTTCAGTGTTCATAGCACGGACAGAACGAGTGAGTCTGGAAAATCAAGAGGAGGAGGTGTGTGCCTAATGATTAATAACAACTGGTGTGACAGTAGGAATGTTGTCCTTCTGAAACAATCATGTTCACCTAACCTGGAGCTCCTAACCCTGAAATGCCGTCCCCACTACCTGCCCCGCCAGTTCACTTCGGTCATCTTCAGCGCCGTCTATATTCCACCTCAGGCGGACACAAACACTGCACTATCCGAGCTACATGAGGCTATTTCCACCTATCAGGCTAACCAGCGTGATGCGGCTCTCATCGTAGCCGGGGACTTTAACAGTGCAAACTTGAAAAAGCTGATACCGGAATTGATTCAACACATCGACTGCCCCACCAGAGGAGAGAGGACCCTAGACCACTGCTACTCTCCATTCAAAGATGGCTACAAAGCAAAGCCTCTTCCGCCTTTTGGGAAGTCTGACCACACCTCTGTACTTCTCATGCCGAAATACAAACAACGGCTCAGGCAGGAACCCCCTGCTGTGAGAGAAGTGACACGGTGGTCTGATCAAACAGAGGCCGCTCTGCAGGGTGCGTTGGATTCAACCGACTGGGACATGTTTCGCAGCAGCGCGGGCGGAGACATCGAGGAGTTTACGGAAACTGTCGTGGGATTTATTGGGAAAGTTGTTGATGACACTTCACTTAGGAGGACCATCAGGACTTTTCCCAACCAGAAGCCGTGGGTGGATAAATCTGTCCGCGACGCCCTGAGGTCCCGCACCGTTGCCTACAACTCCGGCCTCGCCTCTGGGAACATGGAGGACTACAAGGTTGCATCATACAACGTCCGCAGAGCGGTGAAAGAGGCAAAACATCACTACGGCCGCAGACTGGAACAGCAACTACAACAGTCTGACCCCAGGGGACTGTGGCAGGGACTACGCACCATCACGGACTACAAAGCACCACACACACCCCCGGTGAGTGCCGACGCTTCTCTGGCTGATGAACTCAACATCTTCTTTGCGCGCTTTGAGTCGGGAAGCCGACAGCCCGCTGCGCTCCCGGCCGGAGGGGCGGAGACACTCACTGTGACGGAGCGCGACGTGAGGAGGGCGTTTAGACGTGTAAACACCAGGAAAGCGGCTGGACCAGACGGTATTAGCGGACGTGTCCTTAAGACCTGCGCTGACCAGCTGGCACCTGTGTTTACAGTGATATTCAACCTCTCACTGAAACTGTGTGTGATTCCCACCTGCTTTAAAAAGTCCATCATAGTCCCTGTCCCAAAGAAACCACACCCCAGCAGCCCCAATGACTTCAGGCCCATAGCACTCACCTCTGTGGTGATGAAGTGTTTTGAGAGACTCATCAAGACATTCATCACCTCCTCACTGCCCACCACCCTCAACCCACTACAGTTTGCATACCGGCCAGACAGATCCACAGATGACGCCATATCCTTCCTCCTCCACAAGACCCTTTCACACATAGACACTGGTAAGGGGAACTATGTGAGAGTGCTGTTTGTAGATTACAGCTCAGCATTCAACACCATAGTTCCCTCCAGGCTGGTCTCTAAGCTGCTGGCCCTGGGCCTGGGCCCATCCCTGTGCAGGTGGGTTCACAGCTTCCTGACCAGCAGACCACAGGTGGTACGAGTGGGTCACCTCACCTCATCCTCCCTCACCCTCAACACTGGATCCCCCCAAGGCTGTGTGCTCAGCCCTCTGCTGTACTCACTGTACACCCATGACTGCGAGGCCACGTCAGAGTCCAACGTCATCATCAAGTTTGCTGACGACACTGCTGTTGTGGGACTAATCTCTCACAATGAGGAGACAGCCTACAGGAGAGAGGTCTCCCGCCTGGAGAACTGGTGCCAGGAGAACCACCTCCTGCTCAACGTCAGCAAAACAAAGGAACTGATCGTGGACTTCAGCAGGAAGCAGCAGAGGGACTACCATCCACTTGTCATCAGTGGTGCTGAGGTGGAAAGAGTGGACACTTTCAAATACCTGGGAGTGACCATCTCACAGGACCTGTCCTGGACTCATCACATAAACATCACTGTGAAGAAGGCCAGACAGCGTCTCTACCTCCTCAGGCGGCTGAGAGACTTCAAGCTCCCACTCAAGGTGCTCAGGAACTTTTACACCTGCACCATCGAGAGCATCATGCGTGGGAGCATCACCACCTGGATGGGAAACTGCACCAAGCAGGACTTCATGGCCCTAAAAAGGGTGGTTCGTTCAGCTGAACGGACCATCAGAACCACCCTCCCCAACCTGCAGGACATTTACACCAAGCAGTGCAGGCTGAGGGCCATGAAGATCCTAAAACAGCCCAGCCACCCCGGACACTCTCTCTTCTCCCTGCTCCCATCAGGCCGGCGTTACCGCTGCCTGAGGACTAAGACTGAAAGGTTGAAGAAGAGTTTTTACCCACAAGCCATCCGTCTGCTCAACTCTGAGCCCTAACTGGACCATTATTGCACAATGTAAATATTATAATTTATAAAAGTGTGTATAGTGTATAGTATATAGAGTATAGTGTGAATTACTTTTTTTTTTTTTATTTTTATTCTTCTTATTTATATGTGTGTGTATATATGGTTGCAGGTACAAAATACATTTCACTGTGCATTGTACTGTGTATAACTGTGCATGTGACAAATAAACACTATCTTATCTATCTTATCTTATCTTATCTTATTTATTATTATTATTAACAGCTTTTTTGGTCGACAGCTGTCATTCAAAATTTGTTGCTTTAAAAAATGGGAATAATGAAAGACAGAACTCACCTTTCAGCCCCAGGGTTTGTAACTGGAAAAGCCTTCCAAGTTCATAAGGCAGAACTCGTAAGAGATTATTGTTTAAAAGCAATTCCCTGCAAGAAATGGGACAAAAAGGCATCAGCGTTTTGTCTCAGGCTCGAGTTTCAGTCATTCCTCGTCACTGATGTATTTTCACTGGTGTCAAAGCGTCATCCACCACACACTCTTCTGCTGTCACGTCTTTAGTCTCTGCTTGTTTGTGAGATGCTTTTATCACCCGCTCGCTTCATGATCTTCCCTGCCTTTTTAATCATCGTGTTTATTATGATCGCTCTCCTTCGGGGCTGTGAGATTGCTTTGAATTACTCTGAAGAAGAAAGGCTAAACATGCACGTCTCATTAAGTGAGGTTGGCAGCTTTGTTCAAATGAACTTTAAGCAGATACACACTAAACTGCAGCTTGGTGAGTTACTCATCACCAGGTCCAAACACTGATTTCTACCAGCACGCAGCCTACCTGAGAGAGACCATGTTGCCGAGTTCGGCGGGCAGACTGCGGAGCTTATTGGACGACAGGTTCAGGTAGACCAGGTTGGGCAGCTTGGCGATGTCTGGCGGGATGCGGGTCAGGTTGTTGTCATTGATGTGCAGCGCCGTCAGGTGGGTGAGTGTCCACAACGAGGTGCTCAGGCTCCTCACCCGCCCTGCATCCACACAGACAGACACAACACACCCAAATGAAGCTTTACGGGAACAAAGCTAAATGTGGCTCTTTGCACGATGTCCGCAAGACACTAAATACTCATGAAGTGTTCGCGCCTCACAGCTTCTACATAAGGATAGTACATGCTCAGCTTTGGTTTACATCTACCAGCAAAATCATGAAGATAAAAAAAGCCAACTGTTATTTAATGAGCTGCTCCATCTCACAGATTAAATCAGGGGAGTCGCACTCTGACCTGAGCTCTGACTCAAAATACTTCCACCTGGTTTTCCATTAATGTCCTAAAACTGCCAAAAAAAAAGAAAAAGGGGGAAACAAGGAGAGGGATCCAGAGCTCTGCCTGATTTCACTTCTACCTGTTCAGGAGCAGTTTTACACCTGAGCTTCAAGGATTTCCACTTTAATGGAAGCCGACACTGACCGGATATCTCGAGCTCGGACCAGTGAGACTTCTTCCCACTCGCCGCCTCCTCAGCTGACATGATGGTGTAACATCTGCGGGGATCTGGAGGATCATATTTTTCCTTTGGCATACCTGTTAATCTGAAAAACACAGCAGAGCAGGACGACCCCACAGATTAACAATAATATTAAAATAAACATTCATGTAAATAAATGTAGACATGAAAAGTAAAAAGGAATCAAGAAGCACCTCCAAAAAGTTCCCTTAGTTTAAATTAGAATAATTGAAATAATTATGAAATTAATACTAATAATGATAATATAAATAAAATTTTTAATAATATAAAACTAGAATTACATTTAGAGTAAATAAACAATTTTAATAAAAATAATAGATAAGCAGAATAAGATGGATGGAAATAAAAATATCTTTAAAGAGTCAAAAATATTTAGTAAATAATAAATTAAAAAAAAAATAGATAAAAAACACTCAAAAAGTTGGCTATTAAGTACACGCGGTACTACAAACTGTTGAAAGAGTCCTGAAAAATACGTCGGTATTAATGTCCTCTAGTGTTGGACAGTATTGTGACCTTAATATCATATTGATTTGTATTTTCCAAATACCAGTACACAAGTGAAAGGATAAAATCTTAAATGTTCAAGTAGTTTTTTTCTATTCCATATCCATCTGCTGTAAACCCAAATATGAGCCCAGAGTGCAAAAATACTGACAATAATAATAATACGGTGATAAATAACCACTGTTGGTAACACTCAGCTCTATAAGATCTTACAGAGCTGTTAATCTATGTTAATCTATGAGATAATGTTATTTCAAATAATCAAATGATTAAAAACTATAAAGTAATTTATTGATAAACTACTTAAATAATAAGAATTACTGTGTGTTGTTTTAATATATGTGTTTTTACAACCGCTAAATGTAGCCAATTTAAAATATAACAAAGTTTCAGGAAACAGAAACAGACTCACACTTTGTCGCACACTTTGTCGCACACTTTGTCGCACACTTTGTCGCACACAGGTCAGTTTAAACATTCATCGGCAGCTTTCTCTAAAATACTCTGAAGAATATGTTCCCATCCTTTCAGCGCGGCTGTCAACATTTACCATAAGCAGCCTCGGGAGGCTTCACCGGCACACTGCTGCTGGATGAAGCTGACTTCCCGTTAGCATAACGCCAAAGCAGAAAACCACAGAGGGAGCACCTGCAGGAGAACTGGCAGTGACACAAGCAGCTGAGATTGTGACGTGACGCTTCCAGCAGGAATTTCAGGTTTAAAAAAAAAAAAAAATCTGGTGGAGACATCTTTGTGATGATGGCTGGAGAATAAACGATGTTTTGAGAGTTGTTTCCACTTATTTGAGCAAACTGGAGATATTATTTAGAGCGAGAATCGGACACTGAATCCAGCAGGGGCTTAAAACAGCCTCAGAACACAACAGCCGAGCCCCCCCATGAAAGGTTAAAAGCATGTCTGTAAAAGTGTTCAATGAATCCCAACTTCAAGGACCGTTTTCTCTTCACTAAAACATGATTGATTGTCTCCTACAAATAAAAATTTGGGACCTGTTCTGTCTAACAGTCCAAATCACTGAGATATTCAGTTCAGTATCATATATGATTGATTGATGGATCAGTTGATGGATATGAAATGCAGTTATGCTCTGCAATTAATTGGGTTTTAAAGTCATTTAAAACTGTGGCTCCAACACTTATGCAGACCATCTGTGGTGCTCCTTTGTTACCTCGCCCGACGACAGGTGGAGGGAGGTAACGAGTTCGGTCACGCTGGTCTGTCTGTGAGCAGGATAACTCGGAAAATTATGAAGGAATTTTGATGAGAAGTTTTGGAGCTGCTGGGGTGGTAGGCAAGGTAATGGGCTCTACTGAGCGCAGCCTGCAGCAGTTTTAACTCAGGTGAGAAAAAACAAAAATTACCATAGGTGGCTGTCAAAACAAGTTATAGCATATGAGAAATCTCCTTTTTACACAACATGTAAAAGGCATTTTTACACAAGATCTCCTTTTTACGTTTTTGATACCAGGCTCATCGTCCAGCTGTGATTCCTTCTGTGCCAAAATCATTTTCTCATACAGCTTCTGATGCTGAGGGAGTTGAGGATATGCTGAACTGCCTGTAGACAGTCTGTTTTTGCTGCTGTTAGTGAAACGGTCTTTGACGTGGATGCAACACTGCTGAACTCTGACAGTGAATAAACTTTCATATGATGTGAGAATGTAATCAAACTTTATCAGAGGGAAAGTGTGATTTCTAGGTCGCAGGTCTGATCTGCTGATGATAAGTAATGGCAACAATATCGGGAATAAATAAACATGTTTATGAGCGTTTTTGTGTTTAGAGCCTTCAGCTCCAGAGCTGAGGCTTGAGGCGAGGAGGACGTTTTATTAAGAAGCCAATGGCGTTTTTGCTTCTTTGATGAAGGGGACCCGTTCTCCAACTTCTCCTCCACCTCTGGCAAACTACGCTCATGTCTGGTCTCTAGCCACATGCTTAAAATAAAAGTAGATGGCAGGGAGATGTTGGCCAATCAAATATGGTGGGGGAACACGGCAGCTTCCACAAACTGCAAACCTGCTCCTGTGTATTTTTAGTAGATTAATTATAAGTTTATGAAAATGCATCAGTTTGTTGGAAGATGTAATTGCACACTGAGTACAGTATCCTTTGTTTCTATTAAATAACCTCAGAAAATTACTGACTGCACCTTTAAATGCACTAACCTTAGTTAAAAAAAAAAAAGCAGCTCATTCTGAGGAGGTCAGCTGGGACCTTTGGCCGCTCTCATACAAAAGCCTGCATAAAATAAAAATGTAGAGAAACTCTCTTTAATTTTAGTTTTCTGAGCTCACAATAGCCTCGAAATTCTGTTTTTTCCCCCCCAAACGTCCAGCTTCTATTGTTATGTCGGTTATTTCTAATGTTTTTTGCACATTTAGTTTAGTTTCAGTTTACTATAACGACCTTGGCTGTCCGCAGCTCGAACCAGGAGCTTGCAGGTTATTTAAACTCCGCTGCAGTCAGCAAAGCCATGCATGCAGAGCTCCCCGGCGCACAACACTGCATAACTTTGGAGCACCGTGCAGGTCAACATGAAAAGTATGCAAAGCATAGAAGAAGAAAGTGCACGGTTATTACGCACCAGCTGCCGTGAGGTCTGGCAGAGGGGGAATAAGTTTGGAGGAGGCTTACATAATCTGTTTACAGGCTACTACCAGGTCACAAGTAAGCAGCGACAGACATACAGCCTGTTGGCACCGATTCATATCACAGCCATATGGAGACAGGCACCAATCTGCAGCTCCAGCAGCGACTTTTATCACAAGCTGGAGGTGATTTCCATAGTTTGGGCTCCAGATAAATATTCCCAGAATAAGCAGCTGAGTAGTTGGAAGACTGATGAGTTCTTATTTTTATTTTTTTATTAGCGGTGGCAGCTGCACTAACAGCTCAGAGGGGACTATCCAAACATAGCCATAATGTCAAAAGTGACACGGTCGGGCCCGTCCAGGAGAAGTTCGGCCCACCGCCCTCCAGCTGTGACACCTGACAGCGAGGTAAACACGCCCTCCGGCTGCGCGCACGCAGAGACGCTCCAGCGCTCAGTATACTAAAACAGCGCCAATACAAAGCCCAAACCCGGGCCAAAGGCGGCCAAACGCGCAGCGCTCCCGAAGCACGCCGCTAGATTTGTTTGGCTGACGGCTGTAAGGAGCGAGCCGCCCCGGCAGTCACCGAGGAGGACCGTGGGGGAGACGACCTGGCACGAATATGAGCGGACTTAAGTGCTAAATTTAACCCGGGAGAGCACGGAAAGAGTGACAGCAGCACAGACACAAAGTCAGACCTGACATTACCTTCATTCGGGGGCGGTAGAAGCCGGTTCTGTGCAGGAATCGGCAGCAACATGCAGCCGCGGCTGCTGCACCCGTTTAGACCCTGAACGTCTCGGAAACAGAAGGAAGAACAACAAACGCCGTTTCCGCTCGTGCCCCCCCCTCCCGCGCGCGCACGCACACACACACACACACACACACACACACACACACACACACACACACGCGCACACACACACACACACACACACACACACACACACGTAGACATTAATACGTAGACGCTGCGTTGTACGTCAGCGTGTCCGCCATATTGGATGTGGCAGATCTGCGCAGTAAACTAACGCACGTTACTGGACTGAAGTTCTTTAAGTTAATGCGTCTCATTCACATATGCACTAATATATATTGGGAAACCGATAGGCACCAAAAATAACGTTGATTATTATTACCTGATAATTAGTATCTAATAATTATAAATGTTAAATACTCCACGTATGTTAGGGTGCAGCATCAAACCAGCGTATGTATTTCTAATGTTTTTGTGAGTGTTTACAGCTACCGATGTTTGTAACGCTGTTACTGTGATGATAAATGTCTACAATAACCAGATCCTGGAGATATGACATCTGCAGGTTTATGAGTTTAAAAAAGCATTTTTATATTCAGAGATTTTTCCCAAATTAAGTCTTATTAATGACAGTCTTCAAGAGAAAAAAATGAACAAAGTCAGCAAGTTAAAATAAGCAACTGTAACAGACACTGATCTACTTCATTTTCTGTTAGCAGTGAAACTAAAATTACAGATCCATGTTTGATTGCAAACAATAAAATTTTATAGTTCAAAAAGTAAAGAGCTATTTCCAACTTTTGTAAAGTGCTTTATAAAGTAAATGTATTGTTATTATTATTATTATTACACAAAAACAAAGGGGCCAAGAAGCACAAATGCATAAACAGAGTGATGAGCAGACAGCAGCAGCCCAATGCAGTTATGTGAGATTGACTTCATTGTTTGGAGGCCGCGGGACTTCGTAGTATCACTGCAACATCTGCAAGTTATATTTTCAAAATGCTGTAATGGCCAAATACAATAAAACAAATAATTGTTCACTCTTACCTGTCAAAGGTAAGCCCGTGTGATCCAGTGTGGACTGTAAAACGGAACAACTGAACAACTCCTGAGTGATGCAGCTCCGTGTCTGCCAGGCGGGCTTAGAGCCACAGCTAAGTGACATTTCACCAACTTTACAGGAAGGCCAAAACAAAAAATGACCATAGTTTGTTCTTACTTTGTATACTGATTTAGCTTTTTTAAAGCATGTTTCTTTTTACAAATTGATGATACAATGCTTAATGAACAATAATCTTGTCTTTTATTTAAAATTTTTTTTCTTTTTTTCACATTTAAATTGTAAAAAAAAATAGTCACATCCGCCTTTTTGGTGCCAACTTTTTTGTAGTTTGAAAAGAAAAGATGGGCGTATCTGATATCATAAACAGGAAAGTACATTAGTGTCTTTGTTTAAAGGACATACACCATTTAAAGGCTATGACAGTAAGAAAAGTCATTTTAAATATAAGTTTTAAAATTTTACATTTTCAATGTTAAAAACAAGACTATGAGCGGACCTACTGTACTGCAATAATAAACACATCAATATGAAAAACGAATGATACAGATGAGTTCATTTAAAGTGAATATTGCTACTACTACTACTAGTACTACTTGAATAGTAATATGAGATAAAATCTTTTGCCACATTATCAGTGGAGTAGACAACATCAGATTACATGAATATGAATAGCAATATTGCTAGACTATTGAGTAAGTGGAGTAAGTGGAACAGTAAATCTGAATGAAGTTGCTTTGCAAACTGTTCGCAAATCAACTTCACCAATAAGCTAAATCAATACGATGTTTTTCGTTTAAGACATGACTGATTAGGCCGTGCTGTGGAGTCAGTGGGCCTACTTTGAGGAGTCACTGTCTGCTACCAGTCTCTGATAGAACTGGAGTGTGACCAAGTCTTTTTTCTTTTTTCTTCAGGGCACTGATCCTGGCAGTGAAACTGGAATTCCTGTTTGGTCCTTCACATGTGTCATAACACCTGTAGGGTCTTTACCTACAATACAAAGCACCTTGAGGCGAGTGTTTGGTATGATTTGGTGCTATATAAATAAAATTGAATTGAACTGAATGTGTCAGAGTACAGTATTACATGGTCAGTATCCGAAAGTGAGGACTGATACTTGAACATGAATGTACTGATTTCAGACAACTGACGTCCCCTTTCAGCTACGTGCCACATGTAGCGGTTTGGCACCCTGCTGTCTAACTCATATCGTGTCAGGCTGTACTCTGTGGTGTGGTAAGAACTTGCTCAAGATCCAAAGACACTACTCTAAATGTGGGCTGTTGTTGTTCTTGTCTTTAATCTTGTTCTTTGTGCTCTCAGGCTTGTGTCTTTCTGTTCTGGTGAAATGTTCTTCAGCACTGGTTAGTTTCTCACTGCTACTTAAATGGTTGTACCATTCACAGTACTTGCATGCATCTTTTTTGGGCTGGTGAAAGCCAGAGTTGAATTATGTGCTGAATACATATATGCCTGTAGAAAGTGACTTTCCATTCCTCATTGCATTTCTGGACATAGATCTTATTAACATTTAAATTGTCTTCCCGAGACAATCAATCTGAGTTTTATTTTGAAATACCTGGAAGACACCTGTTCTATATTAAAAATTTGTTGTTGAGGGCATGTTGCCCTTCTAGACTTATGTCTAATATCAGCCATTTTGCCTCAGGTGCTGTGTTATGGCTCCACCCTCGATACATTTTTCATTGCCAAAAGTGCATAAATGCACGTACGCCCTTTTAGCACCAACTTCTGTGCATTCAGAGATACGTCTAGAGGCCAACTCCAAGCCCATCGCACAAGTCAGCATCAAGTGTGGGATTTACCAAGGAGGTGTTATGTCCTCACTGCTGTTCTGCATAGGCCTGAATCCCCTCAGCCAGATCATCAACAAGACTGGCTACAGATACCGACTACGGAATGGAGCAAACATCAGCCACCTCCTGTACATGGATGACATCAGGCTGTACGCTAAGAGTGAACGAGATATCGATTCACTGATCCACACCACACGGAGCTGCAGCAATGATATCAGAATGTTACTTCCGCTTACTGTCCATGAGCTGGTAATCGTAAGCCCCATCATATTCTGCATAGTGATTGCTGAATTTTTATGAGAATGTCTGTGAGAATAACCCTAACCCTGCCTAAACTGGGTCATTGTACATTTACCTGTGCAAAGCTGAATGCCTGGGAATGATTCCCAGGAAGGACTAAGCTCAACAATAATTCATGTTTTCCTCATTAGCATCAGGATGAGATGCGCCTTCAACAGAAAATCTCAGTGCAGGCCGTGTGTGTCCCCAGCCCGAAACCTTCATGTCCAGTTTTAACAACAGTCACTAGATGGCAGCACAAGTCCAGCATGTCACTCTCACTTTACATATTTACTTTAAAACATAAAATATTTTGTTTTCTGTGTTCTGTTGTGAATAAGATATGGATTTATGAGATCTGCAAATCATTGCCTTCGATTTTTATTTATATTTTCCTCCGTGTCCTAAGTTTTTTGGAATTGGGCTTGTATTAAATCACCTTAAAATATTTTTTTTTGGCCAAAGTTCAAAAGGGACAGCTTTCCCATATTAGATGAATCATTACATGCAATCTCATTTGTAAGTCCATAAGCGAGGTTTTTATCTGCATAGCGGATTTTGGGGGTCTTACTTGGATCCAAAGGAAAAGCAGCAGTGTTTTAATCATAGTTTAAACAGTTTTTGTTAAATGACGTGTTACATTTACCAAAGCACAGAAATCATATGAATGCAGTGTCCCTGATGTCCCCTACCAATGCCACTGGTTTTTAATTCAATTCAATTCAATTTCATTTATTTTGCTCCAAATCACAACAAACAGTTGCATCAAGGTGCTGTTTACAAAGTAAAAAGGTGCAGCAGTGCTGGATGACAGCATGTGGAATGTAGCTTCCTGAAGTCCACGTTTGATGTACTTTATTTCAGTATTTCTAAGTTATGCTACTTTCTGCTTCTATTTTACTATATTTTAATGCAAATATTGTTCTTTCTATTCCAAACCATTTATTTTAAACCTTAGTTACTTTTTATTCTTCAGATAAAGCACATTATTATAGATCCAACTAACCAGCATGAAATAAACAATTAAAATCAACAGCTGCAACATTAAAAACAGTAATGAATTAATAATTAGATCAGATAATATAACATATATGAAAAGTGCCACTCAATGCAAATGAGTGAATTTATATGCTTTAAATTTAGTTCATCATACAGCTTATGCACTATTACTCTACTTAAGTAGGATTATAACTTTTATTTAGGTAAAAAGTGGATACTTTCTACTTAAAAGTATTTCCAGAGTATTTCTAACACTGATTTTATTTCTTATTAAATATTCTGGTCCCAAAGAAGTGACAGAAACTCTCATTTTAATACAAAGGGAAAAGAAACAACATGTAAATCTGCAGGACATCTTTTTAGCAATCAGACTGAAACAAAACTGAATTTTACATTAAAACTTCAGCTTATTTTGATAAAACTGAGTGAATAAAAGAGTGAACGAGGAAGCAGGGCTCTTCTTGTCTTCAGGTGGACACTCGGTCAGTCGGCTCCTCCTCAGATGGCCTTCACACACTCACAGTGATCGCCCGACAGCTCACACTGGACCTCATCAACACAAGCAAAGAGTAAAGCATCCAAAAGCCACACTGAGCAGCACATCCCACATTCACTTACTTTTGTTCTGCACACTGCTTTTTGTATTTTGCCACCGAGAGTTGTTGATTTTTGAAACACTGACAATATATTTTCTGTCATATGTCCTGTTCCAAAGACAGATGCTCAAAGTTTCAGTCAGTGAGATGTGCGTGCAGTAATCCCTGTGAACCCAAAGCTCAGGCTGCAGACTAATATGGTCAGTACAGGCGCAGAAGCTCCACCTACCTGCTGTTCAAACCTTCTGTTAACAATGGGCAGCCAATCAGAAGAAAATGCTTAAAGGCAGGAGCTAAAACAGCTTGTTTCAGAGAGAGGATGAACTGGGGGCCTCAGTATAAGATGTTACACTGGATTATTTCAAACTCTGAATCATGGAAAGTTACTTTAGTGCAGGTACAGGTTCAGGTTTCAGAAACTAGAAGACTTACTTTTCAAATCACCTCTCTTTGGCCTCAAAGATTTTGTATTTAGAAATCCAACTGATATAAAAATCCATGTAAGGAGGCGAATATGATCCTGACTCTAACCCCATCCTTAAGACAAACAGGCAGTTTTAAGGAAAAAGGTCAGAAACAGTAGTGGTGCTTTGCTCTGACACTGAGTAAAGGTCCATCCTGTTTTTGGTTTTTGACTTAACTGCAGTTCAAATGCAGGCAGTGATGGGAGAGAGTATAAAGGTAACAGTTCACACTGCACGTCGAGACCAAAACCAAGCCCCGAAGACCGAGGAACTCTCTGTGGACCTCTCTGTGTGTCCGGGAGCACCAAGTGCTTCCAATAGTTATGAAATGGAGATTTGAGTTCATCTTCTCCTGGAGCCCCTCGCTGTAGACTAACCCAAGAAGACCTCTTCATTATTTCATGGTGAGCCAGAGTCATAACAAATGATAACAAATTTTATAACAACTGTATCCAGTTAAAGTCACAACACAAAGGTGAAAGGCTCTGAAGCAACTGAGCTAAACTGGTGTCTGGTTTTTTGGGGCCAAGACAATGAAAAACTTAGTGTCTCAACTCCTCCAGGAACTCCTTACAGCCCAAATCTTCTTCAACTGCATTTTTAACAGAGAAACAATAAAGTCAGAGATTTTACCTGCTTATTTTCAGGTGTGTTGGGGGTCAAAATAATCTACCTCTGAGAAAGCATCAGAGTTCTGGGCAGGCTTTGGGGCTCCAGGTCCTTTTAAAGATGTCACTGCACCCCCTCAGCTGAATTCTGATAATCTACTTTCAGGCGGTTTTATTCAGACTTTATTAATTAAATAAATAAATGTTGAAGAAAAAATACTTTTCAATGATATACTTTTGCACCTTTAAGTAAAACGTAAGTAAAGTTCATTCATGGATCAAGCTCAGTCGAGCTCTGGCCTGTTCTTATTGATGATTGGCTGACGCGGGACGGTCGTCCAATAATGTAGCTCACCTGGGCCCAGATAACTGCCCCCCCTCTCTGTGATTCCACCTGACATCAACCCTCTGTGGCACTTGTGTTTTATTGCTTTATGTTTAATAAACTGCTTGTGTGGACTCCCTCCTTGTCACATACCTCGAGCCAGTTTGTGAAAAATGGGGTCTCATCCCCCACAAACACGAGCCCCCATGAGCCACAGCAGCTTTGGGCCTCGTGCTCCAGAGCAAATCTAAGAAATGTTTCTGTGACGCCAACCAACAAATCATAGACAGATATTCATGATGTGAGAGTGACTCGTATCAAATAAAAACAGCTTCATGAAGAATGAAAGGACTGTGTAATTTACTGCCCCAGAAAGCTCTTTAGATACAGCATGCAGGGGGCGTATGTTTGATCTGGGATAATTAGAGGTTGAGCTTGTGTGGACTTTTGGAATTTGACATGAAGAAATGTTGTGACACTTTGATTTCTCCAGTGATCCGGCAGATGAGTCATTTTGTGAGTGCAGTCTTTGTGTGTCTCAGAGGACCTCCAGACTTGTTTAATTATTCAAAAATATTCATCTTTGCAGATATCTCTCCACAGAAACCCAAGCTGCCGTCACTGTACGTCAGTGAAATTCATCTTCAAAGTCTGATGACGTATTCAGCCTCAAAGACTGAATTAACAGAGGCCAGTATGAGATGGCTCAAGCTCAGTCAAATTTAGCTTCAGAGTGCATAGAAACCCTCTGATCAAATTTATTATGAATTTATGTTGCTGCAAGCTGTGCATCCTTAAGATGAACTGGAATGAGCTCCGTCAGCGTGGCTATGCTAATATAGAAAAAGTAGTAATGTAGAAATGTCTCGCCGCAGTGGAGGAGAGCACCGAGTGTTTGTAGAGTTTCTTTTAGTCGGCTCTGATGTCCAGCAGGTGGATCTCAGACGACCCACCACGACCCAGATCAGGGTGGACTCATCAGTTCCACCACCCTGACAGTGAGATCCACTCAGTTCATTTAAAAACATATTTAAATATAAACGAACCTAAAACTGATCATCATTGTTTATGACACATTTGTTTTTGTTTATTTTTTCTAGTCTTTGTTTTGGTGAAATTTAGTTATAAAAGTGTTTCCATTTAGAAAGTTCTCTGTGTAGTGGAACAAGCTAAAGCTTCAGCCTGAACCTTCTTAGTCGTAAGTTCTGGTTTTTTTTAACATGTAATTCAGTTCTCAGCTGCTGCTCCTCCCCCTTTATGGCCACCCATAAAGGGGGAGGAGCTAAAATGAACAAAGGATGAACTGAGCACCTGCACCAGTGCCCAGCGGTTTATGGTCAGCATATCGGTTGTGTTGCGTGCCAGATGTCAAGTTACCACAGCCCCGTCACCACTCATACTGGTGCTCTGGACTCACCACCCATAAAAAGCTCTGCATAAGCGCCTAAATCATTATATTCTCAATATTTGGTTCAGTTTTTTGTGTTGGATGACTTTGGAACAGGTACAAACGGATTTTGTCAGATTTACAGCAGTTTTACTCGTACAGAAGCTGCGTATGGCCTGGAACAAGGACCATGGTGCAGTTCTATACTGCCATCATTGAGTCCATCCTCACCTCCTCCATCACTGTGTGGTACGCTGGAGCCACCACTAGGGACAAACAGAGACTACAGCGCGTTGTGCACTCTGCTGAGAAGGTGATTGGCTGTAACCTCCCATCTCTCCAGGACCTGTACACCTCCAGGACACTGGGGCGTGCAGGTCGGATCACAGCCGACCACTCTCACCCTGGGCACAGACTTTTTGCCCCTCTCCCCTCAGGCAGGAGGCTACGGTCCATACGGACCAGAACCTCCCGCCATAAGAACAGTTTCTTCCCCTCTGCTGTTGGACTCATGAACAATTACCCTAAGACTGTTACCACCACCCTCCACAAACGCTGATGACCCTATGTCTATGCACCTGTCTGACTGCACTGATGTACATATTAGTGGAATATAGTCTACATTCTTCTATCTTTTAATTAGTCTCTGCACTGTATATTTTGTAATTTTGTAATATTGTGCTATAGTTATAGCTCTAATATCTCTGTATATTTGCAATTTGTATACTTGTATATTGTCTTATAGTTTTTATACTTATTTGTTTTTTTCTGTAAGCACGAAGTACCGCAGCAATTTCCTAATGCTGTGAACCTGTTCACCCATATGGCAATAAAAACCTTCTGATTCTGATTCTGATTCTGATTCTGAACACTGAACCAAAGAAAAACACACTCTCTTTCAGTTCTGAGGTTTTACATATCAGGACAAAATAAAAAACCATATGATCTTCAACAGGTTCTAAAATTATTTAAATACAACCTCAGATGAACAGCAGAACGTGACATATTAGACTGTCATTATTTATGTAACAACACTAAGCCAAAATGCAGATGTTGTGTGCAGAGGCTTTGGCAGTTTGCTGCTCCATTCAGGCGTGTTAACACAAAAGGAAGGACATGAGCAGTTATCTTAGAGAAACAATTATGTAGCTGCAGGACCTCGACACCCTTCGCTCACTGAGTCCACCATGAACTCCTCTGTATACCAAAATATTCTAGAGTCAAAGGTGAGGCCACCTGTGTGGCAGCTAAAGTTTGGCCAAGTTTGTCATGCAGCAGGAGAAGGATCCTGAGCACAGCAGCAAAAGTCCAAAGAAAAGAAAAGAATGAAGGTGCAGCAACGGCCCAATCAGAATCCACGACTCAACCCCACTGAAACAGTGTGGCGGGACCTTAAGAAGATTATTTTTCCCAGCAACAACTGATACATGAAAGTATCATCTTCACTTTTTTAACCTCAGATGTGTGTGGGTGTGTGTGCCATGACTATTGTGTGAAAGAGGACGAGTTTATTATCATCCATCATCAAATTTGCCCATTTTATAGTTTCCAAAATTAGCTAGCTAACCAAGCAAGCTAACGTTACTGTATGTATTGTGTGAGTACAGCGTGTGTGTGTATGTGTTTATATGGCTATGTACTGATCAGTAGGTTTCCTTGTCAACATCCGTTTGTTTGCTCCTCCAAGGTGTCATGGCTGCCAGGTATCCAGCTGAAACGGTCCTACAGACGCTGGATGAAGAGGCAGTTACAGGAATGGACTCAGAATCTGCAACATCAGACGATGAGGGCTCAGACTGCTGTGCAGGTGGAGGTGACGGATGTCCACCTGGAAGTCCAACTGAACAGGATCATACAAGCCACAACACGGCCACGGGACAGAGGCAGACAGGGCCGCCCACAGAGAAGCAGCTGTGCTGAATGGTGACGTTGTTTTGTCCCCTTTGTTTTTTTTTTTCCTTTTCCAATTTTCAGACTTTTCTAAAAATGTTAAAAAACAATAAAAATATTTCATGAAACATGAAATCATTGTTGTGTGGACCAAAGTAAAATACAAAATATAATACGCAGGATTATTCCAAACCAGAGGGACAAAAACGGCACAAAAACACACTGATCCTAACACTGTGGGTCCAGAGCATCAAAGGGTTCAGACAGCTGTGCATAGCTGTACACAAAGTATTCTGGATGAAGTTTTGTTAAATGAATAATTACACAGGATAAGAGGTCATGTGCAGGGTTTAATAATCTTAAGAACAGGTGATCGTTATCATCCTGATCCATAAAACCTGATCCTGTAGGTAAGTAAACAATAACCAGGAAATGACAGAAAAGTTTTTCAGAGAAGAGATTTCAGGTTTTGACTGAAGGTCCAGAGTAATGGCAGATTTTAATGCCACAGAGATGAGTTCATTCATTTTCTACAGTACAGTAGCATTTTTTATAAAGTGGAGAGACACGTTGTGATTGCAAAATGTGCTTAAACCTATTCACACAAAAAGAAGGAGAACTCCTCTGCATGTATTTTTAATAGTTTCTCTGGGCTGACCCACTTAAAATCAAACTGTATGCGGCTCATAAAGTAACTGAGTTTGATGTCTCTGCCTCAAACAGCTCGCTTCAGACAGAGCGCAAACGGGCTCGGTGTAAGTGAGACGGATTAGTCTGAATCATGCAAAGCTACTCGAGTAGAGCCCAAGAATAAAAATATGGAGATGGAGAGGAACGGACCAGATTCCCATTCTGGAAACTGGGTGACAGAAAATCATGAATACAAATAAAAGTTAAATCCAAGACGTGTTCAGCTTCAGCTTCTTTTTTTATTACTAAAAAGGCACCAAATACAGGCATCAGTATTGATAGCATCGTTGTCATTTTCCACAAAATGATAGCACCAAAAATATAATGTCATTTCCCATAATTCCCGACTCCCGTGTAGTTTGATAGGCACACAGTTGAAAAATGACAGGAGGGGGGGTCAGAGAGAACGAACATGTTTCTTCAGCAGGGCTCTAAAAAATACAGTAACATCACAGGTACATCAGTAGCTGAGCGATAATGTAATACATCATAGGAGGGTTACATAAAAATACATGAATGAATAAAAATAATGATGTGAGTGAACACGGATGCTGCGTCTTTGGGCAGAACAAAGGCAGGTAGACATGTATCTCCCATAGGTGATTTCATTAGAACAGTAATAAGGCTGAAGCAGGCAGTCACGTGGACGGGATCCAAACGTCACAATCGCATGAAAACGAACACTCACAGGAAAAAAAAAAAAAAAAAACTTTAGGTGATCTGTTCTGAAATTCATGAGGACAAATACTGCATGGCACTTAATATCGGCAGCGGTCAGAGGACAGTACGAACTGAGCAACGTGACAGATGTCTCTGAGTAAGGCTTGAAGAAGAGGTTTATTTTTTTAAATGCAAATCCTGCTAATGAGGGGAGAAATAAAAGGTGATGGCATAATTGCACTTGAAGAGGTCATCGTTGGTTTTTGTCATTTCCTCTCATTTATCCTCGGGACAGCAGCGCACCTTCCACTGCAGCTGCAGCTCATGTAGAAGCTTCAAAGATGGAAATTAATTTTTGTGCAGCCAGAATCTTCATGTTTAATTTATCTGCAGAATCAGTGAGTGACGCTAGTAATCCGGGGGGGGGGGGGGGGGGGGGGGGGGGTCAAAAAGTTCCAGTTAGAGGCAAATAAACATGAAAACCTTGAAGACTTAAATTTGGCTGATCTCACATAAACAGTCGAGCTGTTTACCTGCTGGACTCTGATCTGACCACCTGCACTGTGAGCTCTGGGACTGCAGGTGGAGTACCGTCACTGGTCACCCTGCATGATAACCTCCTTATCCTCACGAGGGCGGGGCCAGTCTGAGGGCGGTTCAAAAACCCCTCAGTGAAGCTGGGGCCTCCTCATGGAGTCAGACCAGGAGGGGAGGGACCACCTTTTTCTGTGGCATGGCCACTGACCGGCGTCCCGACACAGGCAGCTCTCTACTGTTGGAGTCTTTATTAATAGATTATATGACTATTACGGCTTGCTGTGGGGGTTCGAGGAGCTGATATGTGTGTCTGTGCATTGCAGTTTATGGATGCAGTTGCTAACAAGCAGTCTAGTATCAGCTGAGAACTTAGCTCTCCACCCTTTCATCTATATAAAGTAACCTCTGGCTCTAAAAAAGCCAAAACGGTGGCGGGAAAATGCTCATTTTTAAAATCTTCAAATCCCATCAATGGTTTGGGAATGTGTTGGAAAAGCTGCCGCCCTGTGGGGCAGGATCCTCAGGTGTGGGAAAGAGTCAGCCGAGGTGGTTTGGATACCTGGCTGCCACCCTGTGGAGGTTTTCTAGGCATACCCAACTAAGAAGAGACCCTGGGGTAGACCGAGAGCTCCAGCTCGGGAATGCCTTGGAAAACCCGGCTTATCCTGCTGATGATGGCGCTGCTGGTGATGAGAGTTGGGTCTCTGGTTTCAGCCCAACGCTTTTCATCACGTTCCTTTGGTGTTTCTTAAAAAAGGAACTCTCCGTGGCAGGAGCGGACAGTTATCCACAATCAGGCGCCTCTTTCCTCGAGCAGAGGAAGTCTGGTACTGCGAGCACTACAATCAGTCATCTCAAAACTGCAACCAGGACTGCATCACTGACACAGCTGCTGACAGTTTATGGTTTGGTGACTCAGCAGATGCACCTTTCCTCCCACCGTCTACGGTTTGATATAATTGATATTTGACCTACAGACTGCATCATTACAACGGGATTTAATCCTCCAGTTTACAATGAATTCTAACAATTTTCCTTTATGCTACATTTTTAGAATGCTTTTACTGCAGCGTTCAAAGCCATGGCAGGGCAGGAGTTTCTTTTTGCCTTGCTCACCACCCGGACCGTTCCTTCCGGAAATTAAAAACGAAGTTGAACTATGGTCGCTTTGACACAGTGAGGGAGATCCATCCACCAGAGACTACATAAACACTACCTCATGACACAACAGGACCTCCAGGGAGCAATTAAAAAGGATCCAGAGAAGAAGATCTTGAACGGGAGATTAGACAAATTTAAATGAGATAAGGTCATTTCCAGAACTTTCTGATCTCACTTTGTATGTGAGGAGGACTTCCACACAGGCTACGGCTCCACAGCAGTGATACTCATAGCAGTGATGTGACTAAATGCAGCAGGAAGTTGTCTGAGCTACCGTTAAGAAGGTTGTAAATATCAAGTAATACAGTAATGAAACGAAGACAGTTTGAGGTGGAGTTTGCAGATGTTCTGGCGGTTTCACACAGATGTGTGTTTCATGGATTCCTGAGGTAGCCCAGTCGTCTGCGCGTCACACTCTTCCCTTTTTCAAAGCGGTATAAAAATACATAAACATCTCATTCCGTGAAGTACAAACTTTCTTTTAGAAAATACATTTTTTAAAATCCTACTTCCACCTTTTCCTCCGCTTCCTCATCCCACGTTTCAGACCTCAGTGCCGTCGTTGAGGTTGTTGTGGAGTTTGACCTCCAGGTTGACCTGTTTGACCTTGGCCTTGCTGCTGGCCTCCTGGTTGCGGTTCAGGATGTTGATGTTTCTCACCGTGCAGTGCTTGGTGCTGAAGTTCTTCTCCACACACTTGTCCATGCACACCTCCACCTTCGTGTTGAGCGGATACTCCTCGTACATTTTTGGCGCCTTCTTCTTGCTCTTCTTCTTGGCCGACCGTCGGCAGCGGCGGAACAGGAAGCAGGAGGCCAGCAGGACCAGGACCAGCAGGGTGACGGCGGCCACGCCCCCACCCACAGAGCTGCCCACATGGGCGTTAAAGGTGGGGGAGGGCCCGGCCTCCAGGCGGAGTGACTTCATGTTGGTGCCGTTCTTCATCTGATCTCCCTCGTTGTCGTAGATGAGCGATTCGTCAAGCGTCAGCCGGCCGCCGCGATCCACCAGGTCACGTTTAGAGCGGCTCAGCTGATAGGTCAGAGAGCGCTGAATCCTGGGGCTGGACCGTGACTCAGGGCCAATCACATAAATTACCTGCAGGTACCACTGGTGCCCCGCCTCCACCTGTCGATCCATAAAAATAGAGGAGCGCATACATTCAGTGTTCATGAATAATGAAACAGAAATCAGGTATTACGACTTTACGGCAGCTAATCCCGCAAACTTCAGCATTTAAGCTCCTCTCTGGCCTTTTATTAAACCCATAAAACCTCATCTTTCTTCATCATAATCAACACTTTTCAGAGAAAATAATCTCAATGCCTTCAAATGGCTCAGATGTAACTCACTGCATTATTGAGTATACAACAATCAATAAATACGCCATTTTGCTCCAGCCCCGCCCCGTTATTGCTTGACTGCAGCTCCCACACCCCCCCTCTCTGTGCTCCACTCCCCTTATAAATTCTCCTGCTACACGTTGGGCTAGCTGGGATATCCGGACATAAGAATTCCTGCTCTCTCTGCGGGTCCTTGTTTACGAATGCACATAACCTGTCAGACATTAGCATTTCAGGAAATCTATATTTACCAGTGAACTACAAAAGGAACCGGAAAGCTTTTGGTACCAAACCCTTATCCACAGACTTCACATTTTCTGCTAACATAACTGACCTTTCTTATCCCTGTGCACCGTCACCATTTCACGCACTTATTCTAGTAGCTTAATCACATTATTGGTAAGCAGCTCCTCATCATTTTTAAAAATTATTATTATTTTGGCCTTTCATGGCTTTATTCGAGTTGCAGTAGAGAGAGATACAGGAAATCAGGGGTAGAGATATGGGAAATGGCAACAGGCTGGGACTCGAACCTGTGCTGCCCACACCGCCACGCAGTCGCCTGCTCAGCCTCTGAGCCACCCCGGTGTTCAGCTTTTAGCAGTGAGGTAAAATACCTTGAAGAATCTCAACTACAGAGGCCTTTGCAATCAAATATGGGAACATCAGCATTTATTCAACAATTGAGAAAAACGGAGCTTTCCACACAGCGCTGCACCACATGTGCCGCTCACGAATCCACTCACCTTGTAGAGAGCATCGACCTTCATCGTAAAGCCGTCGACTCCGGGCATGGCTGTCACGGAATCCAGCTCCGGGATGTCTGAGGCAAAATGAGCCTCGAAAGGAACGTCGTGGAAAAACCTGTCGCAGACGTCGGGCTGTTTACGGTCCTGCAGAGGGAAAAAGGTCAGAGCTTTAGAGCTGCGCTGAACGCCACACTTTACTCCGTTTCATTTGTTCTGTAAACTTCATTTAGCTTTAACCTTGAGGTTAAGAGGTTACATTTCTACAGGGCCTAAGTTTGATTCTATGACTCCCGTAGATTCAGTGCACCGAACCAATGCGTGATAGGAGGACAGGTTTTTACATGGGGAAGAGTGCCAGGGATTCAAATAACCTGCAGATTTTGAATTATGAACTGAGAGGTGGCAGTGGTTGGACTGGCTTGGCAGGTTGAAAAATGAATCATGAGACTGTGTTGTTTGCTCTGTACAGGAGAAGCCTCACATAAGATATGAGCACTTTTTAAATATTTAAGAGCCTTGGACAGAAAAACACAAGAACAGCAGAAAAACATTAAAAAAGTGGTTTACATAACAGAAAACATCCTCAGAGGGAGCGACTGACACGCTCACCCTCTCCAAGAGAGAAATCTGCCCACGGTTCAGAGGACTTATTAAGACATTATTCTTCATGGCTGCGATGTGAAGCCTCTGTGGCTGCGGTGGCTTTGCTTTTAAAAAATGCAGGATTCAGTGATGCTCCTGCTGCTGCAGCCACATAACTGCTGCAGGTAACTGAAGGAGTTTGCCTACCTGAACATAAGAGAAAGCTGCACCTCCATTTGTTTGAAGTAAGCTTTTTTTAACAGGTTATTTCTCTAGAAATGAAGAAGAAGCGGAAAATGAAATGCAGTAAAGGGCTGAGCAGAGGCTCACTCTGTGGCACACACATGGGTTGCAGCCCTAACTAATGCGGCTAATTCTTTTTGAATACCTGTTCGGTGCCACAGGTAAGACTAATGAAAAGAAACATCAGATAATTCAGACATATCTGTACCAGCAGCAGGAAGCGATGTTTGAGGTGTTTGTTGGGTTGGATGCAGCCGTACTGCGGCCCCTCGTTGTACAGAGTTCCCGTGGGGTCAAAGAAGGGCACATAGCCGTCCCTGCCGGTGCACAGGTAAACTTTCTCCAGCTGCAGTTTGTAGGCTGCATTCAGGTTCTGCTCAGGGTTCCACAAAACCCTGCCGTACAGAGTCTGACCTGCAGGGGGCAGCAGAGGGACAGGTTATTCTGATTTTTCACGGAATGGCCCAAATATGAAAAAAACACATTTTCTTAACCCTCGGGTCATACCCATGGAGAACGCGCCCTTGTAGTCCATCTCAGCCATGGAAACATCAGCAGCAGCCGGGTCCATCATGAACACCTTCTCATTGTTGCACAGCTGGAACTCTGTGTTGAGGGAGTAAACCACAGGAACGGGCCGGTTGGTCTGCTGGAAGGCAATCGGCACCAGAAACCTGTTGGAGAAAATAAAGAGGGTTCAAGCTCTTTATGCAAATATACAAGTCGCTATAAAATGGAGTAAAATCTTGTTGGCCTTAAATAAGAGAAAGTTATTCTGAGAGACGGTCTACTGTAAATCTGTACAGCTGCACGGTCGTACTTCTCTGGAGCGTGAGCCGTGCAGGACAGCTGTTTGTCACCGGGGTCGATCCACGGCTGCGTGGGCTGAACAGTGCAGGGGACCAAGAAGACGGTGTACTCTCCAGAATAGTCCTTCCTGTTCAAGAAGACATAAAATTATTATTATCAAGGTACAGTGAGGCGCACTGTACAATCGAGGGATTAGAATCTAAAAAAAATGAGATAATAAAAACTTTCTGCAGTTGAAACCAGTCACGAATGCATCTTTGATGACATGGATATGATTGCAACGTCTCACTGCCAGTATTCTCCTTACAGTCCTAACTGGAATTTTCTAATAGAGTATATATGCTCAGAAAAATGCCCACCTCCCTCAATAAAAAAACCAAACTATACCAGAAAAAGAGACCACACTTCCCCCGTATGAGCTTCTCTTCATTGGTTCCCTGTTAAATTCAGAATCTCGAATAATCAGGCCTCATCGTACCTTAAAGAGCTCATGGTACTACATCATCCTAGCAGAGCTCCTCTCCTGAGGAACCAGGTCCCAGTTTGGGTTCAGGTAACAGACCCACTCTCTACTTTTAATACCAGGCTTTTGATTCTAGTTAGAATTGGATCAGGTGACCCTGAATCCCACAGTTATGCTGCAGTAGGTTCAGGCTGCCAGGGGCTTCCCATGATGCACTATTTCTCCTTCACTCCTCAGTTTCTTCCCCTCTGCTGTTGGACTCATGAACAATTACCCTAAGACTGTTACCACCACCCTCCACAAACGCTGATGACCCTATGTCTATGCACCTGTCTGATTGCACTGATGTACATATTAGTGGAATATAGTTTACATTCTTTTATCTTTTAATTAGTCTCTGCACTGTATATTTTGTAAGCTCTAATATCTCTGTATATTTGCAATTTGTATACTTGTATATTGTCTTATAGTTTTTATACTTATTTGTTTTTTTTTTTTTCTGTAAGCACGAAGTACCGCAGCAATTTCCTAATGCTGTGAACCTGTTCACCCATATGGCAATAAAAACCTTCTGATTCTGATTCTGATGTGTTTGTTCTAGATTTCATTACATTTTTGTGTCCTAACATTTGTATTTTGTCCTTGTCTCTCTATTTTCTTGTGTCCCCCCCCCCCCCCGAGTCCAGTCAGATGGCTGCCCATCCCTGATCCTGAATCTGTTGGAGGTCTCTTCCTGTTAAAAGGAAGTTCTTCCTCCCCACCGTCACCAAGTGTTGCTCTTTCTCTAATACTGTGGGGTCTTTACTTTGCAGTATGAAGCAGATTGAGGTGAACTGGTCATACATACACTAAATATAAGTGAACTGAAGTGAATTTCTAGTCAGAAAGTTTCAGAAGGTTTTCTGTCCACATTAGCAGGTAAGGTGATATTAGCCAGGAGAAAAGCAGTTATATCTTTTTATCCATGGAGGGTTTGTTTGGTTACAGCACTCAGAGCCATCCCTGAGCTGTCTTTCTTAAAGCTAATGCTAAGTCAAGCTACAACAGGAAAATACTGTCCCCAAATTCCCAGACAGGTAACAGTTTATCTGGAAGGGAAAATCACTGAAAACGTTAGAGAACGTCAGTCAGAGCAACAGCAACAACATCCGCCTCAGGGCAGCAAAATCCCTGAAATGTTCTAGAGAAAACTCCGATGATCAGATGATGCCCTAAGAGCAGCACTCCCTTCTCAAAGGAACAGACCTAAAACAGGTCAGGTTCAGGGAGGGGCAAATGAGAGAAAAGAGAGAAGAGACAAGGCCAAAACACAAACCACAGGAAAGAGTGGACTGAAGTTCATAATGACGAACACATCAGAGGGCAAAAGAGGCTAAAGGCATCATGGGAAGTCCCAACAGCCTGAGCCTGAGTACTGACCTGCTGTAGGAGCTGGTAGCCCTCCACAGCTGGTACGGGGAGTCAAAGGTTTGAGCGCTCCACAGCAGCTGCATGTCAAACTCAATGCCTCCGAGGTGGTCGGGGGCCATGAGGCGGGACTTGTGGCCTGGCAGGGTGTGGTGTTCAAGGACAAACTGACCTGGAGGGAGAATAAGAGCAGGGGGTCGAACTCAGCACTGCTTTATTTTTATTGTAGAAAATTTTAAATATCCTGCATTATATTTCTGCCCATAAGGCTTTGCAGTCACCACAGTAACATTTAAACAGGCGCAGTAATGTATCCTGAGTGCAGCCCTACAAACATACTGCTGCTTATCACAGGAAGCTGATGTAAAAGCTGCCCTGCCCTTAGAATATGTAGCTGTGGACTGACCTCTGAATTTGGCATGAGTTTTAAACTCAATCACCAGCCGTCCATCTTCCCTGATATAGATCCTGATGATCTGCAGTCTGGCTGAGAGGACGCTGTCAGTCTGGATACCTGCAGACACGAAACACAAACGCAATCAAGATTGAAAGATTACATAATATACATAAATGTATCATCTCATTTACATGCAGAACATCTCCTGCTCTAACTGTAGACAAAAATCAGGTGTGTGGTGTTTTGGCAGCTTTTGTAGTGCCCCCCCCCTTCTGTAATGCAGGGATCTGATTAAACTGTGACTCAGACATCTGAACACATAAACGGAGAGAAAATGGGAGAACATGTCCTGACCTGTCCTCCAGAGCACGGTGTCGTAGAAGAAAGAGAACTCCATCTCGGTGTGATGCTCCAGAGAGGCCCAGCCTCTCGGCGCCGTAACGTAGATGTAGGACACGTAGAGAGGAACCTGCACCGTCAGGAAGGACTGAGCCGAGTCCCGAACCTGGAAGAGCAGCAGCAGCCTTTAATGCTGGTTCTCTCAGAGGGTCACAAAGAACTTTTTTCCTTGTTGATATTCTTTTTTTTGGGGGGGGGCTTTACACAAACACATGCACTATAATTAGGATGTCCACATCCCAGCACTGCCACGGTCCCAGGTTCTTGTGTTGTCTACATTGTTCCCAGCTGTGTCCTATTCTGCAATCACTCCCGTGCATATTTTATGCTTTTCTCATTTCACTGTCTCATAAGCATAAATGGGGACTAAAGTTGTTTTCTTCAACAATTTTATCTTTGCATGTTTGTGTTTTGTTTGTGTTTAAACTGATATTTTAGCAGCTGGTCTACCAGCAGGGTTTCAGCAGTATTGCATCCATAGATCTATTTGTGACCCTCATTTTGAGTCGATATGTTTCACGGGGCATAAAAACACTGTGCAGTCCTATATAAAGTTCTCCACCTGGTCATCCTAACAGCTTATTCACTTGGCCTGATAACAGTCTTACCCTTTAAGCCAACAAGGAAACAACAGAAACTTTAAACATCCTCTTCCATAACAGCTGATCAAACTTATCCAGAAGCCGTTGTAAAGAACTGGCCCTTGGCTGCCCCACACACCTGGAAATCGGCGGTGACGGAGCCCCCGCAGACATCGATGAGCTCAGTCATGTCGTAGTAGGCGTCGAAGGTCCAGATGCAGCTCTTGAGGTTGAGGTGCTTATAGAGCTGGAGGGTCTTGCCTTCGCGGACGTTGGGGTTAAACTGGTAGGGGCGGTCGTATCCCGGCCCCAGAGAGATACTGTCGTATGACACGTCATCAAGGAAGCCCGACTCTGGAAGAATGTTGACACAGAAAGTAAGAGAACTCCACACCTGGTTTATTTATTCTTTTCAAATCTGTCAGGTCATGTTGCATGCAGTGATGTAAGTTATCTTTCTGCAGGCTGAAGCATGAACTCACTGCAGCAGGAAATTAAAGAATTTCAACATGTATCATCACGGGATTAATTTGAAATACCCTCAGTGTGAGCGGTAGATGCTGTAAATGTGGATTTAATCCCAGTGCGGCCTCCTAAAAATGACATTTTCAACTCTAAGGAGGCCCTGCTGAGTTTGTGGGGTGAGTATGTGTGACTGACCGGCGATCCCCTGAAGGTCTTTGAGGGTGACCAGGTTGGAGCAGACGTGCTGCTGTCTGTAAATCGACTCAGACAGCAGGAAGTGAAGGTTGTGCAGCGGCATGGTGGACACCAGGGGGAGCATTCCATCCTGATGGGGGATCTGGACTGAGATGTGGATCCTAAACAGGGACATACACAGAAGAGCATTTGTTAGCATAAAGTTTTGGTGAAGATGCTTATCTGGTTTAAAAAGCCACTGCAGACCGGTTGGGGTGCTCTTTGTGCTTGACGTCTAAGTATTTGAGCGTGGCGATGAAGGACTGAGCCTGGAAGCCTCTGGCGGTTCCTGTGGTGACAGGCGTGTGGCAGATGGAGCCCTCCGTGCCGATGGTGGCGATGTTGCTCCTCAGAGGGGTTCCCAGGTGACCGGCTTTATCTCTGGCCTGAGCCACGCAGCGAACGTGGAAGCGCCGGCTGAAGTAAATGCTGTCCAGGACCTGAAAACAGGGAAGGAAAAGTTCGAAGCGTCCACGCAGAGGGATGCATGTTAAGCATAACTTATTATCTTACTGCCAGTAAATCCCATTAAAAAAATGAATCCATCATCAACCATCCTCACCATATGGTTGACGCTGGTATACGGGGTTGTATCTGTGACCGTCTCAAAGGGGGACCGGGCACCGCTGGTGTCGGTGGGAGCCGCCACTTCCCACGAGAAGTGAACTTGGGTCTGATTGATTCCTGCCTCCTCACAGCGCTCCTTCATCACAGAGTACTTGGGGTAGTGAGGGTCACAGGGGGTGACGCACACCAGAGGGTAACCTGGAGAGGGAGTCTTCCTGCTGCCCTCTTTAGTCACTTCCTGGACGTGATCGTAGTCAGCGAGGGAGACCACCTGAGGAGGGAGGATGGGAGATTATATACATTAGAGGAATTCAGCTTCTTCATTTTAGGAGTCTGGAGCACTGCATGAGATGAGATTCCTCCTATAAAGTCATTTGGGGTAAAATCACCCACCACATAATATTTTAATGGCAGCTGAACTGATATTTCATTGTGAGTGGTTCTGGTAAATGCATAAGAAATGTAAAAGTCTATAAACAAGTGCCTGAGGCAAAGTGCTGCCCACATTTGCTGCTGCATTTTTGGAGGTCCCTGAATATGTATTAGAGGAGCGACGAGCTTTTGCCGGGAGTGGAAACCTTTCATGTGACAGGCTCTCTAAGTGCTGCACAAAATAGACAAAAGATTAAGTTCTCAGCTGAACGCTAAAGTGCCTGAAGGCCTCCAAACTCGCTGATTCTGCTGCTCCTGGTTCATGTTCTTATGTCTCCTCTAAGTTTTCTTACCATAGGCGGGGCAGGTAGGATGAGACTGCCCGCCGCCTCCTGGTCCAGAATGGTCACCGTGGCCATTGTGATCTCCCCGAGCACCGCCTCCACTGGGTCATCAGGGCCAAGGACCAATGAGAAGGACTCGTGCCACTCCCTGTCCTCATTGGACAAAATCTCCACTTTAAAGAGGATGTGATCCATGCCTGTGGAGAAAAAAAACCCCAAGATATTTACTCCCAATAAATCATCAGGCTCATACTCATCTCCTTTAAAAACCATTAGAAGTCGGGGGGGGGGGGGGGGGGGGGGGGGCACTTTCTGTACTGACCCGGGGTGAATTTAAGCACTCGGCTCTTGGGATTGTAGTCGACTCCAGACTGGGCTGATCCATCCCGGGTGCTGCAACGGATCTTGGACGTTCGGTCCAGATCTCCTCGGCGGATCACTTTGATGTTGAGCACTTCGATGCCATCTGGACCGGGAGGCTCTCTGACCTGATAGGACGCCTGCTCGAACTCGATGGTGGGAGCTGGAAGAACAGGAGAGGACTGACTGTCAATCATTTGCAACACTTAATCAGCTTCCAAGACACCAGGTACATCTAATTAAAACAGTGGTGTACTAAGTCCCACCTCCATCAAGATTAGACTGTTCATTTTTAATAGTCTTTCCAAGTTCAGGTTTTGGTGGAAATATCTTTAAATACAAACTTCAGGCACCAATGAAAGCTGTCAGGCATTTTGTACTTATTTTCTCCTTATCAGGCTTCACTTATCCTTAATCATCCTTAATCAGGTGAAGTGTTCACATGAAGGGCTGGTGGCCCCTCGGCCTGAGGGTGGCATAGCTCTGATATTTTGGAGATCATCTCCACGGCTGCTTTATTGACCATATCTACTTTGTGTTCCAAGTCTCTGAAGTCGTCATATAGTTCTGTTCCTTTTGTATGTCCAACTTTCTCACTTACCGCCTGTCGTGTTTTACGAAACGGTTTCTTTAATCAATGTTTTTTCAAAATAAAAGTCCTCAGCTTCTATCATGTTAGTATTGAGAGGAACACACAGTATCTTGGAAGTTTACACCTTTGTAGATGTTTAGCATATAGCCGAGGGTTAGCAGTAGGCTAAAATAAACTCATACACAGCAAAAAAAAAAAAAAGATGATTAGAGGCTAATTAGAGGCTAAAAAAACTTCCACCAAAGCATCTTTGATTTGTGTGTTTTTCTTGCTTACTGAATCAAAGGCATCATGACTGCGTATCAGTAAATCTCGTTTAATGTGAATTGTGTTACCGTCTTCATCATTGGTGATGGTTACAGTGACGACGTCGCTAGCTCCCACCATGGCGCCGCTCCAGTGGTCACTAAGCGGTGTACCGAGATGCACCTGAAACTCCTCCTCAGGTTCAAACACCGAGTCATCGTTGATGTGAACTGTGCAGTTCTTCACCTGGAAAATGAGCAAACGCACAAAAAAACCACCCTGGTGTGTAGCTTGTGAGGACAAAAACACAAACATCTGGCCACATGTGGATTAAACATTTTACCTTCTCTCCTTTGAGGAAAGTGATGCGCGACTCATCTGCGTTCCTTCTCTCCTCGAAGTCGTCCATCACCATGGCGGACATGGTCCGGGTGAAACAGCGCACCGACGATTTGAAGGAGAGGTCGCCGGTCCGGATGATGGGGATGTGGAGAGCATTATCTTTCTCCTTCACGGTGTAGGTGCTCTTCTCAAACTGCATGCTAGGAACTGAGAGAGAGAGAGAGATAAGTGTATGACATTTAGCACATCTGATTTTAAATCAAGGTACTGAAGGTTTTCCTGTGTGGACGTACTGTCCTGGAAGGTGTCTGTGATGAAGACGTTGGCTTCATAGGGCTCTTGGAGGACGGCACCCTGAGGAGAACTGAGGAACACCACGAAAGACTCGGCTCCCTCAATGGATGGGTTCTGGATGTCATCCATGATGGTTAAACTGCACGTCTGTTAAAAAAAGGAGATCAGATCATTTGCAAAGGTTATCCAGGTGAATGTGTTATTTACTGGGAGTAAAAATGGGAGCTCAACTGATGACATGCTTTATTAGGTTCAAGTTGAACTAGGTGCCTCTCCATGATATAAAAACCCTCCAAAAATCACAGCTGTACACAATAATATGAACTGAAATCTTGCTTTGACTGTAGGTGAGAAGTCTGTCCTTACCTCCTGAGTTTTTCCAGGTTTGAACTCCACTTTCTTGGAGCTGGGGATGTAGTCGACCCCAGGGCTGGCTGACGGAGGGTCCGAAGGTCGGGTGGCGCACCACACAGAGGTCAGTGAGGACAGGTCGCTGCCATGACGCAGCACTGGTATTTCAATTGTGCCTGAGTGGCGGGGAAAAAAAATGAAATGCAAGTTTAACAAATGTGGAAAGTTTCACGATTGCTGTGCTTTTCATTAGGTTACAAGACATTAGGGAACCTTCAATGGTTCTAATTTACAGGTTCTGGCTTGATCTTCACTTTGAACGTAATTACATCCTGATCTATGAACAAACTGACAGAAACAGAATCTGGCAGCTTATTTGGCTGTAACTAATGATGTTGTCTGTTCAACACTGTGGGGAGGAAACCTCTGCATCAAAGATTAAAGCCACGCCAGCACGATGATGAAGAAGGAGAAGAAAGTAGAAGCAGCTCAGCAGAAAGATGAGGTGCAGTGTAGCTGTCACCGGTGCTAATTATAAGAGAGGAAACAATCTATTCTGTGTCACGCTCCAAAACATCCTCTGCTTCTAGATGAATCAACAACGTAAAATATCACTAACTGACAAATACACATTCACACAAAAACTTTCCAACATTCACACACAATCGCTCTGATGAACACGTCAGGAGCTACTCGAGGTTCAGAATCTTGCCCAAGGATACTTTGGCACACAGGCTGGAATCGAACCACCAACCTTCCAGTGAGTAGATGAAAGCAGTCCTTCACCTTCCTCCTAACATGCTCCTAAACTGGCCTCCTCTCTTTCACTGAGACAAACCTTTCACTGTGTGTTTATTTGTGTTCATTAGCCTGTTTAAGCCTCGCACAGGACCGGAGCTTCCACTTCCTCTTTCTGCTGTCTCCTCCTTCCTGTCCCCAGACTGTCGCCGTGCATGATTGCTCTGGTACCCCGGTCCCTGCTCCAATCAAACTGCACCATCAATCACACCACCTGCCTACAATGGGCAGCAAAGCAGTTATTCAGGGGGGGCTTTGATTCTGTGTGAGCCGCCGTGCCCCTCAGTGCTGTCGGTGTTTATTAGATAGACTGTACCTTGATTGTGTTATTTTATTGGTGCTTTGGCTTTGTGCGGTTAACCAGGCACACCTGTACTCGATGTTCATCTGCTGTTCCAGCTCAGGCATTAGTTTCTGTTTTGGCTGCATAACATCACCTGATAATGATCTCTTCAACATATTCAGCTGTTTCTGGTTTGGTTAGGTTACATTACTGCTCAGTCCCCATAGAGAGCTGGGGGGTCGTAACAGTGCCAGCTTTAATCAAACATGTGATGGAACTGATTTTAAATATGTATTATAATAATATTAATGCTTCTAGATATTTATTAGTCATTATTAAGCATTTACAAAGCTTTTCAGACAACTGCAATTTTACAGTAAGCAGCTAGATGCTCATAGATGTTAACAAATCATTTATTAACCAATTAGGAAACACTATTGCTACTGGTTAGTGTGCCAGCAGTAAAGCTGCTTAACTAAAGTTTAATTAACTGTCACTTTATCATTTACTACCAGTGGTTATTATGAAGCGCTAACAGTGCACTTGTTTTTTATTGGAAGCCATTTAAAACATTTTATGCTTTCTGTGAATATTTTTAAACAACTTAAAGAGGAAATAAGAAATATGGATGTAGAAAGAAATGACCCCAGTGGATGTAAAAGGAAGAAAGGGCTCATACCTGCATCTTCGCTGAAAGTAAATGTAGCGTTTCCAAGAGAAACAGTCGATGCATCATTGGGCCCGTCGATAATGACCTTGGCCACCGACACGTCGCCCGTGCGTGCATTATCGGAGGCGTCAGACAGAACCAGCTCGAACTCCTCGGACAGTTCATACTCGCTGTCGTCGATGAGCTTAACATCACAGGTGGACATGCTGACGCCGGGGCCGAAGATGACGCGGTTGTCGTTGCTCATGCCGCGGCTCTTGTAGTCGGAGCCGGACTCCAGAGCGTGGAGGCTGCTACCCTGCGCTGACTTGGCCACAGTGTAGCAGAGAGCAGAGACTGTGCTGGAGGTATCGCCTGGACACGACGAGGGCAGACAGGAAGGTCAAACAGTGTGTGTGGGCTTCGCACTGCTCAGAAAAACCTTTAAAATTAAATATTATAGCCTGAATTCAAGGGAGCAGCAACAGATGTGCTTTAATAATAACACTGGGGTACCTAAGATATATGTATTTGTCTATTTTTATGTGGTACAATAAAAGTTTGGTTAGAAGTTTTTGTGCTCCATACCCTACCTCTAGCATTTTTTATTATACAAAAAGGGAAAATAAGTTATTTGGTCAATCTTTAGCACTGATGAGGCTTTCGTGGCTGGCTGCAGGATTTTTTTAATAGAAATTTTCATGAAATATTCACGAAACATGAAATGACAGAAACCCTAGTGCAGTGTGTACCTTTCCTCTCAATGGGAGCATGGATTGCGCCCGAGCTTTCATTGACGTGGTAGATCTTCTTGTCAAACTGCAGAGTGGGTTCGTCGTCTGTGTCGTTGATGTTGACCACAGCACGCGTGTTTCCACCCAGCAGTGCGTACACGGGCATGCTCAGCTCCACGTGGAAGCTCTCAATCCCCTCAAACACCTTGTCGTCATTAATGACTATGGTGCATACCTTGGTGTCCTCGCGCTCGTCAAACTGCACCTGGAAAACACATCGAAGGTGCCAATAAAGACGTGATCGTGCTTATGTATGTGTGGCCAGAGATTCTTTGTAGAACACACACATTATTGCATCTCCAAGAAAGTAAAGTATGCCCACTTTGCTGAATCTTCTTTCTCCTCCATCCTCCATGCATCCAAAGGAGTACCTCAGGGTTCCATATTAGGACCACTGCTTTTCTTCACATACAATAAATGAGCTTTGTGAAATTCTCTAATGCAGATGACAGTTATCGATTGCTCCTTCCCCTCAGTAGTACAAACCCTTAAATTCCTGCAGTCATTTATTCTCTTTTATCTCTACTTAAAACTGCAAACAAATGCATGCTCATTTTATTCTCAAATACACATAAGAAGATGTTAACAACCTCTGAAGCTTTGTGAATAATTTGCAGAAAACTACTGGATTAAAGAGCAATGCCAAAGAAAATCTGTTCTCAGTAAAGAAAGCATAAATGCACGGGAGGGAAATGAAAGCAATGAAAACAGAAATATAGATTTTTAAAACGTAGAGTGACGAGCTTCTACCTGTCCAGCGTATTCCACGTAGTCCTGCTCTCCGGGCCGGGATCCCACGCTGCTCGTGGAAGTGGCGCTGCCCTGTTCAGTGCGGCAGAGCACGATGGCGTACTGGTTGAGATTACCGCTTCTCTTCACGGTCACCGCTACTGTGCCGGCTTTCTCACTCACATTGTAGCTGTGGAGCCAACAGATGAAATGAGAGGCTATTTCACGTCTTTAAACATGTAACAGGATGGATGTGAGACAGGTAATCATTATGACAGGTGGTGCCGGGCTTGATCTCTTATAATGAGCAAATACGCGATAACAGGGGAACTGAGTAATCCGATTGATAGAGAGTCAAAAGTTGTGCCATATTTTTGTGTATTCGGAGCATATCCTGATCAGATGTTACATTTTCATGAACAATAGTGAGATACTTCTTACTGCAAATGAGGATGATGTGTTTTTGTTCAGTTGAGATATGGAGAAAAATACCCCGTCCCCCCTCCAGGGGTGGGGTAATAATATATATATATATATATATATAACTCATGGTGCAGACCTTTTGTGCTCAAAGCTGATGAGGGACCACTGGATGTGGAAGACGTTGTCACTGACCACATTTGGTTTGCTATCTTTGACCAGGAACTTGAAGTTGTCCATGGTTTCCTGGACGTTCTCCTCGTGAAGCACGTAGCGGATCAGACCCAGATTGATATCAGCTACAAAGGAACAAGGCGACATTAATAAAGATCAAAGACTAGCATTAGTTACTGTTTTGTTACATTTTTATTATATGAAGGACTGGAGCAGAGAATTTGTAAAAAGTCTCACTTTGACCTCTGGTTTCAGAGGATTACAGCATATGGACGACCTTCTAACCCTCATGAGCAGCTTTTGTGAGTTTTGTGATAGTATTGAGTCTTTGTTGTTTTGATCCTAATAATGATTTTCAGCTTTGGGATTGTGTGTTTGGTTCCTGTTTATTATCATAACTCACTGCTTTGTGTTTTTTGCTTTTCATGTTTGAATCCCTTCTTGTTTCAGTCTTGATTGGCTTGATTTCTTTCTTTGCTGCCGCCTGTTGAGTCCTGATTTTTGCATTTCAGTTTCACCCTCTGGGCTTTGGATTTTTGGACCGAGCTATCAAAGCTCGCTGAAATTCTCTGCCTCTTTCATTTTGTGTCCTAAGCTCTACAATCCACACACCAATACTAGTTTGTGTCATATGCCGCATCATCTTCCACTTATCTAAAGTGAGGTCACAGCGGCAGCAGGCTAAGCAGGACATTCCAGGCCTGCTTCTACCCAGCAATGCTTTCAGTTCCTCCAGAGGGATCTCAAGGCAATCCCAGGCCAGATGAGATATACAGTATAAACTCTCCAGTGGGTTCTGGGTCTTGCCCATAACCAGTTGGCTGTACACTGAAAACCTCCAAACAGAGGTGAGATCCCTCTGGACATCTAAGCTCCTCATCCTACCCTTAAAGCTGAGCCCAGCTCAGAAGATGCAAATGATGATTTTAGTCATTCAGATCCATTTGCTTCTTTGCACTGACTAATTTCCATAAAATGCCATTACTAGGAAGTGAGCAGACTCACTGTAGCTCTGCTCTGATGGGAGCTGGTCATAAAGCTGTATGATCATGTGGGTTCATTGGAGAGTGTGAAAATGTATCTTTCTGAACTGAAAACAATGTTTCAAATACGCCAAAAATGATTTTTATGCTTGCACACAACTTTACAGTGAGGAGGACGACACGCAAAAAAGCCTGATCGAATCTTAATGGTACCAATCTTTGTGAAGAATGTATTTCCTGCAAAATAATGCTTCCATAATTTGCAGCCTTGGGCCAATTCCCATTACTTGGAAATGAATGTGAAGGTGGTTACGGGCTCTGGGCTTCTGCTCATGTACACCTTCCAGAGAAGGCTGGAGAAAAGGAAACACTTAGATGAGAGTCCCACTGCTGGAAAACTGGTCAGATGACCTTCAGGAGGCTCAATATAAACATTACAGTTATGAGGGGAGGACTGAATTATGCATTCATATCCAGAATAGTAATATATCTCAAACATATTTTTAGACTGAGTGCAAGCATTTGGCAGAATATGGGAGCCAATGTTCACAGTCGGGATGATGTTGACAGTTTGTACTGGAAATCTCATCTGTTTTATTATTCATATTGCCTCTCTGTCGCGCTCAGGCTAAGGGTTATTTCAGTTATTGGAAATTTATTATCATTACGAAAATGATGTTTACAAGCTCCAAATTGAGCATGAGACACATCAAAGTGGTTGTTTGCACTTGTGCTGTCTGCAGCCGGGAGGATCAACATTTCACACACTCACACTGATGCTTGTCTGCAGCCGTGAGGCGAACATAAGCCGGCTCATAATGAGAGCTGATTTAAACTGCAAATTGGCCGGGTGAGCACATGGAGAGGGAAAACACGACACTCACATGTCTGCTGCATGTCTGCTGCAGTGGAGAAAAGATGGGGTCAAGCTTTCGTCCCTCTTTCTCACTGTGAAAGCTTTTGTCTTCAGCCCTCCTCCTTCAAACTGGCACTACTATCTGCAGCAGCACGAATGATGTAGGATGACCAGAAGAGGGCAGCGATGCAACATTAAATTGGATGAAATGAAGGAAACAGGTGGCTCTGTTCACTGATAGAGACGTCTTTGGGGTCATTCACTGGGGGGTTTAGAAGGAAAACCCGGCAGCAGTAACTCTGAGGCATAACTGATCCTCAGGCATTAAAAGGTCCTTCAGACGAACCCAAAGAAGACGTGAGGGGTGGCAGAAAACCACGGCTTCATTTTACGCAGTCATGACCATTTGATCAGGGGAGTGATGCAGTTCATCAGTATGCACTAAAAAAGTAAAATCATCCCAATTTTTATGAATATTTGAAGCAGGAACACACACACACACACACACACACACACACACACACACACACACAGGAGGAGGGAAAAACTTTTTTTGCTCAACCTTAAAACCATAAATTTGGCCGTTTCCTTACAATTAGTTAGCAAACGAGTAACAGGCGCTCTGACTCAGAGGCTTTCAGAGTTTTTGAGGACACACAACCTAATATCCTTTTTCTTTCTGTCTTCACAGGAGCTGTGTGTGTGTGTGTGTGGTGGGGAATATTATATTTACCATAAATAATTCATATTTTTGGGAGTGAAAAAATATTTAGTGTTAGAGGCTAAAACTTTTGACAACAGCACAAATGCTTCAATTTTTATTTAGATTTTTTTTTACGTTTCTATGATGTAATTATATGTCTCAGAGACTTTGGCAAACAAATCAAATGTATTGATGGTGTCGACCTGCATTTCTCTGAGGCATGCTGGATCAAATCCTGATCGATGGAGATCCATTCCTGCCTTATCCGTGTTCCAGGTTGGTCTCAGTTTGTGGGCTTCTGCTCGTCCACCTGCTTTTAAAGAATTCACCGCACAGTCTCATTTACAATAAGATTCAGGGAGTTTCCTGGCCACGGGTCCAAAACGTTCATTTGATGATCTCCTTAGTTATCACCTTTGCCTCGTGACAGCTCCCGGATCGTTGGAATAAGCTGATCTTTGAGGACATTTTTAGATGGGTCATTCCTTAGAAGTGCAGGTGAACAACCACACTCACCTGAACCAATCAGGACTTTGCCCTGATTGGTCCCAGCATGCCACAGAGAGTTGCAGAAGAAGGGTCAACACTGTAAATACAGACTGCATAAATTTGATGAGCTGACTTTTCTTTTTTGGATAAACATCAACTTCTGTAAACGATGTGTGTGGAGGGGAGGAGCACCCTGGGATATCTAATAAGTTCAAATATATCTGCTGTCCAAATAAAGGAGGGAGAGCTTCTGCACCTTGTGTGAACGTGGTGATGGGGTTCCCAGGTTTCAGCTTGCTCTCCAGGAAGCCGTGCTTCGGCTCCGTGGTGATTTCATAAACCAGCTGTCCATCATCTGTGTCCGGGTCCATGGTCAGCAGCTCCTTCTTGGTGATCAGGTTGGCAGCCTGACAAACATCAGACAGAAACGACTCAAATTTCCTGTTTTTCAGTTTTCACAGCACAGACATCATCTGTGCTCCGAAGCACGGCTCTCAGAGCGCCACGACTCATTACTGGGCGTTTCATTTATTTTCAGTTTCACCTTCCCTGCTGCAACTATCACAGCAAAAACACAAAAACATCACCTCACAAATCAGCATATCCAACATCACACATGCCATCTAAAAAAAAGGATATTTCTTCATGTGCATATGGCTGATCTCTGCATTGACAAACGTTTAAAGAGCCCCCACTCTGAAAGGAGAAGTAGGTGACTTTTCTACTCTGACAGCACCGGGTTGATGTGAGTTATGAACTCCATAACTGTGTCTAGATAAATAACTGTGAGATGCTTAGCCTGCTGCTGTAGCACTGATCTCCCCACATTAATGCAGATTAGCATCCAAACAGTTGTTCTGTGATGGCCGGTTGAGTACAGATGATCTCCACATTTAAAACTTTCACAAAGTTAAAAAGAAAACACAGAAGGAAAAATATTTGTTCCTAAAAGAGATTTAAACATTTAAATGAGTTTTATTCTTGTAAATTCAAAAATGCTGCAGTCTGCAAACAGAATGATGTCATACTCCACTGAGGATGTACGATGTAATGGCTTAAAATGGATTTCTGTTGTGTCTTGTATATTTTAAAGATCCCTCAAAGTGATGATGATGATTCCAAATGAGCTTTAACTTCCAGTCTGGTTATATGCAGCTATAATCACATACCTGCATATGATCCCTGTATAAAACTGAAATAGGAACACAAACCAGTTAATCTGGTGTCAGTTTAAGCTTAATAGACTTCACAGTCATAAACCCTCAGCATCAGTTAAGCCCACAATAATCTGATAGCATCTGATCTCTGTGCCCACATCAGCTAACTGCTTAGCATCCATGCATCCAACTGATAAAATCCAGAAAAGCTGTTTCTCCTGCAAGCCGCTTTGCAACCAGCTTCCACCACAGCTCCCTGTGACTTCATTAGTGTCACGTCTGTTCTTCTGGCTTCAGCCTTTGATGGTGGCTGTGATGTGAAAGCACGACACACAGTAAAGACGAGTCTTTCTGGAGACCTTCTTCGACAAAAATCTACTTTATGTTATTTCTGATCAAAGGGAAATATCTATTACTTATGAGTAATTAAAAAAATACAATTCTGGTTAATTTTTCTCGGTCCTGGCTTAAACCTCTTTGGATTTGCCAGTAATTTCTAAGTGGACAGCGGCCTTTGGACCATGATTTCGAGAAGCCCAGATTTGAGCATTTTGGCTGCATCCTCACAAAGCAGTGACAGGTTAGCCATGCTCTAAAGCACACCCTGCTACAACATCTAATTTACACTGAACAGGACCATCAATAACAAACTTAACATCATACTGTATGAAATATGACCTGGAACTAGTGATTGAAACTATAATGTCAGCAAGGAACTGTTCACTATGTCAAAGACTGAGTGAGCCATCCATCCATTTTCTACTTGTCCAAGTTTGGGTCGTGGGGTCTGCAGTCTAAGCTGTGCAAACAGCACAGAGGATGAATGAACAAAGTGACATATTTACAGCGACTACCAAACAAACCTGTGCTTTGCATTGTGATGAGATGTGCAAGCCAGCAGGTGGAGGTGGAGCAGCTAATTTGGGAACAAACAGCGGTGGAGCTTCTCCTTTGCACTTCACAGAGACACATTTAGGAGAGTATTCAGACAGAGCAGGGCGTGCTGGTACTTTTTAAAACTTAATTTGCTCAGAGAGAGTTCTGCTGAGCAAACAGACAGCTCATTTAAACACATCTGAATGATCCTGGTGCTTCAGTCCTCTGCTGGGGTCCAATTAAAGGTAATAAATTAGGGAAAAAGTTCTCTTTAGCGGCCGCTCTGCTCACTTTATGACTATTGAACATCACAATTGGTTTCATTTTATTTGTTTTGCAAAGGCCTACACACTCAGATTTCTGCAGGCTTATAAATGTATTATCAGCACACTGTGGAACATCAGATTACAAACTACCTGACATGTGATTCTCTGGCTATTTCTTTTGTGTGTGTTTGTGTTGTTCGAGGGAGGCCATTTCCTTCTGTCACCAGATGAGCGGTTAAAGCCCAGCTTCCCATCATCTCCAGCCAGCAGACCTGATCTGTGTGCAGGATGTAAACTTCAGTGACAGTGTGAGAGGTTTGGCAGGAGATTAAGTGTATTTTGGGCTCCTGGTTGCTGTTGGGGAGCTGTTGCAGCAGGGTCTCCCCTGGGCCCGGCTGTAAGAGGCTGATGGGGGTAAATCTTGTGTGTAAATGAAGAGTTTGCTTGTTTGGCCATAAAACTGTGTGTTTCCGATGCAGTCTGATGGTACACTGACACGCACCACAGTTCAGGACGACGGCTCTGAATGTCGTTGCTCGGATGCTTCATGACGGTGACGTGACACTTTGCACTGACACGCCTCAGCCCGGGGAACCAATTCAGACTGAAGACTGAGTTTAGTCGCCCGGCTCTCATCAACGATCCTTCACATGAAATCTGACTCAGTCTGAGACAGAAGACGATGTCTGCTTTTCACTAATGTTTGAGGTCCGTGGGAGGAGGGAACATCCAGGGAATGATCTGGAAACACTGGAAGCTGTCTGGACACGCCTGAGAAGATGACCTTGAACTTTAAATCAGGTAAACGTTTGATTTTTATGGATCTGTTCTGTAAAATCACACCTCATATTGATTTTGGCCATCACCAGACCAAAAAACAGAAACATGATCCTGCAAAAAGAAGCCCTCTACCTTGTTATCCATGTATTCCAGCCACTGCAGTCCCAGGTTGGTGAAAATTAGCGGCGTTCCATCATCAACTGGCAGAATATCTATCTTGAACTTCTGGGGAGCAGCTGTCACTATCTGGAAAACCAAAAAAATGGAAATTAAAATATATTTTAAAGACAGCGGACATGATCTGAGTAAAATGTCCAGTGTTAAAGTACTACGAGTCCAGAACATGGACTACAAAATGTGCATCTTATTTCAACCCAGCAGAGTCTCATCTTCATGTTCTCCTGCTGCTGGTGTAACTCCTGAGCTCCTCCTTGTTCAGGATTTCTACTTTACCAAAATAAAATCCCCTGCGTCCGTCACTGATCCCAGCTGATCCAAAGTAAAAATTAATGAATGATAATCCTGAAGGCTGGCAGCACAACAGCAGACATTATTAATGCAAACCTCACAAATGTACTTTGATCAATTAAAATGTCTCATAATCTGGATTTAGAGAGATTATATTAATCTACATTCTTCACACGAGCCAACGACTCGACAAGAAGCAGATTTTATTACAGCGGCGTGATATTCAGAGTGAGTTTATCAGCCTGTGGGTGAAAATTCAAAACACAGCAGCAGATTATAGAAATGAAAAATACGTTTATAATTAACATTTATGTGAACAGCGCCCTTTGTCAGCTTTGTTGATTGATGGTGCTTGGTGATGGTCGGATGGCGCGTCGCTATGAATTATGGGGTGGAATGATCTGCTTTCCTCTCAGATCTTTGGCTAAACCAGAACTCACAAGTTTCACAAGAACCGATATTCAGCTTACAGAAACACACAAATGAAAGCTGGAACAGAAGCACAAACTCGGACACATAAACTCAGGGTTCATAAACCACCACACCCCGGGACTAAATTATTGTGCAGCAAAAATGTGTGCAGGGTGATGGAGAGAGAGCACAGGCTTGAAGTAACTCTCACTGACCAAAGTTTGAAAAGCTTTGTGTTCATAATGAGCGCTTAAAAAAAAAAAGCAATTGAAATGTTCTTAGGGACTATTTAAAGGTTCTGCAGGGTTTTACTTTATTGATTCAGCCACTGCCAACAGCAATGACAGGCTAAATCAGATAAGTTACTCCAGTATTCATAGTTACTGCGGTGTGTCTGAGGTGCATGAGGGAATACAGAAAGTACAACTAATCACCACAAGAGAGGCTGTTAAGGTCAACTTTGACACATGCCATTTGAAGGCTGCGTTTGTCCACCCGGTTTATAGGAACTCATACATTATTTAATAACACAGCAGCTCCAGTGGGAATGAAACCGGAGCAGCGGCAGAGATGATGCCACCAACCGTCTTCTGAGCTGCAGGACACGTGGGGCCTTCGAGCCAAATGTCCCCAGGAGATGGAAAGATAATAACCCCAGGGTTGAGAGGCGTGTGTTTGTGATTGGGGATGTCAATACCTGCATGCTGTCACTGGGATTAGTCATATAGACTGTCAGTAATGACAGGTGGTGGAGAGGAGCTGAGGGGGACAGGTAAACTGACAAGCAGAGGAGTCAACTCACCCTGAGGCTCACTCATAACTGCCACCATAAAGCTGGCATTAACATCGCACACACACACACACACACACACACACACACACACACACACACACACACACACACACACACACACACACACACACACACACACACACACACACAGAGGTTCATTCTTCTACACTTGTAAGGACCTCTGTGTGATGGTTTCTGGTCTAACTGTGAAAACAAGCCACTGGCATGGATGTCAGAGTGAATCTAAAGCCCATGTGGTTGTGGACCACCTTCATCCCGCCTGTGACGTCCTAACAGGAAACAAAACCATCCTCAACGGTTCATGCATCTCGGGACAGAGTGCTACACTTTTGCTTGCCCACATGATGACCTCCGGTACTGAAGAACGGAGCCAATGGTGAAATGCTAAAAACTGCAGTTCCTCTAATGTCCAGTTGAGGCTCCAAAAGGGAAGTTTTGCTTCAGGTTTGGTGTGTAAAATTCAAGAATACTGCAAAGAATAATTAAGGGAACATTCGATCATCACGGTATGACACAAAGTCGGTTAAACTTCGGAGACATCAGTCTGTCCGGTCAGGGAGCATAAACTGCAGTTAGTCCATTTCACCTGGTGTAAGTGAAGGTCACAACAGGTACACTGGGGAGGCAGGTGGTGGCTCCTCTCTCCTTATCTCTCCTGAATGACTTTTCTCCACTTTTGCTTTTACTTGTGTCACCGCTGCTAGCAAGGCATTCAGGTTGCAAAAGTAGTCCAGCTCCTCCAGGATGGCACATCCACACATAAGAAGGTTTTCTGTGTCTCTCAGCACAGTCTCAGGAGTGCGGAGGAGATACGAGAGAGAGGTCGTTACATGAGGAGCGCTGGACAGGTCATCGACCCAGCAGCAGGAACGGTATCTGTGCCTTTGTGCCAGGAGCAACAGGAGGAGCACTGCCAGTCCTGCACAATGACCTGCAGCTGCTCACGTGCACGTTTCTGACCAAACAGCCACAAATCTCAGATATAACAAATATAACAAATCTCAGATATAACAGATTCCATTGCCCCTGTTAAAGTAAAAATTGTGTCTGGTAGAAAGAGATCACCGTGGATAAATGCTCCACTTGTAAGAACAGAAAAAAGCCTATGTTGAAAGGCTGAACGTAAATGGCGTAAAACTCGACTTCACGTTGACTATGAAATATACAAAGATAGGCTGCGAAGCTGTCACACCTCGTTAAAACATGCAAGGGAAACATATTTTGCAGAAATCATAAACATAACCATCGACAGGTTGACAAAACCACCTGTGACTTCACCACCTGAACTCCACTCTGCAAGGCCTGCAATGAATTTGCCAACTTTTTTACAGAGAAAATTACAAAAATTAGAGGGTTAACCGGCTCATCCACACCAACCCCAATAACGATGTTATGCCCAAACATAACTAAGGCAGAGAAAATGGCTGTATTTCACCAACTCAACCATAAAAACTTAGAAGAAATCTTAAAACAACTAAGCTCATCCTCCTGCTGTCTTGATATCCTCCCTACAACCTTAAGAAAGTTCTGCCTGTCATTGCCTTTGACCTGATTCAAATAGTAAACTCATCCCTCTCATCAGGTGTTTCCCCCCAGGCTCTAAAAACAGCAGTTATCAAACCACTGTTAAAAAAGAACAATCTGATAAATCACTATTGCAAAATTACAGACCGATCTCTAACCTTCCATTCATCAGCAAAATTATTGAAAAGCTGTATTTCAACAGTTAAACAGCTTCTTAACAATGACAAACCGCTTTGAGGTTTTTCAGTCCAGTTTCCGAGCTCACCACAGCACTGAGACTGCCCTCATCAAAGTGTTCAACGATATCCACACAAACACAGACTGCGGAAGAACCACAGTGCTGGTTCTACTGGACCTTAGCGCAGCATTTGACGCTGTTGACCATGATATATTACTAAAGCAACTGGAGAACTGGGTCGGACTCTCAGACACAGAACTTAACTGGTTCAAATCCTACCTAAAGAACAGGAACTTCTTTGTGTCAACAGGCAATTTCTCTTCAGAGTGGACAGGAGTCACATGTGGAGTACCCCAAGGTTCAATCCTGGGACCCCTTCTATTTAATATCTCTCAGATTATAACAAGTAATAAGATAAGTTATCATAACTATGCAGATGACACACAGCTCTAAATCATGCAATCACCTGGTGACAGAACCTATCCAAGCACTGAACAGATGCTTAGAACACATCAGTGTGTGGATGTGCCAAAACTTTCTGAACAAAAGCAAAACTGAAGTTATTATCTTTGGACCTAAAGAGGAACGATCAAGAGTCAGCACGCAGCTTCAGCTGCTACAATTAGAAACCTGTGAACAGGCCTGAAATCTGCATGTAGTAATGGACTCAGACCTGAACCTTCAGAGACATAAAAACAGTTACAAAGTCAGCTTTCTACCACCTGAAGAACATTTCTAGAATTAAAGGACCAATGTCTCAACAAGATCTAGAGAAACTCATCCATGCATGTATCTTTAGCCGCATTGATTATTGCAACAGTATCTTCACAGGTCTGCCAAAAAAATCAATCAGACAGCTGCAGCTAATCCAAAATGCTGCTGCACGTGTTCTCACCAAGACTACAAAAATAGAGCACATCACCCCAGGTTTAAAGTCCTTACACTGGCTACCTGTAGCCCAGAGAATAGACTTTAAAATACTTGTATTAGTTTATAAATCGCTGAACGGTTTAGCACCACAATACATTAAAGACTTACTATCGTCGTATCAATCCCCCAGAACACTCAGGTCTTCTGGTTCCAGTCTACTTTGTATCCCCAGAACCAGAACCAAACATGGAGAAGCAGCTTTCAGTTTTTATGCACCTTTAATCTGGAACAAACTCCCAGAAAATTTAAAAACAGCCGAAACACTAAACTCCTTTAAATCAAGGCTGAAAACCAGTTTAAAGCTGCCTTTGATTAGTACTCCGCAAACAAACCCGGGTGGAAGCTGCTCTAAACAAAATATCTTATTACACACTGACCATCTCCTATGATTATCATGTGCATCTGCTTGATGGTTTAATGATTTTGTGTGATGATTCTGATGTTTTGATTTATTGTGTAATTGATTGATGTTTTTAATGATTTTAATGATTTTACTGCACATTTGTTTTATGTTCTTATGATGTAAAGCACTTTGAACTGCCTCGCCGCTGAAATGTGCTATACAAATAAATTTTTACATACTTACTTACTTACAAACAGACTCCATGAAGGCAGCATGAGGGCCCAACATCTGCTGTGGACCTGTGCTCTTTGTTTAAAAGTAGGAAGTCAGACGTACCCTGAGATTAACAAGAGCACCGCCTAGCAGGGCAAAACACGCCCGCAGCCCTGTATGAACCCTGTTCACCGTCACACAGTTATTGAGTGGATGCCGTTTTTCTACTTAAGTAACACTGACCTTGATCTTAACCTCAGCGACCCCATATACAATCCCAGCCTCGCTTTGGTCATAAGCCATAAATGTAGACTGAACAGTTCTCGAGTTATTGAGCGGACCCTTCAGCAGATGCTGCTCAGACACCCGCCCGCCCTCCATGGGTGTTCACCTAATACTTCCTGTCTTTCAACAGGTGTATAAACAAATTAAGTATACTGGTAAAAATGTTATTTTCTTCCTCTATTTTCATTCAGAAAAATATTACATTATGATGGCTTCAAAATCATCTGGTCTGATTGCACTTTTATAACATAATCAAACGAGTTTCATCAGTAACTCACAGAGTGGTGCATATAAGGCAGGCTAATGTAAAGCCTGGTACAGCATTCATACTCTTACTGCAACCTCAGAGTGGAAGTCAGTATTTGCTGAAATAAATGTCATACTTTTTGAAACAAGGACTCAGGCCATTTGAGCTGGAAAATTATTATAATGGAATCAAATTCATGGAGTCCAGCACTTTGTCATGTTTCAGCTGTGTCCAGTGTTCGGCCCTTCACTTACTCTATGTGACTGTGGGCATCTGAAAAAGAAACGCTGCCCACCTCTGATCTGAGTCATGCTGAGAAGATTTTCAGGCTAGGAAGTAATTAAATAACCTAAATCTAGCATCACAAAACTTTCTGTCTCAGCCCTGCAGGAAAAATATTCAAATGAATCGAGCTGCAAGCATAAAGCTGCTAGTTCCATGTTACAGAAATATCCTTCCAAACATATCCTCTACAAAAATATTTTCCCTCTCTGTCTCTGAAGGTGTCCGCTCTATTCAAAAGCACCCATTACTGTCCTCACAGCGACGAAGTGCACGAACACACCCACAAATTCATGAAGGGTTAGAAAACACACACTCTCACAGACACACCCTCACAGTTATCCCGCTGTAATAAGAAATGTCAAGAAGGTGCATCATGCACACACACACACACACACACACACACACACACCTCTTTGCCGTCGTCCTCCACCATGAAGAGCAGGTTGGTGCTGTCGGTCACGGTGAAGGTGAAGCGGTCCTTGAGTGAGTTGGAGCCGTCGTGGTTGTAGCTGATGCGGTTCTGGTAGATGTCGTCCATGGTGAAGCTGCCGGTCTGTCGGTAGTGTTGGCCGTTGATGGTGCGCTCGATGGTGCCGTGCCGAGGAGCCTGGACGACACTGAAGATGATGGACTCCGCCTGGAGGAAGGACGTGTTATAGGAGGGAACATGCAGGGAGAGGAACGATGGCTCAGTGGCAACAAAGAAACAACTAGAGATTATGCTGCTCTGGGATCAGTCACAATGCCAGTGAGTTCACCACCAAGCCTCAAAGATGATCTGTTTATACAGCTGATACTATGGAAGCTTGTTTCCACCACTGAAAAAATTGTTTTGCTATCCATAACTCAAAAGTCAAAATTTCGATTCAGCCGGTGTGTTACCTCTGTGTCTGCATCCGTGGCTTTCAGCTCAAACTCTGTGATGGTCTTTCTCACACCCTCCTGCACCCTCATGCCAGGGACCTGAAGAAGAGGCAGGGAGTCGTCCACCGGCTTGATGGTGACGTAGAAAGTCTGGGCAACCTGAAGACAATAAACAGATGATACGATGGTGAAAAGACGATATTCAAGCCTTTTGAATGAATGCAGATGTGGACAGTTTTCAAAACGAGTATTTTTCTGCATCTTTTCTCCATTATTTTACTGTAACTGCCTGAAAATATCATCAGTCTAAGAATGAAATGCATTTAATAAAAACAATTCTGACACATTCACTGAAACAGTTTTTGCTTGCTGCCGTCACTCCTGCTCTTCATACTGGACTCGAACCTCTGCTGGCTGAAAATTAAGTCCCTGAATCCAGATGGAGAGACTGGATTCAGGGATTCAGGGAAGAAAACTGATCCAGGATCCTGGTCCCTGAATCCAGATCAGTTTTCTCCAGAATATCAAGAAAATGGGACTCATTTACAAACAGTCCACACAAGCAAATCTGTGTATGTACAAACGTTTCATGCAGAAATCAGTGATTCATCAATATTTTCACATTTTCAATATTTGTAAATATTGAACAGCCTCAGACCGTGCGTACGAGCAAATGATTAATGCCTGTCTGTCTAACTACAACTACTACTACTATAACTTCAGTAGTGCAGACACTGTCACCGCTTTACCTCCAGGTAAACCTGTGTCCTTATGTAGACAAACGGGGTGTGGTGGTATGCAGGTAGTATGCAGATTGCAGGCAGCAAGCATGACCCCGTTAAATTACTCCCTTCTGGGAAAATGTTCATACATATCTGAATAACCTTTCAAGTAATTCTACTAACAGACAAACAGACATACCTCATTGGTAGGGGAAACTTTAATATCAGGCACGAGCAGGACAAGTTAAATTAACCCAACCGTGGTTGCTGTTATCCCAGGCCTCAGTCGATCAGGTATGGAAATCTTAATTCCGGTTCATGTAGGAATTGTTCACCATAAAGAGTCTCCGGTAAAGGCTGGTGCACCAAGCACATTCAGCAGCAGATGCCCGGTACAGGGGGCTGAATGTTTCCTCCATGCTCAGTGCTTACCAAGCAGATCTATGCACGGACATGGCAACTAGGCCTGACCCAAATATGGGGGAAGAAATTAAGAATTAAGAAATTATTAGGGACACTCTGTATGCAGCTCTGTGCAGTCCAAGCACAGGGAAATCTACAGGGGTGATGGTGTCGCAGGAATGAGCCAGCTGGCTCAACCTGACAAATCTATCAGAGAGGGTCGAGGAGGATTGGCAACGTCTGATAAAATTTATGAGGATGGCATTTTCGAGACTGCCGCGGCTTCCAGGCACCTGAGATATAAGGAGAGGAACAGGGAGGATGAGGCCATCAAGCTCCGCCTCCTCTGGACCTTTGCAAAGGCTGCATTGCGGTGGCTGTGGCTCAGGAGGTAGAGCAGGCCACCTACTAATTGGAAGGTTGGTGGTACGATTCCTGGCTTCTCTGCATGCCAAAGTATCCTTGGGCAAGATACTGAACCCCAAGTTGCTCTCCGACACAAGCGTTGGAGTGTGAATGTGTGAAGCACTTAGCTTCCATATGAAACTAAGCACTTAGCTTAGTTTCATATGGAAGTGAATGGGTGGATGCAAACGTGTTGTTTGAGTGCTCATAGTAGAAAAGCACTATATAAGAACTAGTCCATTAATTAACAGGTATCAGAGTCTTTGCAGTTCACAAATGCAGCTTCTGAAACAAGTGAGCTAGTGTTACCTGATTAGTTAGCACTCCACCCTCATGACCAAATATGGCCAATGTGAGTCCAAACATCCTGGGGCGACATCACCATGGCTATGTCCATCTTTTAAATACAGTCTACGACCAATACACATATGTATAACACAAAATAAATCCTGGGATAAACTTCCTACTTTTCAGGGAGAACTTTCCCAACAGTTCAGTGAATAGAAGAGTCTAATTATGCAGAAAAAGTTTAACCCAAATATCACAAACTGCATTAACACAGAAACTGTGTATTGGTATGCCATCAAGTAACTCCATATCACTGCACAGAAAGTAACATATTCTGCTTTGGAATCATTTCTAATGCAAAAGCCTCCTAATTTTAAAGCAAAACACTTGCTTATAAATATGCAGGAGTTCTCCAACAGGAAAGAGAACGGGCTTCTCAGAGTTAGCAAAAGGAAAAAGAGCTAGACCACTTCAAAAACACCGGCCACTACAATGGCCACAAAGCTCCCACACACTGCAGTCAGCCAGGCGTGAAGGCCAAATGACCTTCTTCACGTGTTTACTCAAGTCCGTGTGATCCTCATTAATTTGGATTAGCTAAGCAGGCTTATGCATGAGGTGAATTGGAACAGGAAGGTACCGCGTTCCTGCTGCTCTGCAAGAGTTTTTTAGAGTTCACGCTTTTCTTAATTTATTCCAATTTCATAAAATATTTTTTTATTGAGCTATAGATGAGAAAACTTTTCTCTTTCTGGTTTTCTTTCTGAAATTGCCTAATTTCTGCACCATTTAAGGTTATAATCTGGACTTGTGAGTGAGGGTCTCTCTGTTCAGCCAAATGTTGTTGATTTGGGGCCAAATACATAAAACTGAATTGAACTGAATTTCTGGGCAAACTGGGAACCAAATTATTATTAAAACCCAATCAGCCTTTAGTAAAAACTGATAAATCATAGAAGCTAATAATCAAAAGCTGAATCTGTGTTGGACAACAGCTGCTGTCCAACAGTTTCCATTTGATCACACTCTGATTAATGAAGCATTTTAAAATGTGTCCTGTTACCAGGCATCATAAAGCCCGGCTGTTACCCCTTCATTCACCTCGTTTGTCCCGTCAGACACGCTGAAGGAGAACTGGTCAGCATGCTTCTCTTCTTCACTGGTGTGCACGTACTGGATGCTGCGTGATGCCAGGTCAGCCTGCGTGAAGGTGCTGATTCTAGTGCCTAAAGAGATGAAAAAAGCAGTCGATGAGTGATTTCACTGATGAATCCTTCTGTGGCTGCTTCCATTATGTTTGTTATTTTATCTGGATAGAAAACCATCACGATATCATCAGTGTGCCATTCTACAAAAGCATAAACTTTTAAGTTGGGAAAATGTCATCAAGTATTCAAAATCATCTGTGGTCTGTCGTCTCCTCCACTCAGTCAGTTTGTTAACATCAGAAATGCCACCCACAGAGTAACACGAGGGGCGGCCCGAGGAGACTGCGTTGTTCCTCTCAGTTAAAGTGCCTTCAGTCAGAGTGCCTTTTCAGTTACAGCAGCACAGGAGTGGAACTGTGTCCCTCAAAACATCAGAGAACTGACCACATACACTCTGCTCAAAAAGCATCTAAAAAACTGGTTCATAACACATCAGATATGTCAGCATTAATAGGATTATGGACAGTGTCTCCCCTCAACCCAACCCTGTTGCCACTTGTGTCTTTATGTTATTATGTAGTATAATTTTTTGTCTGTATTATACTTAACTAGGATTCTGTTTTTATCAACAGGATTTGAAGAATTATAATCTGTTTTATTGCTCTTTTATATTTGTTCATTGTAATCCTCCTATTGTTGTTTTTAGGTAGACAATTTTAAGATCTGTCCAGGGACAACAGATGAAAAATAGCCTTTTGGCTAATTCTGGTGCATTTACTGTAATGTTATTTAATGTACACTGTCCCTGTCAAATAAACTAATAATACTAATAATAATCTTTCATATTTTGGTGTGACATGGTTTTACACTGGTTGAAAAAATAAAGGTTCCACTTGATCATCACAGCATAACACAAACTTGGTTATTCTTCAGGGATATCAGTCTGTCCAGTTAGGAAGTAGAGACCATGTGAATCCATCTCACCTGCTTTGGTTCAAATTAAAGTGACAACAGGAGAGGCAAAACTCCCCAAAAAGAAATGGCTTTGCAGCTGGTGGCCACAGATCATTGCTCTTTTTATGCAATTTTGCTTTTTCTCACTACTGGTAGCATGAGATGGTACCTGCAGCCCATTCAGGTTGCATAACCTGAACGTTCCTCCAGGGTGACACAACCATACATGCCATTACAACAAGGTTTGCTGTGTCCCCTACCACAGCCTCAAGGGTCATGAGGAGAGTTGGGCAGGGGCATAGAAGGGCATCAACCAGCAGCAGGATGAGTATCTGCTCCTCTGAGCTCGTCTGAGCCCTACAGAATGACCTCCAGCAGGTCACTCATGTTCATGCTTCTGACTCGACGCCAGAATCAGACACCATGAGGGTGGCTCGAGGTCCCGATGTGCTTTAGTAGGAACTGTGCTCACATCAGCAGCTTACAGCTCAACAGCATTCACTAGAGAACACCAGAACTGGGAGGTCCACCACTAGTGGAAACCAGTTTGTCAGTTTTTTCCATTTAAAATAATTGACAAACTTCAGAGATGAATTCCTCTGCATCTGTTTCCATGATAAGTTTTTTTTTATTGTTCATATTCTGCTGGGACATGATTCCGCGGGTGATGTCCATGTGAAGGTATTAACTTGCTGAATAATACAAGCTCTGCACAGGAGAGGGAATTTCACACAGTAAAAACAAGAAAATCAAATAAAAACATTACACAGGGAAGGCAATAACTCATGCAACATGCCAAAGAGGCATTGAGGAAATGAAGACATCCAGCATCAGTTCTCTTCATGTCAACTACTGACAGCAAAACGAGTGCGAGTCTGTGGACTTCCTGGCTTGTGGCATCTATTCCTCAGCTGAACGCTTATAGATCACTATAATCAGGACAGGCAGGCTGGGAGACAGATGCAATATTCTCAGTCAGTGATGAAAATCAAGCTTTTTTGCTCCATCATATTAAAGCAAATTGGATTTTCACTTCCATTTGTTCTGATGAGAAATAGCAAAAAAAAAAAAAAAGCCACATTTTGTTTAAAGACGGGCTGGATGCTGCACAGGTTAATACCTGATACTGTGCTGCAAAACACTGCAAACATCTTTCCTGCTTTCACACATGAAGTCAAAGCCTTCTGGGAAGTATCAGCAGTTTAGAATAGAATAGAATAGAATAGAATAGAATGCCTTTATTGTCATTATACAGGATGTACAGGACGTACAATGAGATTGGAGATGAGATGAGTGCGCACCACCATCCTGAAAGTGGCAAAAACAGACTTTTTTAAACTGATTAGTCCAATAGGAATCTGGCTAAATTGGATCCAGCCTGTGTACCTGCCTGGACACAGCAGGTTATGTGAGAAATAATTTTAAAAAAACAACAGCAATAATCAGAAAGCTTATTGTTACCCTGTGTGGGCCACAGGAGCAGTTCAGCTTCATTTCAACACAGGGACAGAGCAGAGCTATCGGCTGTGCTCAGGGAGGAAGCAGGAATATGTGACAGTCCCGTGAATGAGCCGGGACGAGGCAGAGAGACCACACCTCTGCATGAATTGTACCTGCGCAGCTTCAGGGAACCAAAGTCCTTATAAACTTTTACCAGAAGTTTACATTTTAGGATTGAACAATCCTAAAATGAGCTGCGCCTATCACTTATTAGGAAGCTGGAGCTTCACCTCAAACTGCAAAGAGCACCTCAGCAGGTGAGGCAGGTACCAGAGTGACAGGTGGAGAGGTGTGCCATAACTTCAGTCAGTTAATAAGCCTTTTGAAAACTTTGGCTTTGAGAGCTGGCTCTGAAAGAGAGCATTCATCTCTTTGTGCTGTTCCCTTGACATTCCTCGTACACTCACAAGCTTCCCACAGGGGCGGTGAGCTAGCTGTGCGTGTTAGCATGGTGCGACAGGCTGGCTGAATGGCTAGCAGTAATTATCCGGTGCTGCTGTGAGGCTCTGAGGCGAAGATCGGAGAGCAGCGATAAGCTCATCCAGCTCATCAGCATGCTGCGAGCACATTCAGCCATGTGGGGAATCCATTCAGCCAGGGCTGAAATCCTCAGCAGCACAGAAGCTAATAATCACGTCTTTGTGATCGGAAGATGCATCAGCATCTCCGTTCTCTCCAAATGCAGATTCACATCAGTTATTCCCTTTTGTTTTCTCTTTCTTGCATCACCACACAAGATGAGAATTTTAGTTACGGCTGCAGTCATTAGAAGTCTGTCTGTGTCACAAGCAGCAGAAAGACTGTGTGTGTGTCTGTTTTGTGGAGGGCAGCAGAAATAATGGATGGAGGAAGTGGAGCAAGGTTCATTACAGCTCCATCTGTGTGTAGAATCAGTTATCATATACAGAAGGATCCTCCATGTACACAGTTCATGATGTTCCTTAGTTCTGGAAAGTTTGGGGGATATTTTTGGTTTCCTTTGTTGATGCAGTGAGGTGAGGAGCTTTACTATCGTTGTCCCCACTGTTCCCGTCTCTCTGAGTATTTGTTTTATTGGCAAACTCATATAACTTAAAACCTCAGTCACACAGGCCTGGACACCTGCTGGTGACCTCCGAGTCGTGAAGGACAAACCTGACTGGTGAGCGGCTGCTGGCAGCCACCAAATAAAATCAGCTGCAAAGAGGCTGCAGCACCAAAAACCTCCCTGAGATGGTTTTGGCTGCTAGCAGACTGAATAGTCACCTGTAGTTTGCATGGAGGACGCAGACTACTCGCTGAGTGGTACTGAAACTGGAAAAAGTCTGGGTTTGGTCGTCACCTGTGCTGTGCACCCTGCTGTGTCTCCTTGTGTAATCAGCCCCCTGTGCATATGTAGTCCTGCCTTCCCCTGTGAATCTTCGTTCTTCTGCCTCACACCCAGTATCCACTCTAACATATAGCCCTGGTCTGAAATCGTCCCCTGCTTACCTGGATTGGTAGCATGTTCAAGGTGGCCCAGGCTCGTCTGTTTGGTAATACGGTAGACGAGCTCGCTCGGCTCGCTGTCCTGGTCGCTGGCCGACAGCTGCAGCGTGGTCAGCTTCTTCATCGAGTTTTCATCCAGCACCAGGCCTTTGTTTACCACCACAGATGGAGGGAGATGGTCCTCTGGAGGATAAAATAAATAATGTCAGTATAAACAGGAAAGGAGCGGAGAAAAGGAAAAAAAAGAACAAATCTCCTGTCGAGCACAGATTTATCAGAGAGACCTGCTGGCTTTTTGTAGTTTGTGAAAACATTTCATCCAAAAGGAAATCAAAGTATTAGGAATGAGTTTCTTATCCTGGTAAAAAGGGGAAAGGATGGACTGAAGCAGCGGAGGTGAAAAAAGCTGAGACTGATATGGAATGAGAGACGATAAGAAGGAATGACAGGAGGTGTGAAAAAGTGATATAGGTTTGAAAGATGTGAAGAAAGGATAGGAAAGATTGAGAGGAGGGCAGAGAAGTCATCAGAGGGCAGTATGGTAGGAAGAGATATGAATGGAGAGCCTCCCCACGTCACATCTGAGAGGGTGCAATAAACAGAGAAGTGAAAAAGGTGAGAGAATAATGGGTTAAAGATATGAGAGTCAGGATGCTGCTCAATCCTTCAATCTCCAGCAGCTTCTCGAGTGGACGCTGGATTCAAACTGCTGATCCGTGGCAGTAATTTGGCTGTATCCCCACAAGGAAGAGAGAGGAAGCTTTTCAGTCAGCAAAGGTGATAATAAAAGTTGGTACAGCTGAGTTTTCCGGGTTTATCGTGGCTCAGAGTGGGTCTATGGGCGGATGATTATCCACATCTGCAAGATCTGTTCACAGACACTGAGAACAACAAGTCTGTGCAGCTTATTTGGTTAAAAAAAAGCATTTTTGCTGTTATTTCTCACAATCTCATAAAGAAAGGTGTCACTTATAAATGAAACCCTAATAAAAATAATTATATTACAATGATGGTAAGAAGGAAATCTCTGCAGCACACACAAAATAAAATGCATTTCCAACAATGTCGATTAGAAACCAAAACGAACTGATTTAACATGTGAAAGCTAACAAGCTGTAAAAGTGGGTTATAAATATGACTGCACACAATTCGTATTCAGGACATATCCGGGTGCAGCATCACATCAGTAAGCACACTTGAGATGGAGGGATAAATCTGCAGTAATTGCCTTCTCTTCTCCACCAAGAGAACGAACACTTCAGCCTGTACTTTGCAGGTATCAGAGGATGGAGGAAACCATACCGAGCACACTGATGAAGAAGGACTGGTCGATCAGTTTGTTGCCCTCTGGATCGACCAGGTTGAACTTGAACGACAGGCTGCCTCCCTTCTCCCCCTTCTCGTGGCTGTACTGCAGCAAGCCTGCAAGATGGAGACGAGCACTCGGTGTCAAAGCTCCTAACATCACGCAGAAGTCCAACTGCTGGGAAGAATTAAACCCCAACGAACCTCACCACCCTACAGCTGAATCACTGCCGGTGTCTCCTACGCTCTTATTTTGTAGTACCACCATCTTTAAATATTAGTGGAAATGTGATTTAAAATTACATTTAGATAAACACACTAACAACAATACCATTAATCTGTGAGGCATGCTAACATCTTTCTAAGAAATGCAGTTTCACCTGGAGTTAATCTCATGATTTCTAAGGATTGCAAACCACCTGTAACCTTTTCTACTTTGTGGATTTTGTAACTGCTGCATGTGTGTGTGTGTGTGCTGTGTGGAAGTAGAGCCCAAACTCGAGCTGTGCAAAAAAAAAAAAAACCTCTTACTGTCACCTCCAACTAAAGAACTACAACAAAAAACAGGTTCAAACTATTTTCTTGGGAAAAAATAGTAAACTGTGTACAGACATGTGGATGAAGCCATTGTGACGTCTAAAGTGGTTGAGTTGAAGAAAGCTGAACTTCTTTTAGGTTCTTGAAGATGTTCCATCTCTCACCTTAAAGGTTCTAAAAGCTGATGGTATATTTAACCTTTAAGGTGGTCCCGAGACGCCACGTCAGGACATGTTTGTGAATCGTGTCCTCCTACCATCATGTGAGTTATTAAGGACAGGGGTGAGGTGTCGGTGGTGGTTAAACTGCCCAGATGGGATCTCAGGACTGTGTTACAGGTTGCTGATAATTGGTGCCACAGGCCACCACCTCTGTTCAGTGATGGTTGTTCATGGTGGACACAGAGGCCCCCTTTGCTGCTCTCTCACACCATCTGTGAACCTGTGCATCCTCAACAGAGTGTCCCCTGGCCTTTAAATGCAGAGCTGGCTCCTCAGGATATCCTATGCTGCCTGCTGCCTGTGGAGTGGCTGTTTGTCCTCTCCTTTGTATAAATCCAAGCACTCTTCACTGCACTGCACAGCAAACACAACATTTCTCAATCCAGCTGCACTCGACTCCAGGACTTTAGACTATCATTTATGACCTGGGCTGCTGAGAACCTACAGTGGCACCATTTTTTTAGATTATCTTGCTGAATCATGAAAATATCCTAAACTTTTCTTTCTCACGGAGCTTAACTTTGGATCTGACTGTGAACCAGAGGGACACTGCAAGCTCATCGGCTACCGTCTAACCTGGGTTTATCCTGCTCTTTGACTCTAATAATCACCATAATTTACTAAACAAATATTAGGTCACGTTCAGTAAGAACTGAAACCAGTGATTAAGCCCATAAGATCATCAGGAAATTGTTCACATATCAATGGAGCTGAGGCTCATTTTCCCATCAGCTTCTGTAAAGCTGAAAGTCTGAAGGCATTCGCTGATTTATCATCTGTTAAAGGGACAGTAATTCATAATCTGAACATCATGTTGTTTTCAAACCTAGGAACTACAGATCACCTTTGTCTCAAAGGAGATGGGCTTTTTGTTAGATAAGCTCTGTAACATAAGTGTTGATATTTTTGTGCTACAACATAAAATACTTAAAAACCCCTGCTTTAAATTTTGAAGTTGTTTGCTATTGATATGTTACATATTTATGTTGCTAATTTCATGCTGGCCTGCACGAAAACATCATCCCTGTGTCACTTTATAGAGTCCGACTTCGTTTTGTAACCAGAGGAGTTCCTAATGACCAGCAGGGTCAAGAATGCAGGATTAAAGTGCTTGTTGCTTCACCGTCATCTTTTCCGTACAGTCTATAATAAAGCCCCCCCTCCCCCCGAGGACATCTGTGCAAACAGGACAAATAACAATAAGAAAATAAAGATGGCACCTTTGTTGACGTCCTCCTGAGTGAAACTCTGAACGGGACCTTTGACAGAAACGCCCTCCACTCGGCTGCTCTTGTTGAGCTGCAGTTTGCCGACTGGGGGGTCTTTGGTGAGGATATACCGGAGCTTCAGGTGGTCTGAGTCGATGTCGGTACCTTTCAGATTCTGTTCTGTGATCTTAGACGATGACCCTGCAAAAATTACAAAGACCGCAGCAATCATATTTCACCCTCTATTTCCTTGATGTCTTCATCTTCCTCCGGTTTGGGATTCTTTATTCAGCCATCAGTACAACAGCTACTTAAACTCACTCAGGAATCCGCTCAAACAAAACCTTAATAAGGCTTTCATTTATCCTTTGAGTCATTTTATTAACACAAACATTTGTTTTTATGATTGCTCACATTAAAAAAGGGACTGATATGACTCAAACTTTCTTTCTGGGATCTCATATTTTAATGCGTATGTGTGCGAGGGGACGCTGTGCGGATCTGTGTGGCTCTAATCAGTCAGAGGGACAAGGCAAATACATGAAAATCATAAACTCTGATTGGTGTTTTTTTCCAGTTTCCTTGGAGCCTGAAAGGCCTGTTATCAGAGAGGTCGATGGTGTCGGGTACAAACACTGATCTGGCCTGGTACATACATACTCTGTCTGAGCAGGGGAACCATGAACACACTGATTCATTTAATGTGATAAATCAACAACATAGAAGGCAAAAAAGAAAACAGGAGCTAAAAGCATGAAGAGTAAAACTAAGCTGAGTTTTATCTGCAGCATTGACTCTAACAGTAATATCAGTGGTGTCTCCAGGTGTCTGCTTTAAACTGATCATCAATGGGGTCATTAAACTTCTCCTGACTCTCACCTGCTGGAAGCTGCAGGCCTCTGTTGACGGTCATCCGAGGTCCCTCGCTCCTCGTGACGTCCATCGTGAACTCCAGGCGGCCCGTGTGGGTGTGGACGCCATCAGTGAGAGTGAAGGCCATCTCGTCCGCTCCCCCGCTGACAGTTTCAGGTGTGTAGACCAGCAGCTGATCCAGGACGTCCTGGTAGGTGAAGGTAGAGCCCTGCGCGAGGACGCGGCCGTTCTCCAGCGGCTGAGAGTAGAACTGCCGCCTGCGGAGCTTCCCTGAGGGAATCACAGACGAATGAAGCTCAGATTGTGAATCAGGTGTAAGTGGGTGGGTGGGTGGTGGTGACTGAGTAAGTACATCTGTTTAAGTGCCGTGATTATCTCAGTCAAATGGAGGATGTTTGAGATTTTCCATGCAGCACATGAAAGACAAGAAAGCTCTCTGTAGAAACTAATGAGACATTTTAGATTCCATTAAATTAGCCTGCTTCTTAAATCAAAGCTCAGGTTTAAATGGGATTTAAGTCCAAATCCTGCAGCATGAAGAGGGGACACACAAATGAACACCCTCATGTATTCCCTCCCACACACTTCTTTCTTTAAAACGTCTGTGATACGATGTTTGTCTCCGCTTTAAAAGCAGACGATGAACAGATCAAAGACTTCCAGCAGCCCACTATGGAGGACCAAAACTGCCAAAATCATAAATTAAATAAAGACAACCCAAATTTACTAAACTGTTGGGATGTAAAATGTGAATAAAAACAAAATCTGATGCTTTTCAAATCTCATGAAGTCTTTATTCATTCACAGTAGAACATTTAATGTATCAAATATTTAAACTGGGGAAATGCACCATTTTAATAAAAATATGAGCTCATTTAAATTTGATGGCAGCGACACATCTCAGAAGTGTCTGTGTGTATCACTGTGCAGCATCTCCTCTTCTAACAACAGGCCATAAACATGGACACATGTTTTAAATGTGATTATTATTATATTTATTTATTATAATAATTGTTTGCTTTATTTATTCTCACTGGATTTGCTTTACTATTTCTGGTGGCTCTAACCTGGTTTGATATCACAAGTGTGTGTGTGTGTGTGTGTGTGTGTGTGTGTGTGTGTGTGTGTGTGTGTGTGTACTTGAGTGTTGCTGCATCCTGACATCTTTATTAGGCTTGGAGAAGCCTCTCATACTTTCTCTAAGATAAATCTGTGTGTGTGTGTGTGTGTGTGTGTGTGTGTGTGTGTGTGTGTGTGTGTGTGTACTCGTTTTTCCTCATTCGTGGGGACTTTGGCCTGACTCTATACATACACATGGGGACCTGTTTGCCCGTGGGGACCACATTTGAGGTCCCCACCGGCACAACCCCATTTTCAAGCAGAAAATAGTGTGTAGATATGCCCCATGCAATTTTCTAGAAAGTCCCCATGAACGTCATTTCAAGACAAAATTTGTGTGAAGTGTATAGGCATGCGCTCCTTGTGGTCACACACGAGTACTGCAGTCCCCATTAGGTTGGTGTGCGGGAAGTGTGCGTAACTGCCTGCTCACTCTCTAGCGCCCTTCTGACCTATTGGTCAGAAAGGGTATTGCAATTTAATGGTCAAATTAAACTTTAACTTTTATAATTAACTTTTTACCTTTATTTCTTACAGTCTGGGGTTAATACAGTATTTTTCATTTAGCTTATTTTATTTTTATTTAAATTGAATATTTACTTTTTTATTTTAACAAAATTATTGTAAAGGCTTATTGTTATTCAAATGTTTATTATTATGATTCTCCTCTGAAAATAAGCACTAATTTGGGGGACTAAACATAATTGAAAACTCACTAAACTTGTCCCAAAACTGATGGAATTGAAAGTGGGTGTCGCCAAATGGCTTTACAGCACCCCCTAACATGAGCAAGGCCAACTGGTAAGTCATACAGAGCTGAAATTTGGTATGTAGGTAGAATGCACTGAAACAATTAAAAAAAAGTTTCTTGGAAGTATGCACTAACCCCAACAGGAAGTCAGCCTTTTTGGGTCAAAGGGCTTTCTTTAAGCTATTTTGACTTTTCTTAAATGTTAAACTTTAATGAACTCCTCCTAGGGATTTTGAGCTTCAAAGTTGGTCAATACGTTCTTAAGACATTAGATAGTAATAGCTATCAAAACAATGAACTTTCGTGCAAGTTAAAGGGGCGTGGCCAGGTCTCAAAATTGACGTACACGCCACAAATTTCGAAACACTATAACTTTCATAAAGAAAGACTGATTTACACCAATCTTGGTATGAGTCATCTATGTGGGATCCCCAACGATACTATGTGGTCATATGCTGACATTATCAAAGACCTGCTCCCTCAGAACAGGAAGTCTATTTTTTTTTTCCTGGAATGCTCCATCTCATCCCCTTGACCTAATCAAGATGATCCTGAGTCAGAAGACAGATAACAAGTTGGTCTCACTTGCTTTAAAGCACAAAAGGTTTTCACTAGAGGGCTTGGCCGTGGTGGCGTGGCGAAGTCAGATGTCATGCCATTGCAATACGTTTGGCTCTAAATTCCACATATTTCACTATCACCATGCTGTGACAATATGTTATGAGACAGATAACCTGTAAAAAGATCAATCTCCTCCACCTCCTCCCTGAGACACAGATTATCTGTCTCCTACCTTACTGTCATGAAATAGTGACAATTTCAATAAATATGTAGAAAAATATTGTTTTTATGAAAGTTATATACTGCAGCTTTACGCGGCTCACCAAAACAAAATTTCACATAAACAAAAATCTAATTTCAGAGCTGACAGACTGCGTTTCTGCTTAGTAGGCATTGTCAGTCAAAAATATATCATGCCTGGTCCCCCAAAATTTTTGGCCATTGTTAATGGCCATCAAACAACACATCAAAGACAGCTAACCCAACTGAGATCTCATAGTTGCCTTTAATATCCTCCTTGATTGAAGAAATTATCTATAAAAGTGAACTGAGCTGTGACTGACACCACATGAAGCAATTCATATTTACATCAATCAACAGGCTCTTATGAATATTTCAATAACATATGCTTAACATAATTGCACAAATTAGTATTACATCTTGCTCAACTTCCCTTATCTTCTTCCAGTGGTTTTCTCCACAAGCTCTTAAAGGTGATTGGTGATTGTGACGCAGAGAAGACCATGAGCGGCAAGGCTTTAAATCATTGCAGGCAGACTTTATTTTCTGTACCACATTTTTTCCATTTTATTTCTCAAGGCTTAATATAAACCATTAACTCAGCTGCCTCGTGAGGCAGGCGTAAGCTTTTCAGCAACCCCAAGCCAAGTAAAGCAGAAGTTGCCAATTGGGCAATTAGCACCCCCTTTCATACCCAGCTGTTTATGAGCCACACCTTGCTACACATCTTGCAGGAGAATCACACATTTTCCCTACAACAATAAAAATACACGAACAGTTAGACAACAGCATTTATAATTAAAACCATCACCCAAACATCTCCATAAACCATTATCTACAATAAAACCAGATACCCCTACAAAACATCTACAAAAATACCCAAAAAATCCCAAGCAACTTCCCCACCCAATTTCCTCCTTGGTCTCTCCCGGAACCTTTAAATTGTGTTCAGACAGCCTAGGAAACATTTTTGCCTGAACACACCCTGGAAAGACAAAAGAAGAAACAGGTGAGTAATTGCTATACCACAAACCCACTTGCACTATATCCGCATCCAATCACTGCACAAGTTACAGTTGTATTCAAAATGATAGCAGTGCATTTAAAAGCATGAGTAAAGCTTGGAATCTTTAAATTGTTTTTATTTACAGGCATTGGGAACACTGCACATTATATTCTAAATCAAAACAAGAAGAAAAATGTATAATTTTTCCAATTACTTAACAGGAAATAAAAAATGAATGTTGGGTTGTTCAAAAAAATAGCAGTGTCTGCATTTTTCTTTATAAACTCAAATTTCACTTTATGAACTGACAAATCTTTAGGAATTGCACTAATGTGTATAATACTGGACTATAGTTTACATTTTATCTTTTAATTATTCTCTGCACTGTATATTTTGTAATATTGTGTTATAGTTATAGTTCTAATATCTCTGTATATTTGTAATTTGTATATTGTTTTATAGTTTTTATACTTATTTGTTTTTTATGTAAGCACAAAGTACTGCAGCAATTTCCTAATGCTGTCAACCTGTTCACCCATATGGCAATAAAAACCTTCTGATTCTGATTAGCATTCCTGTGAATCACTAAACTAATATTTAATTGTATAACCACTGTTTTTTAGAACTTCTTAACTGTGTTGCATGGAGTCAACCAATTTCTAGCACTTGTGAACAGGTATTCCAGCCCAGGAGGATGTGACAACTTTCCACAATTCCTCTGCATTTGTTGGTTTTGCCTTAATAACAGCATTTTTTATGGCACCCCACAAGTTTTCTATTGGATTAAGGTCCAGGGATTGGGCTGACCACTCCATAACTTTAATTTTGTTGGTTTGGAACAAAGATGATGCTCACTTACTGGTGTGGTTGGGGTTGTCTTGTTGAAACACCCATTTCAAGGGCATTTCCTCTTCAGCGTAAGGCAGCATGACCTCTTCAAGGATTTTGATATATGCAAACTGATCCATGATCCCTGGTATGCAATAAATTGGCCCAACACCATAGTAAGAGAAACATTTGAATATCATGATGCTTGCGCCACCATGCTTCACTGTCTTCAGAGCATACTGTGGCTTGAATTCGGTGCTTGTGGTTCATCTGATAAACTGTAAGGGGCCCTTGGACCAAAAAAAGAATCTTAATTTCATCAGTCCACAAAATGTTTCTACATTTCTCTACAGGTCAGTCAATGTGTTCTTTGGCAAACTGTAACCTCTTAGCATATGCCTTTTATTTATTTATTTTTTTTACACAGTGGGACTTTATGGGGGCCTCTAGGTGACAGATTAGCTTCACACAGGTGTCTTCTAATTGTCAGAGTACTCACAGGTAACATCAGACTGTCTCTGATCACCCTGGAGCTGATCATTGGCTGAGTCTTTGCCATCCTGGCTATTCGAGCCAATGAATTGGTAGTCTTCCATTTTCATCCATTTCTCTCTGGCTTTGCTTTCCAGTTTAGAGCACAGGAGATCATTTTAGCTGAGCAGCCTATCGTTTTCTGCACTTTGTTTTCTCCTTTTCAGTCAACATTTTAAAGAACGCTTTACTTTTGAACAGTGTCTGGAACGGCCCATTTTTCTCAGGTTTTCAGTGAGAAATGCATGTACAACATGTATTGGCTTCATCCTTAAATAAGGGCCACCTGATTGACACCTGTTTTTTCACAGTATGAATGACCACCGATTGGACTCTACACTGCTATTTTGAACACACCTTTTTCAATTAATTATTCAATTACAGACTCAGGAGCATGCATATCATGAATGTTGGGTCTATTGGTTTTCTATGACTCTACTACACTTACTGGTAAATTGTTTGCCATGTAGTAAAATGACTGATCTAGTTACTCATGTTGGACTGCTATTTTGAACACAACTGTAAATACCCAAACTTTTCTTAACCACATGTCAATTACATTTGTGGCTAACACTAGTTTATTTTACAGCATCTGTCTGCCACACACCAAGTAGCTGCTCAAGTGCCTGGAAGACAGAACCATACTAAGTAAAATACTCAATAAAGAATCAATAAATATTTAGGAGCCCTCATTTTGAGTCTGTCAAAAAGTGCTGAGTGCTAATAAAGTGTAAATGTGTTCCAACATTTAATACCCAAACCATACAAATGAATAAAAAACAAATAATGAAAAACGTCTTCGTCACAGTGCTACTGTCACGTTCTGCTGGTGCAGGCAAAGCAGAAGACCCCAAAGCAGGACTCAGAGGCAGAGCTTATACTTAAGCTTAAACTTTATAACGTTGAACCAAAGTGGGGCTAGTCGGGTGCCAGCAGTACACAATACTAAACTTCAACATAGCTATGAACATAACATGGCATGAATCACGAAGCACACAGCAGGGCAGGGATGACAACACTGACCAGAGATGAGGATGCAACAAGGAACGAGTGAGAACACAGACAATATATACACAGAGGGATAACGAGGGAATGGAAACAGGTGGGATCACAGGTGATGCAACAACTAAACCCGACAACCAAAAGAAACCCAGAACAGAAAAAATAAAACAATAACACACAGGGTTAAAAGGGCCCTGGACCATTACAGATACAGCTGCAGCTGATCCAAAATGCTGCTGCTCATATTCTCACTAAGACCAGGAAGATGGAGCACATCACCCCAGTTCTAAAGTCCTGCCACTGGCTACCTGTAGCTCAGATAATAGACTTTAAAATACTTCTTAGTCTATAAATCACTGAATGGCTTAGCACCAAAATACATTACAGACCTGTTATTGTATCAACCTTCAAGACCACTCAGGTCTTTTGGTTCTGGTCTACTCTGCATCCCCAGAACCAGAACCTGTGTGTATTGTCTGTGTGTGGCCCTTCTGTATTTAGTGCCCTTCCTCTTTCTTTGTGTAATGTTTTCAGTGTCAAGGTCTGCATGTTATGTTGGTCACTTCCTGTTTTATTTTGCATCAAGATTTTTTTGGGCCCCTTATAAAACCTCAGGACCCCCCTTTGTAATTCAGTAGAGCTCCCACTCTCTGTAGCCCCTCCACCCAGTCTCTGTAATGGCTGCCATCTCACACACATCCTGAGATTTGACGTCCCCACTGCACCCACGCCCATCCCCCCTCAACACTCCCTCCATGGCTTGCTGAAACTCTCAAACCTTGCAGATTTGACTGGTGTGAAACCTACAAAATCTCCATTACAATGAATAACTTTGTCTCCTGAGGCATTACTGTGCGAGATTACAGAATATTATTAATTCATTTTATAGTTTTATTATTTAATTGATCTGTGTTAAAGTTGTGAAGGCTGAGTTAACCTAGCTGTACTAGTTTAAAAGGTGAATTATCCCAGGGAAAGCTACATTAGCCCACAACGTTTCTCACTTGTAAATTGTTTTGCATAAACGTTTATGCTAAATAAATGTAATGTGAGTCATAACTGGCCAGGTGAGAGATAGGAGGTGTAAAAAATGTTTTGTACCCCCTTATAAAACCTCAGAACCCCCCTTTATAATTCAGTGGAGCCCCCACTCTCTGTAGCCCCTCCACCCAGTCTCTGTAATGGCTGCCATCTCACACGCATCCTGAGATTTGACGTCCCCACCGCACCCACGCCCATCCCCCCTCAACACTCCCTCCATGGCTTGCTGAAACTCTCAAATCTTGCAGATTTGACTGGTGCGAAACCTACAAAATGTCCATTATAACGAATAACTTTGTCTCCTGAAGCATTACTGTGGGAGATTATCGAATTTTATTAATTAATTTCATAGTTTTATTACTTAATTGATGCGTGGTAACGTTGTGAAGGCTGAGTTAAAGTGTCATTAGTTGTTTACACAGGGCTGAGCCGTCAGCCTCAGCTAGCTGCTTTTTGTATCCAAGCAGGAACTCCGGTTTGTGCCGGAGCCTAAATCAAGCGCTCCTTTATCACTGCCTCACACCTGCACCAACGACGGCATTCAGACCTTCATGCTAATGTCTGAGGAATGAGGAGCATTCTAGCTGTGCCACACTGAAGAAAATGGTAAGGTTCTTCTTATTTTAACAAGCTCCTATTTATTATCTATATGTCATAGTACCAGTTAGATATACTTTTAAATGTTGTTTATACGTATTGATCCATAAAAGCTATATTTCAATCGAGTTTCGCTAGGATGGCTAGCTGAAATTACCTGAGCTACAGCTATTGAGACGCATGCATGTTTTACTTTCCATTTAATGAGGTCCAGCAAATAAATAGAAATGAAAGTGACAATTAACCTAAAAAAGGTTAAATTAGTTAAATATGACTGCTCTCAAAAAGGGCTTGAATGTAAAATAAAAAAAGGTTTGACAGCTGCAAAGCTAATAGAATAGAAATCATGAAATATACAAGTTATTTCAGTCAGCCCACTTGTGTTATTGAAAAGGGTTATAAATTTTTGCATGTATTCTGAATGGAGAGATGATAGACATGGCATGCTAAAACATGAGGCTGAAGTTAATGGATGACTCATTGTGCATAAAGGTTGATTATGCTGGGGTGGGGCCTGCAGACCACATTACACCAGACCCTACATTATTTGTAGAATGATAAAGGTTAAGTTTTTTTTTGTTTTTTGTCTTTTGGGGGGTTATTGTGAATCAGGAGCTGTGAATTGGGAACTAACTTCAGCATTATAACTTGGGGGCAGGGGCACCTGTTTTAGAAAAATGAATTTCAGGGCTTTGACACTGACTTCTAATCATTACACTTTTTTTTTCTTCAAAGAATGCCAACCAGAGTTTTAGATCATATGATGGAAGTGCCGGTAGCGTGGGAGAGGTTTGACGAGTCTACACCCAGCTGTCCCAGTTCAAAAGGTGAATTATCCTAGGGAAAGATACATTAGCCCACAATATGTTTCTCACTTGTAAGTTGTTTTGCATAAACGTTTATGCTAAATTAATATAATGTGACTTATAATTGGACAGGTGAGAGAAGGGAGGTGTAACAAGAAGTCTAATAAAATTATAATTTTTATTCACATGGTTTTAGTTGCCTAGAAGAAGGTACCACTAATATCAGTTAATGTTTAAGAGTTCTCAAGTTTTTCTTGTCAAACCAGAAAAGACTCAGCACATCTGTCCTTCAACAGTTTTATTTCAAATGCCAATTGTTTATGAATATCAGAGGAAATAAAGATTAGTGATGTCATCTCTGACGGGGGAATAATGTTTTGTTAGGACCCAGCTCAACTGCTTTACTTTTTGCATGCTTCCATTGTTGATTTGTCATGGCTTTGCAAATTTTATTTAATTAGGCTTAGTCTAGTTGTTGTCTATGGAGGACTGAAACTGACATATTTAAAAATAAAAGCAGAAATGTATGTTTTTTTTCTTTATATGAGTTGTACTTTTTACCTTTCCTTGTCTCCTCTTTTTACTTGACCTTATGCATTTCTGACTCATTATGCAAATGAGGAGGGGTGCCTTCTTGGTCCAGCTCCTCTACTATTGGTCAATAAACAGGAAGGAGCAGGATCCATGTGCAGATCGATTGTGCATGCCTGCGCCCTTGACTTCAGTTAGGCAACCTAAGTATAGTGCTAGGACTTCAGTTCCTCTCAAATAAGGCATTGTCCTGAAACGGCCAAAAACTAGGGATACACATTTGATCTGTACATGGATCCTGCTCCTTCCCGTTTATTAACCAATAGTAGAGGAGTTGGACCAAGAAGGCAGCCCTCCTCCTTTGCATAATGAGGCAGAAATGCAGATGGCAAAGTAAAAAGAAGAGACAAGGAAATGTAAAACGCACAAATGCTTGAATAAGGAAAAGGCAAAACAAAATATATATATTTCTGCTTTTATTTTATATTGTCAGTTTCAGTCCTTCATAGTTGCCAACCTTTAATATTAAATGGATAAAGTGAGAAATCTTAAAGCATTACCTGAATTATTGAATCCTTAAGGGAGGGTATTAATTTCTAATCCCAAATTTAGCATTCGTGACCTAGGGATAAGGCCCAGAACTATTTTGAGAAGAACAAATCTAGATGCACAACCTCTGAATGGCTTCAAGGTGACCAGTTATTAAATCAATTAACTTTTTTCTCTTTTTTTTTTTTTAAATTTCAGCCACTGATGAGACAAATGAGCTTGATCCTGAACAGAGGCAAAAGGTAAGTGTGCCTATGAAGAGGTCCAAATGATGTGACACTATTTCAGTTTAATTCTAGCTCACTTGTACTCTACATACTGCAAAGTTGATTTAAATCTTATTCTAAATTTAAGTTTGGAAAGGTTGCTTTCTAGTCTTAACCACTGAACTTGACCAAAGTATTCATCAGTATTTTCAATAATACTTTTCAAATCCTACAGTGGTGATATCTATTTTCACTGTAGAGAGGTTGCCTATATTGTTATGTAGAGAAATGCCTAAAAAAGATAAACTGGAGTAAAAGGTGATGTCTAAAGTCCCTGACTTGTGATATAAGCTTGTGGTATTGAGTTTGGGAGTAAGCTATATCTTGAAAATATGCCTCCAACCAAGCTGACATTTCAGGTGTAAAGCAGATGTTATGTCTGAATCATAGATGACCACTGAAATCAGGCCCGTTAAGACGTCTCTGATTTTGAAAATAATGTGAATTTTTTTTAAAGCCACACTGCTTCACTTTTTTTGGCTTTTTTAAAAATTGATCACAAGAAGTTTGAGACACATGAGATCACTATCTGTGTTCAAACTGTCAAGTAGATAAATGCCTAAAACAGGGATCTGCAGCTCAGGTCTCCGAAGGCTGGTTTCCTGCTTGTTTTAGATGTTTGCCTGCTCCACTGCACTTGACCAAAATTGATCTTTAACAAATGTGTGATAACAAGCTAGTGGAGAACCATTTGATTTGAATCAGGTGTGCTGCTGCAGGACAAGAGTTGCTGATCCTTGACTTAAAGTTTCATCTGGATGCATCATTGTGGTCAGGTTTCAGTTCCATCCGATGTCTTTTACTGTGTTTCCGGTCTGTTTCACCTCACAAATGTGGACATTTACAAATGCTTGTTTTCTGTTTTATAGGATCAAACACGTCACACTTGTCACCTCAAGAAACTCAAAGCCCATCATGATAAATGTGAGGCTCATTACAAGGCAGCCTGTGTAAAGATGGCAAATGAAGAGAAGGAGAGGACGTCTTGTCTACATGAGAAGGGTTTAATGGTTAGTTTTGCTTCACCGTTTTTCTGATTTACATCCCAGAGATGAGAACTGTTATGGGTGTGTCATCAGTAAATGTACCAGAGTATGTATGGCTTGAGCTGTTTTGACTTAGTTTTGTAAAAATATTTTGTAAAATGGAGTTGCAAATTTCTTAGTACCTGCTATAATTATGAAATCAACTCAAATTTAAACAGCCATAATTAATGTTTGATAAAACAGTCTTTTCAACTTTAAAACTTTCATTAAACAAAAATTGCATTCAGTTATCCATTACAAGACTTCAAATGGCCAACATCATGATGCAGACACTGTGGTTATCAGAAGAAATGCATGTGGTGGTGGCAGCTGAGCAAAATCACGTTGCAGATGAATCTCTGCAACATGAAATTTGAGAACGTGCACAGGAGCTTTCTTTGAGGGGGACCCACCTTTGTCATTCAATTAATTTTATTTATATAGCGTCCATTACAATACAAACATGGACTAATCAGGACTAAACTCAAAACACTCTGAAGGATTTATTATCTGCCAGTCTATGAAATTTTCATGGCCTGTCAAATTAAACTATAAAATCAATTTACATAGTTTCAGTGTCTTTTAACCTAAACTTGGTGGGTAGGATTAGTCGGCAATGAATACCAAAATCCAGAAGTATTTGGCAGTGGTCAGTGCCTACCTCCTGTGTGGGTGATAGGTGAACTGTGGCCCTGCTGCCCCCCTTCTGGAGGCATTGCTTTATTTCTCCACTTTGTAAAAAAGTACTGTGCATTGTGATATTGTACACCATAAGATTCAGAAACTCAAGTTTAATCTGAAGGACCCTTTGCATTTTTGGTGCTGTTGAGAACTGACATCTTTGGAATTTTTAAATACCTTGATACAGTTAAAGTTAGCTCTGTATTGAAGCATTGCATTTCATTTTGGGGTGGACTAATTTAAGTGTTAAACTTCTCAATTTTTAGCAATCACAACAGTCATCCAGTGAGAGTGACGATACCATCATCCTTGGTCCAACACCAGCTGCAGTAATCCAGGACATGAGTGTGCCTGAGCTCGCCAGAACCAACAGTGTGATTGTAAGTTTATCTACAAGCATCATAGTCTAACCTAGGAGGTACTTGGTTTGTTATTTTAACTGGTATCACTATTTTACCCTAATATTAAAACTCACTTGGGTTAGAAATTCTATTTTTCCTGGATTATTGTATTGTTTTATTACACTATTTAAAAACAAATTGTCTAACTCAGTTAGTGGCCATGTGCTGGTAAATCTGTCACTTTTTGGGGTAACCTTGTTTGTTGGTGGGAATCTTTACTCATGATTTGATTATGATTAGTAAGTTAATTTCATTTCTCTAAATATGGATTGTGATGCATTTGCCTGAAAAAAAAAAGACAATTTTTTTAAAAAAGTGAAGAAAATTAATAAATCAAAGGAACCCATTATTTTTTTAATATGTCCTCTATTTTTGACTCTCTTTCCAAAGAAATTAAAATTATTTGTACCATAAGAATAACCTAAGCTTGTTTTTAGCGTAAGACATTTACTCCCAAAGAGCTTTCCTAGTCACAGATTTAGAGATACAAAATCAAGTTAATTTTACACACACACACAAAAAAAAGTTTTAATGGAGGGAAAACTGTAGCATTTAAAATCTAAGCTTCTTTATAGGACATATTGCTGTAAAACATTCAGCAACTTCCAGTTTAGCTAGTCTCTTTATGATTTTATGGATGGTTGAAAACAAAGTTCAGGGGATGCTTAAAAAAGTTGAAAAAACATTTGAGCTCCAAGCACCGAAAAATAAAAAAATCATACCAGTATTGGGAGTTTTTCTTTTTATTCAACTTTCTTTAAATACTAGTTGTAAATTTTTAGTTTCTTATGATTTGGTTTTATATTTGAGAGAGTATCTTAAAGTATTCTTTTTTTTTTTTTTTTTAATCCTTTTAGTTACACGAACAAATGCTTGGATACACAGAAGAGGCTCCATCAAGTTCTGAGATCAGTGAGGAAGAGTATGTTCCTGAATCTGACAGTGACAGTTCAGTAGATGTTAAACAGCTTAAGGGGAGGAAGAAAAGAGCCCAGAAAACAACTTCAGCTTCTTCTCTGGAAGTCCAACCACTTAAGAGAAGGCGTGTGACCACTTCTTGTTCCTTGGCTGCAAAAGACCCTGGAGAATCTTCTTCAGCTGATGTGAATGACCCTGGAGAATCTTCTTCAGCTGATATGAATGACCATGGAGAATCTTCTTCACCTGATGTGACAGTCATGACCCTGAAGAAGAAGGAAGATGGCAGTAGGGTTTACAATAAAAGGTATTATTGTGTATTTTGTAATAAACCTTATAGCAAAATGTCACGCCATCTAGAAGCAAAACACAGTGATAAACCAGAAGTGGCAAATGCACTGAAATGCCCCAAAGGCTCTAAAGAGCGATGGCTGCAGTTCTCTTTATTGAGAAACAAAGGAAACCGTGCCCATAATAATAAAGTGATTAAAGAGGGAAAAGGAATGGTCATACCCCGTCAACAATCCACCAAACCTGCAAAAGCTGCTGATTACTTGCATTGCATCTACTGTGAGGGTTACTTCAAGCGGAAATCCTTGTGGAGTCATATGCGGAGGTGTAACCTCAGTCAAAAAGTCAAAGGACTTAAGCCAGGAACATCTCGAGTCCAAGCCCTTTGTAAATATGCAGAGCCAGTACCCGACAGTGTCAATGCACAATTTTGGAAACTAGTACTTAACATGCACCATGATGACATAACAAAGGTTGTCCGCAGTGAGAAGTGCATCTTGAAATTAGGAGAACATTTGTTCAATAAACATGGCCAAGATGTTACAAGACACGAATACATCCGACAGAAGATGCGTGAGACCGCACGAGTTGTTCTGCAAGGACAGAAAGATGGCAAGTTGGAGATGCTGTCAGATTTCTTTGCGCCAGCTAACTTCCCTCACGTCATAGATGCCGTTCAGAAGGTGGCTGGCTTGGACGAGAGAACAAAAGTCTTCAAAACACCATCTTTAGCACTCAAGTTGGGTCACAACCTCAACAAAGTGGCCAGTATTCTTGAATGTGAGGCTATGATCTCAGGCGATGAGAATACCATTCAGAATGTGCGAGTTTTCAAACAGATCTGTGAGACCAGATGGAGCGAGTGTGTCTCTTCCCATGCCCTTAGGACTTTGAATGAGGCTAAATGGAATGCTCCTCAGCTTATTCCCTTTGCTGATGATGTCAGAAAAATGCATCAGTATCTTGACACAAAAAGGATTGAGTGCCAGAGAAACCTGAAGGAAGAAGCAGTAAAGAAGAACTGGGCTGAACTTGCCAAGATCACACTGTGTGAGGTGATAATATTCAACCGGAGAAGAGAGGGAGAAGTATCCAAGATGCCTCAGAATGCTTTTACCTTGAGAGATACTTCTGTCACCCATCCAGATGTGGAGCTTGCTTTGTCAGAACTTGAGAAGAAGCTGTGTAAGCACTTCCAGCGAATTGAGATAAAAGGCAAACGCGGCCGAAAGGTTCCCATTCTCCTCACTCCTGATATGGCTTCATCGATGGAGTTGCTTGTACAAAATCGTCATCATTGTGATGTGTTGGATGAAAATCCGTACATGTTTGGCAGACCAGACTCTCAATCACTTCAGAGGATCTGATATTATTCGTGAGATAGCTCAAAGCTGTGGAGCAAAACACCCAGAAGCATTGTCCTCAACCAAACTCAGGAAGCATATGGCCACCATGTCAAAGGTTCTTAACCTAAAGGACAATGAAATGGATGACCTGGCTGACTTCCTAGGCCATGACATTAGAGTCCATCGTCAGTTCTACAGATTGCCTGAAGGTACATTACAGCTTGCAAAAATCAGTAAAGTGTTGCTGGCGCTGGAAAGAGGACAGCTCTCCAACTTCAAAGGAAGAAATCTGGATGAGATCAGCATTGATCCACAAGGTAAATTGGTGTGATTTATTAGTGAAGATTTAAGTTGACCTCCTGGCATGGCAGATTTTTATTTTAATGATGTTTTTTTTTTTTTCCTCTTTGAAATTTTTTTTTTTTTTTTTGAATTTGGTGAATTATAACAATACTTTTTATAAATGAATTGCATGTGAGAAATTGACACCTGTAGGAACAAGTAGGCCAGTGGGCACTTTTACATATTATATAGTCTAATTCTTGTAGTCTTTGGTAAGTTTTTTGTTATTGTTTTGTTTGTTTTAACCTTTGGTCAATTTACCACATAATTTCCCATTGCAAATTGCTCACTTGAATGGTAATAAAACAAGGAATAGCGCTAACTTTTTGATGGCAGCATATATATATTTCATTATTAGTTGCTTAGTACTAGCTCTATCATTACTCCTTCTTTTGGCCTTTTTAGTTTTGCTTAAAGTGGCTTTAGACATCTAATAGTTTAATATGATGGATGATGTTACTTTGTTTTTCAGAGAAAATGTCTGTGGACAGTGGATCAGACACTGAAGAGGAGGTTGACTCAGCTGAGAGGGATCCTGCAACTTCATCTTCCAGATCACCAGGTATGGATGAAATTGTCAATTAACGATAACTGTATTTTCATGACACTTTTGCACAAAAGAAATCATATCAGAATCAGAATCAGAATCAGAAGGTTTTTATTGCCATATGGGTGAACAGGTTCACAGCATTAGGAAATTGCTGCGGTACTTCGTGCTTACAGAAAAAAAAAACAAATAAGTATAAAAACTATAAGACAATATACAAGTATACAAATTGCAAATATACAGAGATATTAGAGCTATAACTATAGCACAATATTACAAAATTACAAAATATACAGTGCAGAGACTAATTAAAAGATAAAAGAATGTAGACTATATTCCACTAATATGTACATCAGTGCAGTCAGACAGGTGCATAGACATAGGGTCATCAGCGTTTGTGGAGGGTGGTGGTAACAGTCTTAGGGTTATTGTTCATGAGTCCAACAGCAGAGGGGAAGAAACTGTTCTTATGGCGGGAGGTTCTGGTCCGTATGGACCGTAGCCTCCTGCCTGAGGGGAGAGGGTCAAAAAGTCTGTGCCCAGGGTGAGAGTGGTCGGCTGTGATCCGACCTGCACGCCCCAGTGTCCTGGAGGTGTACAGGTCCTGGAGAGATGGGAGGTTACAGCCAATCACCTTCTCAGCAGAGTGCACAACGCGCTGTAGTCTCTGTTTGTCCCTCTATCTCTGAAAGTTCGATAAAGACAGTGCTGCAGGGGGTCAGTGTTTCCACTGATCGCTGTTTTTCGAGTGTGTGTGTAATTCTTGTAACTCTCTGTATCTTGTCCTGCGAGACTTCTCTTCAAAACAATGAAAAACAAAATCTTAACATTGAAGAAAATGGACTAATGATTAGGTCGTGTTACAGGACAACTACATCGTATTAATTAGGCCAAAAACAGTTGGAAACTAGATTTTGATGACTTTAGATTGACTATGTCACATCCAGGTCTGCCAGAGATGTGGACATGTGAAAAAAGTGTTTCCATAACACTTTTAACATTTTTCAAATCGCCTGAAAACCCACCTCCTGGAAGCATAAAAAGGTTAATTCGATATTGAGGAGTGTTTTGAAAAAAAAAATTTGTGCAGTTTCCATTACAGGATTTCTTTTTTTGATATTTGGTTTTACGCAAATCCAGGGATCATGGAAACCTGTCTAATGATTGACAGTTTCATCCATAAAAGGAAGACTGTTTTAAAAACTGTTGCTAACAGCGCAAAACTAAATGTTGATGGTGAAAATTAGATTACAATGTCAGCAGCTTCTGATTTAGTGCTCTTAAGAATTCCTAAGAAGGTCAGCTGTTAAACTAGTCATTTAAGATGCTTGTATAAAGCAAACACACTGACTGCTTACTGTTTAATACTCATGTACTTAATAGACCTGCTTTATTTAGATCAATTTGGGGTGACCAGGAGATGCACCACTGAAGGTGGACAAAACAAAGATCTGCCTTCAGCCAAAGGTAAGAATATTTCTAAGTGGAAAGAAAATGAGATTGCAGATTTCTGATAAATATTGGACCTTTAGAGGCCACTGTCCTGTATCCTTACTCTTCTTCATGCATGTTCTTTTTGGCTTCTAAGTTTTTCAATTTATTCTGTACCTGATGATTTTCTCAAAGTTGCATATATTCTGAGTTTTGTTTTGTTTCATAGAGAGATCAAATGACAAGGTACCGGTGGCCATGGAAGTCTCTGGCAACTCCAACACAACTAAAGGTAGTTTGTCTTCAAACTTGGAGATTATAAATGGGCAGAAGCGTTAAAAATGTTGCCAGACAGACATCTTTCAAACCAAAGAATTTACTTGACTTCTAATTGTTATCATAAAAAGAATAATACCCATTGGGTCCAATGTCTTGATAACTGAATTTTCCTCCTGTAAGCCAGGCTTGAAAACACGTAAACTTTTACTTATTTTTTACAAGCATTTACTGTCACTGTTCAATGAATACTTCACATTAACAGGTGTAAACCTATTTCCAATATTTCCTCCATCTGTTATTGAACTAAACCAATGGGAAATTTATTAACAGTTCACAACACTTTCTGTGTGGTGTTAATCTGAGGTTTCTTCGTTTTGCAGCCTGGTGAAGACCAGATGATGTCTCTACACATAAAACTTTAGAATAGCTTTTTTTTTCATTTGACTGCATACCCTCAAGCAATAGTTTGGTTTTATTTCTTCTCCCCTTCTTCCCCACTAATTTCGCCTTGAACTGTCTTGGAACAGCAAACTAACTAGCATCATCCAAGGTAGTTTGGATGATTAGCTTAATCTTTTTGTTTAACTGCACCAATAACATTTTCAACACCACTTTTTTTCCACTGTAGTGTTAAAACTGCGCAGGCCCTGCTGAGTTTTCCCAGGCTGGACTCTGTGAAAAAGGGAAATTTGGGCTTCATCCATTAGAGTGCCCCACTTATGTTGATGCTCTCTTAACTCAAGTCCACAGAGTCTCTAGCCACCATCAAATCACTCAAAACCTTTCTTTTGGTGAAATCCTTTGGAAATGTCTGATATATTAAGCAATTTTGTTTTTTTTAACATGCCCCTGACCTTAATCATTTATTCTTGTGATGTACTTTGAACAATTATTTCTCTCCTGTACCTGCTGATGCTTTTATAAGTGCTGGTGAAACTTGTGTCTTGATTTATTACCAGTTGTCAGCTTCAACAAGTAATACACCCACCCCCAATAATACTTTTACTGCAGTGTGCTGCTGCTGTGGTGAAGAAATGTTTTCATAATAGCATATAACTTGCCCTGTCACAAAGATTGAAACCTTTTTTTTCACTGAAGAATGCTTACGCCCTCTAATCATTTTACAGGGCCATCACATAGGAAGAGAGTGAAGTGGAGCCAAGAAGAAATCCAGGCGGTGGAGAAAACGCTCATGGACTGTATTGACTCTGGAACGGTTCCTGGGAAAGCCCAGTGTATGAAGTGCATTGAAGCCTCACCAGTGGCCCTTGAGAACAGGACATGGCAAGCGGTTAAGTTCTATGTGAAAAATCGCATAGATGCATTAAAACGAGAGACTTTCACAAAAAGGTAAGCGTTGACCTTTTATTAAAGTGAATGGAAACGGGCCATTTGTTAGTACCATAACCACGCCAGTTCTGTTTGGAGATTGAAAGTTTTGAAGTTTTGGGACAGCTGCAGTCAGGTTTTGTAATAGAAGTATGTATACATATTGCATGTTCATGTTTATGAATACGTATTGATGAATACATAAATTTTTATTTTTTCATTTGTTTTACATGTTGGCTTTTATGTATATTTTTTTTGCCACAAGATTGAAATATTATAAACTGTGCAATAAAATGGTTTGCATAAAACCAGAAAGGAGAGTCCAGTATTGATGGTTGGCAGTAAACAGGTTACCAGTACTTAAAAATAATTTTTAACAAAAAAGAATCAAATATAATGTGGTTTATTGACTTATTTATTGCTTATATTTGACATCCTCATATATCTCAGTGGTCCCTAAAACTTAACAGTGCCACCTGGTGGATAAGTCAAATGAGCAGGTCCCCATGTGGAGCCAAAAACCTGAAAGATTAAAATTTTCTAAATTTGATTATTTTTTATATTAAAGATGATATTTCATGTTCAAAAAAATAGAAGACTAAAATTAACCTAAAACCAAGCCTCTAGATCGTTTAGAAAGTTGGGTCCCCACGTGTAACCACCTAGTCAGGGGCCTAAAGAGAGTCCCCACGTTTGAGGAAAAACACGTATGTGTGTGTGTGTGTGTGTGTGTGTGTGTGTGTGATGGGAGGCTAGCGGAAAGGTGGCCGGTTAAAAGACGAGCTGCCCGGGAGTCAACGCCCCGTATTAAATCACTTGTCGGCTGCTCCGTCCCATCAGCCGTTCACACCGGTGGTTTTATGGCAGCGGCATGCTCGGTTTCACCAGCTGCTTTATGGTGCTTTAACTGGGGGGGTGGGGGTCTATTATGAGCAATGTCCCAAACCAGGTGTCTGTTGGAGGGGTGGTGCCTGAAGCCAGTTAATACCAATCTGACATTTTTGGAGGAATATAATCCATACGTGTCTGCTGAACTAGCAGTTCGTGCCACCAAGGCCAGAAACCGAATCGTGTCATTGGCTTTGCATAAAATCAGGGCCTTTATGTATAAAATCAGCCAATTAGAGAGAAGTTCGGACCAGGATGAGCCTAGTCTCAGAAATATAACACCCACCTATCCCTTCAGGTCATATGACCTTTGCAATTTTAACCTAAATATACTTATTTAAGTTTTCTCCAGCAAATTTTCACAAACTGGATGAAACACTCTACCAATGCCCATCCCGTGATACTGCTGCCTACACGCTTCAAGGGCCTGTAAATAAAAATAAATCAATCCAAATGTGTTAGCTGAGTCTGAGGGGTTCACTGATGCTTATGGAATGACCCAAAAGCACTGAACTAAAAACATTTTCATCATAATTCATGGACAATCTTTGGCCTCTGTTTCTGCTCACTGTGGGGTTGAACTACAAACCACAGCATGTGAAGAACAAACGAGAACCTTTAAATTAGCTTTTATAGCCTGCTGTGTTCCCGAGTCTCTAAACTTTGCTAAAATTGGGTTCGATGACGTATTGCTGTGAATAAGTGATACATTTTTATCCAGTTTTTTGTGTAGCCATTTCTTTTAGTCCACCAAGCTGTGGCAGGCAGGCGGGAGAGAAAACTCAATTTGGGACGGTGAGAGGGCGTCAGGAAAACAAAGTGTGTGGAGGTCAGTTGATTTGCGTGTGCGTCGCTGTGTCATGTGAGGAATGGCTGCAGTCAGCACGCGGCGCTGCAGCGGACGGCCGCTGTGTTTGTCTTGGTTTAAACCGTGTGTCGGAAGTAAGAGTGATGTGTTTATGACTGTGTGTGTGTGTGTGTGTGTGTTCATCTCTATCACGTCCAGAACAATTTACTATCAACATGTCGGCTACCTCTCAGCATAACTCTCTGCTGGGCTCTGCATCAGTTTGTGGTGTGTGTGCAGAAGCACTATGTGATGTATGTGTGATATTCTAATATACTGACTTCACGTCGCTGCATATTTTTCCAGAGTTTACCTGCAGGGTTGCTGCTTGTGTTCACATATAAATCTGTTTTTGAAGCATCTCTGTTGCTTTCATATTTGAAAAATATTTATGATGCTGTAAAAACTGCTTAATCAGCAAAGTGGCTTTAAGAAGAACAACAGCTGGAAGCCTTTGAAGACACATTTCCTTCCTTCTTCTCAGTAACATTAAAGCAGTGGTTCCAGAAATCAAAGGTGCTGTTCTGATGGTGTTTTTCTGCATTCAGGATCATATTAATTTTGACTGGCTGAAATGCCCCAAACATTACAGAGCCGTACGTTTAGCTCAGAACCCAGTGTGTGCATTCCTGAGTACACTTGTTTTGGAAAGGTGTGGATTCAAGGTACTGTAGGTACTTAATCTCAGGACTGCGTCGCACTGGGATGTGTCTGTAACATTCCTTGCCTCATATATCAGTGAATGGAGGGTAAAGATGTTTCTGGAAGGCTGTTTTCAGTCCCAGCCCAGATATGGCAAAAAAAAAAGGGAAAGCCTCTACAGTCTGTCTGTGCTCACCGTAGCTGGGAATTCTGATGATGGTGAAGAGGATCTCATTCTCGGGTGTGTCCTGATCGTGGACGCTAAGAGACGAGTTGGTGATGACGACTCCGGAGTTTTCCTCCACGTGGATGCTGCTGACGGACACCACCGGCTCTTTGTCCTCTTTACTCTGCTGAAAGAGAACCCATGAACAATTTTAGGAGATGCACTCCCATCTTTGACTATTTCTGGAATAACTGCATATTTTCCTCAACAACAGAACACCAGCTTCACAACACAGAGACAAACAATTTCACCTCAGTTTTTTTGATTATGGGAGATTATTGGCCTGATGAAGTAGAGGAGATCATGGAATCACTCATCGACTCCTGTTGCTGTTTTTTATTGGTGATGTCGTCCAGTTTCTGCTTCCTGTCCCGATGCTTTGACACCATCCATGATCGACCCAAACATTTTATTTGGATTTCCTCCTGAGGGAGGGGGCTGTATGATCCTTTCAGGTCTCTTGCTGGGGGGTCATGCTTCCAGGGGTTGCATACTACCAGCTCCACATTAATACACAGTGTGAAAGACTTATTATATACAGGTCCCGTGTGCAAATACACACACAGCTCGCTGACAGCCTCATCAATTCAACCCGAGAGCTAACACAAGCTTAAGTGACGGATTTGGATGCTCAGTTTGTTTATGATGGAGGGAGAAGAACAGGATGAGCCTGAGGACAGAGCAGTTCTCCCTGAGAGGCAGTCTGCTGCTGCTCAAGGACAGCAGCAAAAAATAAAAAGAGCAGCTGAGTAAGATGTTTTTTTTTTATTTTTAAATTACTAATAGAGCATGCAGCTCTTAAAACCTTGTTTCATCACTTTTTCATCAGCACAGTCACGACTTAATCAGTGTAAACTTTTACAGCTGTGCACCAACTTCAGCTGCTGAAAACTCTTTTGGGTCTTTTTCAACCTTTATCAGCTTCTTTTGAAGAACAGACATCATCAATGAGGCGGCTTATTGAGTTCAGACTAATTAAGCTCAGTTATTTGGACTGATGGAGCTGCAAGGGGAAATGCAAGAGGCTTTCCAAACTGAAGCATCACATCATTTGAAGAGTGGAAAATGCGTTGCTTCCAGAATGATGTCTCTAAAGCCACCTTATTTAGGTGTGTTTGGGATCAGTGTCCTGTTGCAGGAGTCAGTTCAGCTGTCAGACAGGTGGCCTCACAGGTGACTCTAGAATACTTTGGTGTACAGAGGAGTTCGTGTTCCACTCAGTGGCTGCAGAGTGCCCAGGTCCTGCAAAACAAACCCAAATCCTCCCCCTCCACCACCCTGCTGACAGCTGGTATGTGCTGGCTTTCACCAATCGTGGTGCTGGGCATTATGGCCAAGCATCTCCACTTCAGTCTCACCTGTTCGCAGGATCTTATTGCAGAGGTTTTGTGTTTTGCCCAGATGCAGATGTGCAACCCTGAGCTGTGCTGCTGTTATTTTCAGAGAGAAGGCCTTCTCCTGCAACGCTTCCAAACAAGCCACACGTGTTCAGTCTTTTTCTAAGTGCACCATCAGGAACTTTAACATTTAACCTGCTAACTGAGGCCTGAGATGGAGCTCTTGGGTTTTTTGCAGTTTGTCAGAGCATTGCTGCGTCTGACCTCGTAGGGTGAATTTGCTGGGACATCCACTCCTGGGAAGACTGGCAGCAGTCTTGTTTTTCACTTGTGAATAATTTTTCTCACTGTAGAATGACGGACTTTCAAATTGTTTGGAAATGATCTTATGACCTTATGACAGCAACAACCGCTTCTCTGCATGTTTTTCCTCCCTAACACACAGCTGAGGGCTCCAGACCAGCAAACTGCCAAAACACCAGCTCAGACTCGCTGATGATCAGCGACTCAGCCTCTCAGTTCCTGGTGCAGCAGTAAGCATATGGTTAGTGTTTAGTTATTTAAGCAGTAAACTCTGTGGCTTAACAATGAATTGTCCTCAGAAATAAAATGGTTTCCTGTGTATGGATCCACTGTGCTAACCAAGCTTGCTAGCACCAGCGGATGACTGCCCCCCCCTTCCCTTCGTACATGGTCACATTTGGTCATAATGCTTGAGGCTTTAAAATGGGGCCAGTGGGGTTTGTCGCGGTGGTTACTCCCCATCTGTGGTGTACAGTCCACTCCACACTGCCAACAGTATTCATTCGTCTGCCTTCACACACATATGAACCTGAGTGACATCCATTCTTAATCCAGACGGTCTAATATGATGTGGGCCCCCCCTTTGCAGCTATAACAGCTTCAACTCTTCCGGGAAGTCTTTCCACTGGTTTAGGAGTGTTTATGGGAATTTCTGACCATTCTTCCAGAAGCACATCTGTGAGCAGCTGCTTGGCCATGGAAACCCATTCCATGAAGCTCTCTACACTCTGTTCTTGAGCTGATCTGAAGGCCACATGAAGGTTGGAGGTCTGTAGTGATTGACTCTGACTTTGACTTTGTTATAATCCCACTAACAGCTGACTGTGGAATATTTAGCAGTGACTGGACTTGTTGCACAGGTATCATCCTATCACGGTACCACGCTGGGATTCACTGAGCTCCTGAGAGCGACCCATTCTTTCACTGATGTTGGTAGAAGCAGTCTGCATGCCGAGGTGCTGGTTTATACACCTGGATTCAGTGAGTGGATACTTTTGGCGATATAGTGTGTATAAAATACAAATGAATGACGGTGCCACAGTATATTTAACACAATGACCTTGAAAAAGTCAGAGAGGAGAAACAAAATCTCTTAATTAAACTTTAATCACTATAACTCTATAAGCTCTAGTAGCAGCTCTTTGGGTTTTCCTTACCTGGATGTCAATTTCCACACTGAAAGCTTCTGTCTGGATGAGCCCGTCGCTGATGTAGAGGCTGAAGATGTCCTGCTTGGTTTGAGGTTTACGCTGACTGTCCTGGACGTAGGAGATATGGCCGGACGTGAGGTCCTCCACAGAGAAAGGAGCATCAGGGGTGACAACACGTGAGCCTCCAACTGAGCCGCCTGATGGACGAGAAGAGACGACCCTTAGAAAACGTGTCTATCCTGCTCAGCATTCAAATTCAAACTTCATAAATTAATCTCCGGTATTAGACAAATTCATTTTTTTCTTAAATTCCTCCTTGTGCTGTAAAAATTAGTACACACAGTCCCACACGCTGACGTAGCCATTTCTACTCTGCAACATTTATTTTACTCAAAGAACTCATCTACCCCTCAGGTGACCAGTTAGCAGGCCATCACTTATAACATCTGACAGCAATATTTGTCTTCTTCCTCCCATCAGCCCTTTCATTTTACCAGAACTGGTCCACAAAGACATTTTTACAGGTCCTCGCTGTTCTTTAAGAAAGCACACTTTGGCTGTGATGGTGTGACCCGGCTGCCCTGAGGCTGAACGAGAGTCGCTGTGAATACACAAAATCCACCTTGAAACCTCTGAGGTTTGAGAGAAGGTGTGAGCGTCTTTGTCACAGAAGATGGATGACTCCATCATGAGCTGAGTCAGGGCTCTGGAGGGGAAAGCTGGCCTGTGTGTGTATGTGCGTTTACTTGCGTGGATGTGTGTAAATCAGGCGCAATAATAAATCACATCACATCCACATCATCTGCCTGTTTTATGGTGAGCAGCGGGAGTCTCTTTTCTGAGCGGGAACCCTCACAGAATTGTAATCAAAACAGGAAATCACCTGCAGCCAGCGGAGAGTTTTCCAGCATTATGTTTTTGTTGTTCTGCTCTCACCTGCAGCACCTGCTCAGAGTCACAGCAACACTGCTGTGATCACATGTCTGTCCACTGCTGCCACAACAAAGCTGCGAAAAGGAATATCGGATTTCAAGGATGCGAGCAGGCTGGAATGTGAATCCCAGAACTTTTGTTCTGGGATTTTTTTCAGCCTTGAAGGAGAAGTGTGCAGACTGCAGTGGCATCTCGTGGAATTCCCTCACAGGCGTGCAGGAAAATGTGTGGCGGCAGCTAAAAACCCCAAAGGCCTCTGCAGAGCTGTCCTTTCTTAGAAACACGGCAGACTGTGTGGAAGAGGACCTGCTCCCAATCAGATCACCCAGTCTCATAATGATAATGAAAAACAATAAATTATAATTACGGTTGATTCCACACTACTGAGAGCTTAATTCTAATTATTATAATCCATTTCTAGTTCCCCTTCTATGCCAGGTCACATAACGACGTCTGGGATTATGGCCCATCCCTGACGACATCGCTTTGTTTCGATGATGAAAATATGACGAAAATACCAAATGTGTGTTGTGGGCGACAGTTGAAGCTTTTTATCTCATGTAGGAGGATATGGCTGTGCCACAGAGCAGGCCATATTATTACACAGATAATTGTATTAAAAATGCTCCGGAGGGCTTCGACACCACCAGCAGCTCAGGTTCAGTTCAGCCACTCAAACACAGCTCAGGCTCAAAACAGCTGCCGGCGTGGGCTCACCTGTAAGCAGGTGCGCCCCAGACTTTAAACCTTTGCACTATCACTAATGGATGAGATCTAAAAACTTCACCTCATTATGAAGGTGGAAACATCCACAGAGGCTAAATCTGGTTTTTGTCTCCGACTGTAAAAATGTTGGATATTTTAACATGACAGTCGAGGGGACTGACTGACTTCTGGGCTCAGCCTCAGGTGTGTAATATGTAAATGAATGTAGGCTGCAGTGACTGCCTTTTTCCCCCATCATGCATATGATGGACTGAATAGTCAGAACTGTCCATCCATCCATTTTCTGACGCTTATCTGGGTCTTGGCCATGGGGGCTGCAGTCTAAGCAGAGAAGCCCAGAAGTCCCTCTCCTGAGCCACCTCCTCCAGCTCCTCTGGGGAAACACTGAGGCATTCCCAAGTCATCTGAGAGATGTAATCTCTCCAGTGTGTCCTCGGTCTGCCCCGAGGCCTCCTCCCAGCAGGACACAGCCGAAACACCTCACCTAGGTGGCACCCAGGAGGTGTCCTAGATGTGGAGGAGTAGTGGCTGTATTCTGAGCCCCTTCCAAATGACCGAGATCCTGACCTTAACTTCCTTTATATTGCAAGGTAAAGAGGGTGGCTGTGGCTAAGGAGGGAGAGCAGGTCGTCTAGTAATTGGAAGGATGTTGGTTTGATCCCTGGCTGCTCCAGTCTGTATGCCAAAGTATCCTTGGGCAGAATACTGAACCTCGAGTTGCTCCCGATGTGTTCATCAGTGTGTGAATGTTGGACAGAAAGTGCTTGTATAACTGAATGGGTGAATGTGCCATGCTGTACAAAGTGCTATATAAGAATTGGTCCATTGATCATTTAACGACAATATTACAGAGAAAACCCAACAATCGCCTTCCCACATCGCTAAGTAGGGTGGTTCCTTTAAACAGGAAGAGAGGTCCCAGAGCTCCAGGATCAGAGGGGGGCAGCCATCTACCATGACTGGTTGGTGGTGAGAGAAAAGAGGAAAGGAGAGCAGCAGGAGTCAAGGACAAAAACCCAACCAATTAAAGGCAGTAGACAAAGCAGCAGATGAACACACGGGGAGTTTTCCTTCCAGGACCTCAGGGGCCAAACTGATGCTGTATTCTGCACATGTGAGCTTTATACTTAAGTCATTATTTAACTTCAAACTGGAAAATGTCTACACTGCACTGCCGCACGCATCTCTGCCTCTGTGCCAATTATTCAACTGTTATGTATTTTGTTAGGGGAAAAGCCATTTTCCATATAAATGCTGCCATTGTGTGAGAGCTTTGTTTTTTCATGTGTGTGTTTTGAACAAACAAATTAATGCAAAACCTCAACATCAGCATGCGAGTCGATGCTTTTTGTGTGTAGGCACATCTGCATATCGACATTAAAACCCCGCGTGTGCTGGTTTTGTTGCCAGCACATTGACGGTGACACTGACTGGCCTCCCCTGTGCCCCGGTGACAGCAGAAAACCCATCACCCCGTGCCGCCGACTGATGCTGCTGAATACCAACGACTCCAGCTGCCATCAAGGACGGTCCGCGGGGACACGGAGGGGAAAGATTGGTGCCAGCTGGTTATCTACAGCTGCAGACACTATAAATATCTGACTCCACAAATTTATCCTTCATTATGTCTGCAGACAACACTTTCCTGCATGTACAATGGAGGAGCCCAATGACCCCATTATTATTACCATGGCTGCACACCTACATATGCAGCTCAGTATGAACATTTTCTGCCCTTAACGGTTAAAATGGTACAAATGATATGACTTACTGGTTTTAATGAGGTTTTATTTTTGCAGCAAGCAGTGTTAATTTTGACAGCAACTTTTGATTTAGTTTTAGTCATAATTTAGTCATCTGAATAGTTTGAGTTTTAGTCTAGTTTTATGTTGGTCGACTAAAATATAAATGGTTTAAAATGTAAATGCTTTTTCTTCAGTTCCCTTGAATTAGTCATTATACACACACGAAATTAAACATTTATTAAAAGTTATGGAATATTATTAATGCTTGAAAGAGCAACACACACACAAACATATTGAACATACAACATCTTTATTTACCTGACCCTGTTTATTGAGCATAACAATAAAATATTGATGAGTGGGTCTGCTGTGCCTGAAAGACTCACAGGCTAGTGTGTCCTTCCTGGGTTTAGCTAAAATTTGTGCAACTGTGCATTTGATTGGATGTTTTCCTAACTTGTCCCGCCCTGTCACAAAATTAAATCAGTTCTGATTGGATGTCGTCCCCACCAAGCATTTTCATCTCGTTGACGAAAGTGTCAATTAGTTTTGTTTATTTTTTTATCCTTTTAGGCAGGTTTTATCTAGTTATCGTCTTGTTTTTGTCATGAAAAAAAGGGTCACTGACGAAAACTACAATGAAAATAATTCGTCAATGAAATTAACACTGGCAGCAAGTTGAACTTCTAAAGTGTAAAGGTTTCTTCTTGGATTTGGAGTGTACACTCAGTGATTTATTCTGCATTGTGGGAGCCCCACATCAGGAAATAGGTGGCTGTAGCTCAGGAGGTAGAGCGGGTCACCTACTGATCGGAAGGTCGGTGGTTCGATTCCTGGCTGCTCCAGGCTGCATGCCGAAGTATGCTTGGGCAAGATACTGAACCCCAAGTTGCTCTCTGACACAAGCATCGGAGTGTGAGTGTGTGAATGTTAGACAGTAAGCACTTAGCTTAGTTACTCGTGGAAGTGCTTGTATGAATGGGGTAAATGTGTTATATAAGCACTTTGAGTGCTCAGAGTAGAAAAGCGCTCTATAGTCCATTTACTCATAAGTAAACCCACGTTTTATATTTAGTCGATATCCTGAATGACGCAGTCTTTCATTCACTCTGTTAATGATACTGTATATAGCAACCTATCTATGTGTCATACAGTCCATAGACGCAACTCTCTAAACAAGCTTGGTAGAATCAGCTGACAATTTAACACCTATCCTTACTGCCAAAATATGTCCAAAATGTTAATGTTGAAGCTTCAAAACAAAAACCAATGTGTGATACACTTGACATACAGGCCTAGAGACCAGCTGGGGACCCCCAATCACAGGTCACTAGGGAAAAATGTGTATTCCCCAACCAGTTGGTAAGTGGTTGCTGGAGGCTGCGGGAGGTTACTAGCAGGAAGAGCACAATGTACAACCTGCAAGTGACCAAATCAACTGCAAGGTTTTTGGTTCAGTGCCCTCTTGTGTGGATTATGTGGATTAACCCTCTAACACTGTGCAGTCGCCGCTGATACACCTGTTACCTGCCCTTACTTGACGTGAACAGCTGGTTAATACGAGCGTTTCACCGCTGAGACGTACTTTGAATTACCGTAATTACGCTGCAGTTTGTCCTATCGGAAAAAATTCAGTTTCTGAAAGCAGAGAAATTGCACTTCATGCCCAACATAGGGTTATTACGGTAACTGTTGCCAGAAGTCCACAAACGGCAGGACATTTGAAGTATGTTCTGTTGCAGGTGACATGTTTGGTATCAAAGGGTTAAAGGAACCGAGGGCCGTCTCTCGTAGACTTCCTTATAACCACACTTCTTGTTGCAACCAGAGCAGTCGCCCCCTGATGGCCATCAGAAACAGTCAAAAGCATTAGCTTCACTTTTCAAAGCCTTAAGCTATGCCCATCTTTGATATACAGTCTGTGCTAGCTAATGTTGGCTAATAACTTTACACTTGGATACACATATGGTCCCTACTGGCTTCATAACATTGATTTGACTTTGAATTTTTCCTCTTTCTGTGTCTATATCCTTTTCATTTTATGTCATTTCAACTTCCATTCTGCTCTTGCAATGATACAATTTCCCAGAGGGGATCGGTTCCTCTTCAGCTCATGTCAGCTTTTTCATTTTTCCAAACAGTAACTCTCAGGAGCAGAAGAAAGAGCAGCGGCGGCTGGGTGAGCCTCAACACTGTGAAACTTCAACAATTGTCCCAACTAATCCACAGCACAATCAAACTGAGACAGATGGCATCGGCACTGCAGGGAATTCACCGAGCATTGTGTGCATAGGAATGTGACACAAATAGAAATGTGAAAATTATTCTGCGTAACAGATGCAGTGTGTCACATCATGAGCCAAAGTCAATTCAGCTTCCTGCAACAATATTCACACTCCGAATATCTGCAGCGTCATGCTATCACACTGACAGCTCTCACCTCTCTTGGTGTTTTCAATGAAACCATATTTAGGAGGACTGATGAGCCAAACCAGCAGGTCCTTCTTGGGCGTGTCCACATCTGACACTGTGATGTCATCCGTAGACAGCTGCACACGACCGCCTTCCTCCACCTAGACATGGATAGTAAAAAAAAAACACACCAAATAATTGAATAGTCTCACAGAGGATGGTCTTTAACTGGGAGATCCCGGTTCTCACGCTTGAGTCTAAAATATGGTTACTACTATTTAGCTGTTTAATATTTTAATCTTATTATTTATTTAAAGCCCTAAGAAAAAATTCAGTGCAGGCTCATAAAAAACTCCAGAAAAACAAATCCCTTTTCTACATTTGAAACTGATTAAAAACTTATGAAAACTGGAAATCCAAATCTTTACAAGGACCTTGAGAGATGAATACACAGTAGATGTTAAATTATTCGGTGCTCTTTTCTGCCTTCATCACATTCTTTTAATTTCCCAAAACAAGTCAATCTCGTTAAGTACTGAAGAGGTCCCACTTTTGGGTATATTTACTGACTCAGAAAATTAAAGGTTTTTCCTCCTACAGCCAAAAAGTAACAGTATCCAAGAAAGAGACTGTTCTTGGAAAGAGATTTCACTTCATATCTTTCATGAAGGGTGAAATTCCCAAAGGGACATCATATCCCAGATAAAGCCCACAGATGACGCAAAGCTCTTTTTCTGTGTGTTTGTCATTCCCTTTATGATATCTTTCTGATTTTTAGTCCCCAAAGGAAACAAATGCAGTCATGAGGGAAAACAAAGATACCAGCTGACGTTTAAAAAGGGAAAACAGTCCAGATATTCACCATTGTTGGTTTCTGTGTCTTTACTGATAATGTCAAACTGAGGTAACACCCTTGTATGTGTTAGGTTTTACAAAAGAAGACTTTCTTCAAGAAAACTGAAGGAAGCCGATGTCCTTGTCACGTAGTGACCAGGCAAACATCGTTAAGACAGAGACTGTATGTGTTGTTGTTTTGAGAACGGTGTCGGTGTAATCACACATCCTTGCTTGACTCTGGTGGTTATTTTGAAAGGCTCGATTTCAGATCCATTGTTTGTTAGTACGGTGGCCTTCATGTTGTCATGTAGTCACCAAAGGATGCAGATGAATTTAATAGGGCATCCAATTTTAGATAGGACAGTCCACACTGCTGGTTGATTCACCATGTTGAAGGCCTTTAACAGATCTGTGAAGGCCACGTACAATGGCCGATTCTGTCCTCGGCTTTTTTTCTGAAGCTGTCTTGCTGTAAATATCGTATCGACCGTGCATGTCTGAAGCCACATTGTGATTCGGTCAGTACAGTCTTGGTGGTTGGTACAGTAAAAGATAGCAAGGATTTTTCCCGCGATCAACAACAGAAACATTCCTCAGGAGTTTTCATAGATGGTCTGTCTCGTCCCCTGTCGTGAACAATAAGGGTATCCCCTACTGTAGGTCTGCAGGGATTACTTCCTTTTCCCAGATCTTGACAGTCAGAACATTTAGCTGTTGGGTTAGTGCAGGGCCTTTGTACTTAAATATTTCAGCGGGAATGCCATCAGGTCCAGAGACTTTGTTGTTCTTCATTTGACAGATGACTGTCTGCACCTCCTCGAGGTTGGGGGTGTTTGCTAACTCCTCTCTGATGGGCAGTTGTGGAATGTGGTCCAACACTTTCTCTTCCACTGTGGAGTACTGGTTCAACAAACCCTAAAAATACTCTCTCTAGCAACAGTTAATGGCACCATTGTCGGTCCAGATCTCACATTTGTCTGTGGATTGCAAAGGGGTATGGTCACTGCTGGTAGGACTGTAAACAGTTCTAGTCGCACTGAAGAAAGCACAGGTAGCGCCAGAATCTGCAAGGCGCTGAAGCTCTACAGCCTTGTTACACCACCATCAACTCTGCCTTAGCTCTTGAAAACCTCTTTCTTTCTGACACCAAGAGGCCTGGAAACCTTTCCTCTTTGCCTCTATTATAGAACATATCTCCGAGTCATTCTCGTCTAACCAATCTTGGTGAACACGCTTTTGAAAACCAATTGTATTAACACAAGCATCGAGGATTGCACTCTTCAAGTTGGACCAGTGCTCCCCGATGTCATCAGGGTACCGATCCTTGGAGATTTTATTTCCAAAGGAGGGTGCTCGCTCTTCTTGCTCCTCAGGATCTTTAAGACAAGTGACGCTCAATTTGAGTCTACACAGCTTCCAGTTTAGAAATGCCTTTCATGAAAGGCATTCAACTTTCAATGTGGAACAACTTTTTAACAGAGACCCTCACGCTACCTATGAAGATCATGTGACAGGATTCCTAATTTGTTTCAAATGTAAAGCAGATGCTTTAAAAAAAACTCCTGTAAAACTATTTTACGCTGTACTTAGATATGCTTCTGAATCCATTTAAATATTTTGTCAGCTGCCTTGTTGTATGTACCTCTATTAAGTGTGTAATATTTTCACATACACATTTGTATGGATGAGACAGTGCATGTGTACCTTGATGCTGCTGCGAACAGTGACCACCGGCGGCTGTCTGGGCGTGGAGGTGATGGTGATGGTGCACATCTGGTTGTCAAGGCGATTGCTGTCTCCATCGTAGACAACAAAGTGGAAGATGTCAGTCACCGGCTGACTTCCCGTCTCTAATGAAGTGATGTACCTGCAGATTGAGATTATGTTTAAAACAGGTATTTTCATGAATATCTTTATTTATCCATGCAGTTTCTAATATCCAGTTCTAGGTTGGAGGGGCAGCAGTATAACCACAGGCGGCCTGACCTCCTTCTCTCCAACCACCAGCTGACAGACACAGGTCCAGATTTACTGTCTGCAATGGGGAAAAATTCTCCACCTCTCGTTCTTCTGGGGGGACACCAAGGTGTACAGCGATCTCTCTGGGCAGAGGGATGGTTTCAGCAGTAGTGGTGCAGCAGCATCTGTGGCTGACTGGGACAGGACTGTTTGTTTGGACAAGGGTTATTCATTCCATTCTTGACCTGCGAGTCTCTGGATGTACAAGTTCAACATGCTAACACTCAGACAGCTTTTGAATGCAGTTGGACCGGGGCACTGGATTACAACAGCCGATCTAACTGATGCTTACTTTCATGTGGCCGTACACGTGGACCACAGGCAGTTTATGAGGTTTGCATTCAAGGGCACAGCCTACGAATACCTGGTGACGCCATTTGAGCTGTTTCTCACTTCAGCCACGACACATGGGGACGTGATGTCCCATACTATGTGTGTTGAACCTCGTTCCTCTCGTTCGTGGAACAGAAATTAGAGACTGAATAGTTCATTTCCAGGGAAGACAAGAGACAAAATCTCTCTTCCAGGAGGCGTCCTGGTCAGATACCAGACTCAACTCTTCCAATGTGGAGGACCAGAACTTTGACTCTTCTCAAATGACTGAGCTCCTCATCCTATCACGCTAATGCTGAGCCCAGACACTGTCTGGGGATATATCTGCAACCTCATTTGGTCCACTATCCACAGCTCCAGTTCACAGGGGAGAACAGGGATGAAGATTCATCTGTAAATATTTTTATTGTTTACAGTTTTAATAAAAGAAGAAAAAAAAGAAAGGACTCGAAAACAAAGAAACTTAACAAAAAGTCTGATCCTCCCTTTCATCACACGACAATCCAAGAAACTCAAGAAGTCTCCTCCAGAAAAATCCTGATAGAATTTAAATCCAAATCTGTCACATTCAAACAAAAAGTCCTGAAATGCATACGTTTAATAATGAGTCTGATACAATAATTCTTTGTGAGTGGATCTGTTTATGTGTTAAGTCCTGGATTGATAGAGGACTTAGCTCAGATTTGTTTTAGCCCTCCCACAGTGATACAGTTGCTAATCTCTGCAAAGCACTAATAAAATTGAAAGCCATGCCAGTATAATCTCCTCTAATCCCATTCAATTCTTTAAAAACAATTCTCAGCTCTTGTTTGTATGAGCTAGTGCCAACAAAGACTAAACTAATACAGACTGTTTGAAGTTTGCCCTCAGAGACTGTCCTGCGCTGCAGCTAATCAGGGCCTGCATTATGGAAATGAAGCAGCAAGCACGTGAATATTTATGTTTCATTTTAGTGCCTCTCAGAGGGAGCCTCACTACCACTTGCAGGTAATAGAGCCATGCTGACTGGCTTTGCTTATGGCAACAGGCTGAGTCATTGAACATAATGGGAGGAAGACTACTGAATAATTTCCAGTTAATACATTTATTTTCTTACTGGGTTTTGGTTAATGTCTGTAGAGCTCTCATTAGAAACATAAAGCGAGAGGAAAGCAAAATGGATCTGCAAGCTGCTCCAGCATCTTCTTCAGCTCGAAGCTGAGGGGAAAAATGATTCCCGCTGACTCGATGTGCAATCAAAGAAATTGATCATGAGTATGACTGCAGACTGAAGAACCCTTGATGGTGTTTGATGTCACAGAGTGGCCTCAATGCCAGGCGATTCCTTTACAGCTGCCTCTTCATCACTTAAAATTTCTGCTGGTACTTCAGCTAACCAAGAAATTGTGCGTGGCTCCTGTCCTGGAAAAACCTCTTCGCTTCAAACATCTCTAATGCTTTTAATTTTCCTTGAGTCGACACTAAAGCCCTCCGTGGATTTTAGTGTCCACGGAGCTCCACAACATATTACAGATTACTAAACTTCATATTCTGCCTCTAGGTCGTTCTCCCACACTCTCACCTAAAAAACAAAAGTGACTATTCTGTCCCTCAGTCTATCTATTTTCTACTGTTCATCCCAATTAACAGTCCAAGGAGAGATGGTGAGACCTCCCTCTCCCAGGCCACTGCCTCCAGCACATCCAGGAGGACGCCAAAGCCACTCCTGTCTTTTTTTCCCATTTTTAGCCACAGCGGCTTTTATCTGTGGTAGAGAGAGACAGGAAGTGGGGGAAAGACACGGGGAAGGACACGCGGGCAAGCTGGCGACAGGCCGGGATTCAAACCTGCGCCACCCGCACCGCGGCATATGTATGCAGTCGCCGGCTTCACCACTAAGCCACCCGGGCACCCCGAAAGCCATTATGTAGTAGGTGTGGGGCTGGAAGACACACAAAACCTTTAAGCTATGAAGTGTCTTAAAGAGACTGAGATGTTATAAGGAGCCGGGTTCATCTGCTGGCTGCTTCAGTGGAGCGCAGAGCTTTGAGAATGTGCAGGAGAAAACAGGAAGTGTGGTGTGCATGGATCCACAGCCTGATGTGATTTTTACTCAGGAGACTGTCACAACATCACTCGCCAGAAATAAAAAGCGGCCTTTTTCTGGCCTCAGATTGATGGGATTCTACTGCTTCATGCTTTGAATCCACTGTTTATTATTCTGATTGTCACTTTTGCTTTCTTTTATTATTCATATTTTAATATATTTTCTTTTATTTCTTCTATCTTTATGTTTTCATGCTTTCTGCTTTTCTCATACTTATTATATCCTGCATATTTTTGGAAACGTGTGAACTTTTGTGTACTAGATGAACAGATATTTGGTTCAAACTGTGATGTTTGACATGTGCCATATGTAAAAAAAGACTCTAGATAAGAACGGATGAACTCAGAGCAGGCCTGCAGGTGAAGGTGATAAGACCTATAACTATTCCCATTTCCTGGAAAGTTGTCGCCATGAGGGAGCTGTTAACAGAACTATTTAAGCTTTTTTGTAGACTCCCAGGGAGCCTCATGAACCTTTATTGCATATCCACTGACTGCTTCTGGGAATGACCAAGGGTTTTTGAAAGTCATTTTAGTTAAAGGTGCAGATGTTATACTGATATTATAGTTTTATAAGTCTCTGAAGTAACATTTAAACCATCTCAGGGAAGTCTTCACAGAAAGCAGGGATCAGACACTCATGTCTTCACAGGTCATATAAAAACATACTTCAAAATTTGATTATAGAGCAAAAATGATATAAACTGAACAATTTACTTAAAGCCATCTTTATCATCTGAAGGATTTTAACCCTCTAACAAAGTCCCGGCAGAGTATCTCTTCCTACCCATACCTGATCCTGTGCTTGTCGATGTCCTCCATGGTGAAGGAGGAGTACTCCCTCAGCTCCTGGTGCTCCTGCTGGGACTGGCTCCTGGTCAGGATGCCGTACATCGGCACAGACACCAGCTGGACCCGAATCTGGTCATCTGGAGATGTGTCATCCTGATGGACCAAACAGACTTTAGTCATACTGAATCATTAGTTATTATTAATCTCTGTCTCTCTTCCACAGTGTGTCTTTTGTCCTGTCTCTCTCCCCCCTCAGCAGATGACCCCCCCTCCCTGAGCCTGGTTCTGCTGGAGGTTTCTTCCTGTTAAAGGGAGTTTTTCCTTCCCACTGTCACCAAGTGCTGCTCATAGGGGGTCGTTTGATTGTTGGGTTTTCTCTGTAATTATTGTAGGGTTAGCCATCTATCCATCCAGGGGGGGGGGGGGGGGGCTGGAGCCTATCCCAGCTGTCACAGGGTGAGAGGCAGGGTACAACCCAGACAGGTCACCAATCTGTTGCAAGTCTCACACAGACAACCATTCACACCTGTGGGCAATTTATAATCACCAGTGAATCTAACTCCATGCATGTCTTTGGACTGTGAATAACCCTAACCCATGCAGACACGGGGAGAATGTGAAAACTGCAGCTTCTTACTGTGAGTCAACAATGCTAACTACCATGCTGCCCTTACATTCAAATGGGTGTTACAGTTACAGAGCAGTGATGTTCTGCTGTGATCTTTGTTGGTGTAGATGTTTGTGGTGTCCCCTCTTACATACATGTATCCAGGATTAGTCATGTACAGATAGATTTAACAAATCCAATTAAGAATTAGAAATTAGCGTTCTTAGCAGGATCACCTCTAGGTGGCACCAACATACACTGGCTGTAAAGGTAGATGAGCTAAACAGCTGATCCAGCTGCAGGTCCAGCATCTCGGTCTGTCTGTGAGACATGATCGAGATTATGTGATCAGGAACTGGGCAGCAAACCTTGGCTTTGTATACCAGCTTGCCAACAGCACAAAAACACACCAATCAATACTGTTGCATAGGCATGCACTAGTGAGATAAATAAGGACAACTCTGAACTGCGAATGATGCAAAGCTTCTCTAGTGGAGTCCAAAACAAAAATATAAAGCTGGAAATGAGCAGAATATGGCCATCCATCACTGAATGCCTATTGTTGGGTGACTGAAGCAATAAACAGACTGTGAAAAGCCTTAAAACCATCTGTTCAGCTCATAGCCAGTGTAATATGCATTTGCTGGCTCGTGTCTCATGGAACTGCAAGCACTGTTTGCAGTGGGTGGGATCACCTGTGCTTGGGTTGTCTCCACACCAACCACGTGACAGCTGCATTATACCTGAACCAGCATAATTCAAATGCTAAACACTCTCACTGGTACGCATCTCTACTAACTCACAGTGTAAGCCAGGTGTGAGCGTCTGATGACGGTACTGCTTTTCTCGCGCACTTCCAGCGAGAGCGTGGCTACGGGGTCCCGCTGTGGCCCGCCGCCTCCAGCACCCAATACCACCACCTGCACTGCTGTAGTAGCCATGGATATACCGTCGCTAACTGAGAAGGTGATGGCATCGTCTTGGGTGGAGAGCCCGGAGTGGCGGTACAGCAGGACATTGCGGGTGACGTCGCTGAAAGTGAAGGTGTCACCTGAAAAAATGGAGAAAATGTGGATATTATGATTCTGGATTGTTACTTTTAGGCCTCCAGTTACATTTAATTAATTAAAAGCACTTAGCTTAGTAGAAACATGGAAGTGCTTGTATGAATGTGAGTGCATGGGTAAATGTAAAAAACGTGTTGTGTAAGCGCTTAGAGTGCTCTGAGTAGAAAAGCGCTATATAAGAACTAGTCCATTTACACCAAAGACACATTTACAGGTAATCTGCAAATCCTTAAATAGAAGTTTTAAAATAAAAATCACAGATAAATGTCCTTCTTTCTCCTATCCCAGCAGTGACAGTGTGCAGTACTTTACCGTTAGTCATGCGGATCTTTGTGTTGCCGTCACTCTTGATCAGCTCTCCGTGGACAGGAGCTTCTACCACCTCGAACTCCAGCTCATCTGGAGCCGTGTCAACGTCGCTCACCGCCAGCTGCTGACCGCCTGCACGCACACAATCACACAGCACAGAAATGGAGAATAGTCAGAGGCGTGAATCAGCCAGTTCTCCACAGAGCCGGTTTGCATAACTCTTACCGATGGTAGCCTGTCCTCCCAGGCTGACCTCCAGCAGCGGGTCCAGAGCCTGAAACACCGGCGGCTGCTGGTGGTTTGACAGCAGCAGGACAGCAAAGTCCAGCTCAGGTGTGGTGTGCTCACCATCTGACACTGAAGCACACACAGACAGACAGACACACACGTGTTACCTTCCCAGTTTATTTTCACAGGAATGTTTTTAAAGAAATTAAACAATCTACAAGATTATAAAAATTAAACGAGGCTGTAATTATAAATTAATTCAATAAACAGAATCAGTCCACCTACAAACCAAAACAGGAGTTTATGGATTTAATGGCTCCAGTCGTCACTTTGCATTAACACATGATTTAAACTGATTCTTACTGTGATGTGTATCAAAAATACCACATAAAGATTTCAAATATCACCTATGTTGAGGCCAACAGATTGATCTGAAGGTCACAGCAGTATAGGCATATAGGGAATGATATATAGTGAAAATCATGCTCCTTTGGACCTCTGTGGCCTGACCTGCACCAAAAATCTCCTCATGCTGGAATCAATACATCATCAATATTTTCTGTCTTCCAGACATTTTTGTTACATTTTTGTTTTAATTTTCTTTATTTGGACTTTAGATGAGTGCTGAACTGAAAGTAAGTGAAGGGGCACACTGAGAACAATTCACTGGAAAAATAGTAGTTTCACAATAGTGCTGAACTATGCTAAATTTCATAACAGACACTCTTTTATGTCAGTGAGAAGCTCCACATACTCCTGGAGTCTCCTCGTGGTCTCAAACCATTTAAAAGCTGAACCCACTTCTACGTTTCATGCATTTACTCTTAGAGTCCATCAAAGGAACTATAAATGTTCACAGGCACCAAGTACACGGCTATACTGATGACTGTGAATGAACTCATCAATCTGATTCAAATGAATCTAATAATGACTGTTTATGAAGTGTTTTGTCTGTCTACATGAATTCATTTAAATGATGCTGTGTGTCATTAAACTGCATCATTTAGCTTAATTGGAACAACTGAGGGGGTTGTTTCTCTGAAACACTGTGACATCATTCAAGGATAAAATGTTAAAAGTACAGATGAGCCGGCCGCTGTGACGTTTGTAGTTACAGTGAGTGCAGTGACCTTTGTTTGAACCGAGTTAAACTGCAGCACAGATTTATTACAGTCATTTGTCTGTCAGATTCAATAACATAAAGCTGGCTTTATTGCTTTTTGGATGGCTGCTTAGTTGGTAGCTGTGCTGTAACTTACAGAGATTAGTTTATACTCACAAAAACCACAATTAAATGTCATCATTGTTGCAAAGTTGGCTTTCTGTTAAACAGGTTCCTGTTTTATTTTGTAATTCTTGGTTAATTTACTTCCTTTGTGACTGTTAGCCCCGCCCTCCTTAGTGCCTCACCTATTCCCCATCACCTAACCACTCACCTGTGCACATACACAGCCTCCCTTTGCTCGCTGCCTTCCCCTCCTGTGACCTACACAGATGTTCTCGGATTTTGCCTTCTCCTGATCTTTCCGGGTTTATTGGGCTCGCTGCCTGCCTTCACGTGTATGACCACTGCCTGTTTTTGGATCTAAGATTTGTTTGGACTCTACGCTGCCTGCAGGTGTCCTGCATACATCTTAATTTGCTCATTTTGTTGGTCTACACAATGCATTTCTAACAAATATATAAAGAGAAAAGCAGCAAATTTATGTAAGTTGATTACGCCTGATCAGCTAACTGGCTAATATTCTGATCACATAATGAAGTATAAATTTGTTAAAAATGATAGAAACTCAAATTGAATTCAAACACAGTCTCTGATATGGTACAGCAGCCATTCAAGTAAATCTAAATGATCTTCTGTGCTGCAGATCAGTGACGTGTCCTGATAACTGCTGCTAAACTTTGTGCAGAGATCATTTTTCCTCTTTTAGTGGCCGGCAGAGGTCACCGAACACTGGAACGCCACTTAAAGTCAGAACCGGAGCAGGTTAGAGGGAGGCTGAAAGCACCGTGTGCTCCCGAAGTGAAAGAAACTGTGGTGACGCCTCCCAGCATCCATCAACACACACTCCTCCTGAGGATGGAGTTAGAATGTGGGTTTCCAAATATTCAGTAAGCCTTGGTTTTATCTGAAAGTGAAAAGGTCAAAGAGCAAAGACAGAGAATCACAGAGGGCCCGAAGACTTTAGTCGAGGTGGATCGGGGTCGTAATGACAAAGGAGTGAAGGGTGGGAGAGCACGGAAAGGAGGAGTGTTTGGAGTGAAAAGAGGAGGGATTTAGAGGATGAACTTAAAAGCCGAGAGAAAGAGGAATAGAAGAGGAAAAACAACAACGTGAAGAAAAATCAGAGGGCAGGAACATTTATAGTGACAATAAAAAGGAGGAGAAGGGAAACAGGAGGAGGGGAGCAAATAAGAGAGAAGAGGATAAACTGTACGGGGAAACGAGGGAAAAGGAGAAACTGAGGACAGGACGGGAAGGAGATGGAGGGAGAGAGAAGCTGGAGCGATGGAGGAAACTGGGGTGAACGTTTGAAGAAGAGAAGAAGTCAAGAGGGTGACGACAGAAAAGAAGACAGGAGGAGAAAATGGAGGGTGGAGGAGACGAGAAGAGAGGACTGAGGAGAGGAAGAGGAAAACGAGGACTGGGTGAGAGGAGCACAGGAGACAAACTGCCTCCTCCTCCTCTAAATTCAGCAAGATGAAGTATTTACCTGTGAAGTAAACACTCAGCGACTCCGGCAGGCCTGTTAGGGTTAAAAAAAAGGTGGTGTTAAAGTAAAAAAGTAGAGCTGACAGAGTGCTGCGCTACAGAGAAAACCTGAATGGATGAAGCAATAACGTACAAAACGTAGGAGGCAGTGAGGATGATGATGATGATGATGCAAAGCTTCCACTGGAGCCCCACAAACCCAGATTAACAGAAACAGGAGTCAACTTTGATCTTGGATTATGGATTATTGTTTTAGACCGAGCTCAGTTCCTTTGAAAATATCTTACCCATCCTTTGATTGTTTTTGAAACACTCAAACTCTGCTCTTCTTTTCCCTCTTTAAATGCTAATCAGCTAAGCTCGCTCTGTGAGCATGAATGTGACGACTCACAAAAGAAAAAGTAAATAAAAAACAAACTTGAGTAACCAAGTAGATATGATCCATCCATCATTACCCGGAGAACCCGGAGAACCCACGCAGACACGGGGAGAACATGCAAACTCCACACAGAGAGGGTTCTGCTTTCACTCGTGACTTTGGGAACCACTGCCTTCACACAAAAAGCGCCTCGAGGCGACTGTTTGTTGCTATATAAATATAACTGAAGAACTGAATGGACCTAATGAAGTGATAAACAATCGACAACAGAACATAACCAGTGAAATTGGACTTCCTGTAGCCACTAGAGTGCTGTGGAAGTAAAATGAATGAACAGCACAGTGAGTGACAGGTCCACGCTCAGTCAGATAAACGGCGCCTCTCTGAATCAGCTGAGTCTGCACTGACTTTGTGTCATAAAACTAGAAAACTGATATTGTGTTAGGAGGCTGAGACCACTTCTTCAAAGCACTGTGTGTAAACAGACCCGTTCACTGCAGCTGCCTGATATGAATTATGGTTGATTTTTCAGAAAGAGTGAATCTATGGATAGTAAACAAAAACAATGACTTGATTTGATTTTTCTACTTTTGATGGTAATATCTGCACTATTTTTCTTTACTATTAAGAGTTCAAACACTGATATCTAATGACAGGTCTCCTAGTTAAGTAAAGCTGGAGGTTAGTGAGGGCTGAGTCTCACCGGTGAAGGAGTACTGGTAGAGCTCCTGGAGGTGTGATGGAGCCTGCGGCGGTCTGTAAATGATCTTTCCACTGTTCACATCAGCCTGAGTGAAATGTTTCACATGCGTGTGCGGCCTGTCCCGATGCTCGATGGTCCCTGAAAAAAAAAAACACAGCACGCACGATGAGATTTTCCTTCAGTCCTGCTGGGAATGGGAATCTGCATCTGCCTTAGACTGGAAAAATCACAGAAGCAGATCTGGAGTGAGCAAAACTCAGTATGGAGAGCTGACTAGTCACTAGGCTAACAGTAAGCCACCAAAGGCTACTAAACAACATTTTCTTGTAGCAAAGGAAAAAAGAAATACAGGATGTGATCAAGCACTTTGGGACTCATCCAGGTCTGGGATGCCCAGACCTCCCTCAGCACAGTCACCTCCTCCAGCTCTCCTGAGAGGACACCGAGGCATTCCCAACCCAGCCAAGAGATGTAGTCTCTCCTGTGTTCCCTGGATGGAGGAGAGCATCCAGGAGGCTACTGACCTACCTCAACTGTCAATATGTGGGAGCTGTGACTCTATTCTGAGCTATATTCTGATTGGCTGCTCACCATGAACTGTTTCAGCTGAGGCAGAAACTACATTTAAAACTTCACTTTGTTCATATTTGGCCAATCTCCTCTTCAAGGTCATCTGCCCGACTACCTCTGGACCACTTTCAGTGCAATTTCACATGTCTCAGTGATGCGACTCCAAAATATTTGATTTGCATTTTTGGGGAAGAGGACGACATCACAGACATTCAGTTAACGTGGTGTTCGGGTGATTTTGTCATGCAGGAGGCTGTTTTCACTCTCAGCAGGGAGAGGCATTCCTAATGGAAACTGATTTTTTTTTTTTTGTCATCCATAACTCGAAATTTCAAGTTATTGTCTCAAAATTTCACAATAATAAGTTGAAATTTTGCACAAAATTTCAAGAAAATAACCCCAAATTTTTTGAGTTATGGATGCCATTTTTTTCTAGTGGTGGGAAAAAGCTTCCATAATTCCTAATGTACAACTTCATAAATGTGGAAAAAGAATGTTTGCTGCCTCCAGGATTGGAAAAGACTCAGCTGTAGGTGGAGACCCAGCTCTCATCACCGGCGATGACCCTCCACGTGACAGTCAGGTCAGTGACCATAGGAGGACATCCAGGGTCACATCCAAGAAGAGAAGCTGCACTCAGAGTGGTCCAGAGGTGCACTCCAGGGCTTTCAGAGTCTCAGCTCCTTTTTGCTTCATGCAGGCACTTTGTTATTAGGAAGCTGTTAGCTAACAGAAAGCTGCAGCCTGTGCTTTAACTGAAACAAGAAGCAGACTCATTTCTCCCAAACAGCTCTGCCTCTGAAACAGGTTTGGTGAAATCCTTTAACTTCCTGTTTTATTCTTAAAGAAGTTTGGAAACTTAGAGCTTAATTGGACAAATATTGTCATTTCACTCAGAAAAACAAAACTTCTAAGGTCATCATGAAAAATATTTGTACAGAAACAGAAGTTATCCTCCTCATCGCTTCTGTACAAAAAGTCTGCACACTTATTTATCAGCCCATTAGCTGATGAATATGACCCATTGTAAATCGCTTTTCCCTTTCATTAGACAGAGAGCTGAAAATGATGCAGCACTCTGACAGATGGTCCAGCGATGACGTGAACATCTGAACGGCACATTAAAGCCAGCAAAAAGGGAAAGCGATGCTCATTCTTATACATGGAAAGATGATAATGAAATTATTTTGATGCTGCTGCTGAAGCAGACTCACAAACAGAAGGGTGGTCTCCACCAGGGAAAAGCCAAACTCAGCGAAGACCTTTACAGAGCACGATCTTCCTAAACTCCCATTTTATTTTATTCAACACTAATAAGATGTACCAAGGTGCACTTTGTATGGTCTTTATTAGACAGGAAACAAACACAGTCAGAGCCTAATTAGGCACCTGACCCCTAAATTATGATCTAATATAGTGCTGTTCAATCTAAAATACACTGTAAATACACTAAATCAGACTTGGCCTTTTAAAACGCTGGGCTCAGGGGATAATATGTTTAATGAGCCATAATTTCACACACTTGGTTCTCTTTGTGAAACTATAATGAAACCCATCAAACAACATCAGATCAGATGACCTGCATCCTGCATTTGAATCTTACTGAATCTGCTGCACTCCACAGACTGTGAGCTCTAACAGCACTAAACGTGCTTTGGCTGTGAACAGTCTGACTACATCCCACTGTTTTTGGATTTGTAGTTTTGTCCAATTTGACACAAAGTACGCCACCTTTATTTGCATTTTTCCACAGACGTTCTGGATGCAAACAGCAGAAAGTTTTCCAGCTTCATAAAAAGAAAATAAAAAGAACATTTTGCCTCATTGCACCGCTGCATCCCACCGACTATGGCTCAGCAGCAGCCCACTCATAACTACCGTATTTTTCGGACTATACGTCGCTCCGGAGTATAGGTCGCACCAGCCAAAAAATGCATAATAAAGAAGAAAAAAACATATATAGGTCGCACTGGACTATAAGTCGCACTTTTTTGGGGGGGGGGGGGGGGGGGGGGGGGGGTTGATAGAATCCGAGACCCAGAGCACAAATTCCATCTTGAACGGCAATTTAAAATAATAATGGATTAAAGAACAGGACGAACACGGTTACACCTACGTTATGCTAACGTAGCACATTCAGCTACATGACGCACAACGAACACGTGTTCGGTATTGTAACGTTGTAAACACACTTCCAAAGTCGGCGATATTCACAACAAAGGTCGTCTTTATTAACAGAAAAACGGCTGCTGTAGGCCACAGCCACGCCAACCACAACTACAACAGCGGAACAGCAACACACACACAGGCAAGCTCTCGGTCTTTTTCTCTCTCTCCATGCTGCCTTCACGAACCTCCCGAACAGTCCGAAATCCCACAACATCAACACGCTCTCTAACTAAGAGAATCGCTACAGTATGTTAACGTAACATTAAGTTATTCAGATAACCATAGCATAAAGAACATACTAACAAGTTAACCAAACCATCAATCCATTGAATTCTTCATCCTCGGTGTCACTTCTAAACAATTCCGTACACTCCGTAGACGAAGCGCCGCTTCCTCTTCTGTGTCGCGTTAGTCAGACTCGTCGTCAGCTGCAGTTCCAATTATTCCAGCCTTTCTGAATCCCAACAGGATGGTTTGTCACTGAAGCCCATGTTTTCTTGATCCATCCAATGACTTCCAGGAAAGTTGGGTGGCGCATTCTCCCAGTTGCCGTTAAGCTGTGCTCTCCATCCTTCATCCACTGCGCCCACAGGTTACGCAAGACTGCCTTAAAGCTGCAGTTCACGGAGATGTCAAGTGGCTGGAGTATTTTGGTTCATGTGTTATAAATGTCACATATACGTCGCTCCGGAGTATAGGTCGCACCCCCAGCCAAACTATGAAAAAAAGTGCGACTTATACTCCGGAAAATACGGTACTTAAGTGATAATTAATGAGGAACAGTGTAACTTCTTGACACTTTAATTTCTCCGTCTCAGCTCTGAGCTGAAAATCAAACACAAACTCAGAAACCTGCTCGCTGTATCTAATTATAAGGCTCCTGCCCCCCGACAGGAGTTAGATTTTAATCCTTTTAATCTTTTCCACATTATGAGGGAAAAGCTGGGCGTGTGTGTGTGTGTGTGTGTGTGTGTGGGGGGGGGGGGGGGGGGGGGGGGGGCTGACCTTGTCCCACTGGTAGGGGTTTGGTGATACTGTAGATGAGCTTCTCGCTGGGAGTCTCGGAGTCAACGAAGGAGAGAGCTGAAGGTGTTATCTCTGTCACCTGATCCTCCAGAGCCTACACACACACACACACACACACACACACACACACACACACACACACACACACACACACACACACAGATCAATGTAGACACATACACATTCCCACATGCTGAGGTGAGAACAGAGGTAAACAAGAGCTTGTCTATCCTCTAATTCTGATATGACCCCTGTGATTATAACAGTCTACACAGAAAACAACAAGAACAACACCAGAAGGAGTCTCTGTGCGCTCGAGTGTGACGGCCTCAAAAAAAGAAGCTACTATGAGCTGCTCCCTGTTAGAGGAGGGCCTGCCGCAGCCACACTCACAGATGAGTCCGAAACCTTCTGCTAACACAGTGAAGCGTCACTAAAACTACGTCACAATTTGGAAGCCAAATTATTCTGAGGAATACTTTAAAAACTCACTGTTGTAGTACTGTATGACTGACAGGACAGCACACTGGATTAGTGGGAATTTCTGGAATCATTTGTGAATTTCTTCTTGTAAATTTGAGTTTTTTTCTCCTCATAAACAAAGTTATCTTGAATATTTATGTATCCTATTTATTTGGTTCCCCACTCACTCGTCTCTCACACAGAGAGTTCACGATGGACTCGTTTGACAAAGAGCTGATGGTCTAAATAATGTGGCTGAAAAGAGGCGATGTTGCTGTTTTAATAACATTTGTATGATTAATTGGTGCCAGAAGTTCAAATATATGAATTTCTCTCTCTTTATCATAAATTATTTAATTTTGTCTCATATATTTGTTTTTTCTTGTAAATTTGTGAAGTTTTGTCTTAAAAATTTACAAGAAAAAATCTCTTAAACGTCCAGTCACAAATTTATGACTTTAATCTGAGTTTTTTCTCTGAAAAGTATCACTTACATTTTCTTTTTACCTTCACAGGCTCTAATATGACGTCTCTGCTTATTGCATCCTGTTTAATCCAAGTGTTGCTGCTGTGAAGCCATTTCTTCCTTCATGGCTTTGAGAATTTAAACACTGCGCAGCAGCGGTTCCTCCCTGTCAGAATGAGCGTACTCTTCCTGGAGCTCCTTCCAACGAGCGAGCAGGAAGCAGGGAAAATTGTTCCAAGGCTTTTTAAATAAAAATAACACATTTATGCCATGTGCATTTATCTGTGTGTAAACTGTGTCTCATTGGCCGGAGGTGAACCGTCACCTTTCTGTCCCCTGATGTCAGCATGATAAACTTTTGGTGCAGCTGCTGGAGGTCACTCCGCTCAGCGGAATGAGAAATAGATTTCAGGGTGAAAGGTCACCGCTTTGAGTCTCTCTGGTGGCTAACTATTGCTTCACAAGTTTCTTATTCTTCTCACGACTCAAAGGCAAACATAAAGCAATCTGTGTGCAGGACTTACAGTAGAAGGACGTCCAGCAGGTGGCAACAACTTTCATTTTGGGATATTTTTCAACGCAGACTGGACATCAAGAAAAGAAGGTCAGCTGATGGCTGTTCAGATATATTGATCCAATGTATACCGATATTTATCTGATTGGTGTAATCCAAGGATGAGATCAACTTTCTTGTGTTACGGCAGCCAACAGTGATCATATCGAAATACAACACAGGTCAGAGAAGAAGAAAACTCAATATAAGAAAAAAATAAAATAAAAACATGAAATGGAAACAAAATAACTCAGTAAGGTTAAAATAAAATAAAGTAGCTCAAGAGGTAAAAATCTAAAGAAAATACAATAAAATTTGATGTAAAAAGCTGAATATAAAAGAATAAAATGTCTCTACAGAGTAAAATAAAATAAAATAAGTTCACTAAAAGCAGTAAAAACAAACGTTCATTAAAGTAGCTGCACACAGGACAGTCAAAATATGATAATTTGCTGCTGAACCATTGCTTTCTAAGGCATGTTTCCATCATGATGTCTGAATGAGTTTGTCTTTGCCCTTCTTGTTCCTCACCGTGATCTGCAGGTCGCAGTCGGGGGCCAGCTGTGGGAATCCCGGGATCTGAGGCATGACTCCGATAGTGAAGGTCTGAGCGTCGCTCTGAGTGACTGCTTCTGCTTCTGTGGAAACCTGCACGCACAAACAGGCACACAGCCCCCAATATCACAGACGCATCTTCAACATCCACCTCAGCATCCTTCCTCTGCCTCTGCTCTACACTGAGTCTCAATCTGCAGCATACTAGCTCAATAAATGTCTTGTTTTTCCACTGCAAAGGCATATTATAATTTATTTCTGTGTGACAGAGCTGATGACAGGCTCCTGAGGATCAACCAAAGTAAGATACAAGCTCTGTGATAAAAGCAAGCTGCAGTCTAATAACTGTGAACATGAACAGAAAGTGAAGCTGGCATCAGGCTGCACTGCAGGGACGAGCCACAGAGGCTCAGGCTGCTCCCTTCCATAAATCACTGCCTACACCGTGAGAATATTAAAAAAAGAGACGTCGATTTGAGTAAGATTCAGCTCAGGTCCTGATTTTTCTTCAGCATCGGGGCAGTTTGACTCTGAAGACACAGCACTCCTGTTTGATTTTAAATGATGCTCTGAAACCCACATGAACCTGTTTCAGGATTTCAAAAAGGATGAAGGCAGAGCCTCAGAGGTTTTGTTAAGCAGTATGTTGCTCTTTGTGTTGACAACAGTGGACAGCTGATCTGATCCTGTACCATCAGAATGTATCCATCCATCCATCCATCCATCCATCCATCCATTATCTGGGGCTGGGTGTAATGTATGTATATAATGTATGTGAGACTTTATAAAAGAGAGAGAGACGACACTCAAAGAAGCCTGAATGGAAATGTGTGGGAAGCCTTCCTGCTGGAAACACTGATGCCACAATATCAGGATACAAAGTGTCCAGCTGTGAGGTGATCAGTGTTGCTGTCAGTGGTTTAATGTTGTGTGTGCATACACGAGCATTAGGAAAGATTCTGTTCCTCAGTTCAGTCTGTAACCTTTGACCTCTGCATTTCTGCCTGTTAATGAAACAGCTGATGATATCAATTAGATTGCTAATGTCATACTGAAGCCTTCAAAAGTATGTAGCTTTAAATTGTTCAGTCCATGATAGACACGCAGAGGCTGAAGCCCGGCTGTTCTCCCATTTCTGTCCCCACTTCCTCACAGCTGCAGCCTGTTCCCGTCACATCAGCGGCAGGAAGGAATGTTCAAGAACCTGCAGTCAGCTGTGTCAGTCAGAGGTCATGTACCAGCAGCACGAAGCCTGGAGTCAGCGCCACCAATCACACGTGACGTGTTAACACGAGAGGCAGCGCCGAGTCAGCTCGAGTTATGGAAGCTGCAGTGAATTGTTGATCATGTTGATTTGCTTCAACATAAAAGACACATTTTATATTCTTCATAAGGTTTAAAATCCAAAGCTCACCAGCTTCATCTCCACCAGAGTACTGCAGGATTAACACACTTTTTTGTCAGTGCAGGAGCTCATGAAGGCCCAGAAGATTTAATCAAACATCAAAATAAGTTCAGAAATGAGTGGGAAAGAAATAAACTGGTGTTGACAACATTAGGGGTGATTTTCAGCCCTGGGTCATATCTGCCTTTACATGAAATTCAGCGTTTCATTTTCCAGCTATTTGTTTAATTTTATTTGAAATGTAGCCTAAAAGCAAAAATCTGATTTTCTCCATCTGGGCTCTGGTCCGATGTTTGGCATTTCAGTATAATGTTGTATTTGCACAATAATGGCAGCGAGCAGTTTTTTAATACAAGTTTTACTCATTAAATCTTTTAATTTTATTTCAGAGAAAATAATGAAAATGGATTTCTCCTCTTTTATTCCACAGGCTTATAAATCTACTCAGCATATAATAATGGTCCCATTAATGGCCCTGGGTCTGCTCTGGGGGCCACCTCCTCATAGACACACCCCAAACACTTCAACTAGAAGGCGCTCAAGAGGCGTCCTCGTTCAACTTCGCCCAAACCCCCTCAGCTGATCCCCACTGACGAGCTCCTCACCCTCTCGCTCTGAGGCAAACTGCTTCTGAGGAAACAATGATCCATAACCTTGTACTGCACCTGGGACCCCACTGTGGAGCCAGGCCCAGGGTAGGGGCTCCAGGGTGAGTGTCTAGAGGCGGGGGCCTTAGCTCATGGGGCCCCCCTGAGCCTGGAACAAAAGAGCTACATCGGTCTGCTCTCCTGTCGGCCCACCACCTGCAGGAGGTCCCACGGGGGTCTGGTGGTTCGAGGGGGAGGCTCTGACATCCGATCCCTCGTTTCTGAAACATGTATTCAGATTATGAAACTACCACTGACCGCACTGCTGCCCGTCTCGGCCAGGACGCTCTGCAGAACAGATTTCAGCGTCATGTTATCCTGGTTAAATAAAATCAACATTCCTGGACTTGTCAGTAAATCATTAAATTGTTCTTGGAGTTTTCAGACTCGCTCAGAGCAGTTACCTCACCATAACGGTTATCTTCTCATCAGCAGCACGAACTTAGATAAAAAGTGAGCTGCTTCTTTGCTGAGGTTATCGAGTGTTTCTTATGATACTCCTCAGCTAACAAACAACAAGATGCAAGTCAAGTGTGAGGGGAAAAGCACCTGCAGGGGCACAAAATCCCATCTCTCTGGTTTGAACATGGGTTTTGATTTATGTGTGCTGGAGAGCACCCTCTATTCTGCTGCAGAGCCCAGAGCTGCAGAACCAAAGTGAATTTCAAATCAACCTGTTCCAAGAAGGCATCGCATCCTTTTGATGAAAATCCAGAAGAGGACAATAAAACCATCCTGACAAACCATCAAGTTTAATCGTTACCTCTAACAAACCGCACAAAACCCAGTGACAGGCTTTACTTCTGTGTGCTGTGTCTTCTCCACTTCCCGGAGAAATGATGAGACACTCGTGAATTTAATTTGAATTCAGCACTGTGTAATTGGAATGCATCTGCCCTGATGGATGAAGCCAAAATGTGAGGGGTTGGACGGAGGGTGAGGGATGATTAGATGTAGCTACAAGCTTTTGGCTGCCTCTTTTGTTTTTCTAATGGAGGTGATGTGAAGCAGAGGCTGGCATGAAAACACTCTAACCGTGATGTGATGAATGTTCCTTCGGTTTGAGTGCAATTGTCTTGAATTTGGAACCAATTTCAGTGTAATTTGGTGTCATTAACGCTGACCGAGATAAGCCACTACGGGTGGATTTTAAATGTCTGTGCTTCTCACAGAAAGTTTGGACTGAGGGAACAAACTGGAATCAGGACGGAGGGAAACAGACCGGGAGGCATAAATCCAGCCAAAATATCGGCTGCATTAATACATAGTAAACTAGCAGTGCAGTGTTTGGTGCATGAAACAAATGGTGAATGATAAGCAGACTGCAAAGAACATTTTTATAGCACTGAATAAACCACACAGTTTCATACGTTTATAAAAGCTGGCAGAAAGGAGGAAAGAGGTCAACTCAGGAGAACACGGCCGAGGACACAAAGGAAAAGAGACAATAAGAAGCACGCCGAGGATGCAAACCTCCACCGAGGCAGCTCGTTCTCTTTCTCCTGACACAGGTCAGAGGTCCAAAGTAATGTGATATTTTAAATCCCCATATTTCATTCCCTGGATGCCTAAATGCATCTGTATATGTTTATTTTAAGTTATGATATTTTGCTCTGCAGCCATGCTCCAGTTTGTGTGTCCCCACAGTGAATCATTTTATGATACGCCATCATGGCTAAGAGCGCTCACATACGTTAGTGTGTCTGAAACAAAGCTGCCAACTGCATGTAAATCAGGACCTCAGTGACATCGTAGCTCATCTGGTCCACAATCCTGCACAGTTCACAGGCTGTGTGCACGTTTCACTAAAATCTGTCCAACGCCCTACGAAGAGGAACGAGGAGGAACGAGGACGGATGGATGGACGGACAGGCGGACACCTCACCGTGGCATAAACTGACCTGGGCTAGTCATCTAAAAAATAAAAATGCAAAGGTTACTGAGGTCTGTGCGGAATATATGTGGATTTGAAACTTAGAAGCATGATTTATGTAAGAATCACAGATGGATGGTAGTTTGAAAAAAAAAGGTGCTGGGACATCAGATCCCCACCATCTTTCCAAATGCAGGAGATGTTACCTCTTACCGCCCAATCCTTCTTCAACTTGTGAATCACTTCTTTGCTGTGACTGTTTTTTTGTATTAGAGTATTCACTCTCTACTTTTCAGGATCTTCGTGGGCATACCTGCAGATCTGCTCCTGACTGGCTGAACTCGTGGGTGTTCCTGGAGAGCGTCTGCTGCTGATTGGTTACTCTGCTGTTTTAAATGTCTGGCTTATTCTGAACTGCTTATTCTGAACTTCTGATCTCGGCCACCCTAGAGCTGCACCAATGGCAGCTCATTCGTTTCTCTAAGCGTGACTGCTCAGATCGGGTGGCCCATCATATGCGAGCAAAGGCATCATAAAGCCTGTTGCATCTTGCTGCTCATTTCATTGAATGATCCGAATGTTCTCCTGGATTCTGGAGAACAGCTGACAGCAGCACTGAAGTCCTGTCCTCTGAGATTTTACTGGTCCCAGTGCCTTTACTCGGGTTTGGATGGGGTGACTGGCTGGGCCGTCTTTTCTTTTTGCATGTTTTTCTCCTGCTGATTATGAGTAGTTCAGGTTTGTAAAGTCCTTCTGTTTCTTGCTGTTTTAACTCAGCACATTACTGGCAAGACAGATCTGCTCTGTTTGTTTGTTATTTTGGCTTTGGTTCACCCTGGAGCAATATGGCTTTGCTTACTGCCACCCACACACACCTATATTGGATAATAATTTATCACACTTTGCTGGAAAAGCAGCAGTCTGACTCTGCTCTGCAGGCTGGGGCTGTTTACTCTGGGGCTCTTACACCCCATGAGTGAGGAGCAGGGACCCCCTGTTACTTTTAGGATGTGAACACTGTCATCCTCTAAGCGCCCAGCACCAACAAGATGGAGAGGTGAACACTTTAAACATGTTTGTATTCATTTACAGGCACCTGTTGGTTCTCAAATTTTATCCACTTCAGAAGCTTAAAAAATGGCTCCAGACTGTGTTTATGAATTATTAACAATAAAAATGATCCAAGTTAAACCAACATAGTTGTTATTTTTTTCTTTCTCCTCCTCCTGCAGGAGTTAGAGGTTCAGGTTTGTCCCTTTATGTGTAAGATCCAAACTCAAATATTATGTTTCCACTGCATGCAGCTCAGCACTGACCTGGAACAGGAAGGAGTCGCTGCCGCTGCCGGACCCAAAGTGGCGGTACCAGACCGCACCGTCGTTCACATCCTGCTGCGTGAAGGAAGTCGTTGCTGTAAAGCCTCGGTCGTCTGTTAGCGAGGGGAGCCAGCCCTCTGGTGGGCCGTCGGCCGGCATGGACGCCAGTAACACCTCCCCTGGACGGAGAGGATGGAGGTGATTAAGATGTTACTGCACACCAATGGCTCCATCATATTTGCCTCAAATGCAAAATTAATGCATATTAAGTGTGACTCAGTGTTAAGGAGTTCGTACCATATTTGGGTCGCCCCTCTGAGGGAAGGATGCTGTAGACGATGTTGTCAGTGCTGACTCCCTTAAAGTCTGTCTGCAGGTACTTTTTATCAAGGCGCACCATGCCGCCCTCTTTCACCCAGGTCACTGGAATGGATCGCATGTGAGGAGAGTCTCCAAGCTGAAGAGTAGCAAACACACACAAATCACATTTTAAACTTCAAACCTTTTAACACCATCTCAGTCTAAAGAAGTCATTTCTATGTGCTGTAATTTCCATCTTTCAGTTCTGGGACACACGGCCTCTGAAACGGGACGGCTGTGTGATTGTTCCTGACATCACAGGACATCTGCAGAACGAACATCTCTGAGTTTATGCTTCTGCTCTGGTTTTACTGTCATTTCAGGTGTGAAGCTTTGATTTGTGTGTTTGTGTCACGGTCCTGGACCTTTCTTCAGGTGTGTTTCTTAGTTTAACTTTGTAAGTTTATTCATCTTCATCATCACCGTTTCATTTTATGTTGTGTTGTTTCCTGTATTCCTTCCTTCGGTGTAATTATATTTGGTGTGTTCTCCTTTGTCTCCTGTGTCTCTACAGTTTGGTTCTCCCTGTGTTTTGTCCCTTGGTGCTCCTCCCTGGTTGGGTGGAGTTTTCTGTGTCACTGTTTTCACTCTCTTTTATTATGTCTCCTGTTCCGTGTGTGTTGTGTTTAGTTTTGCTTCCTGTCTATCTCCCACTGATTATCTCTGACCTGTGTCTCATTCACTGAATTCCACCTTTAGACCAGCTTTAAGCTGTCCAGGAGTTTTAAATCAGCCACGATAGCCCGTCCAACATCTGCTTATAGAGTGATGTATTCAGTTAAAGTCAGAGCCTGTACCCAAACTCTACTGCCGCACACATAATAGATTTACTGTGACTTATAAGTTTCCCCCACACTGTAGCAGCTATCTGAGGGTTCGTCCACCTGCCAGATCCCACTGAAATCTCTGATTATGCTCATTTTTCTCTTTTGGAGACAAAGTGACCATCGTTTCCTCTGAACAGATGTCCAAGCTGAGTGAAATCATTAGCATTAGAGCTTCAGCTGAAATACAGTTCATATTCCCTTGTATTAATACAGGTATAGGAATGCGTCCCCCACAGAATGACTTTAATCACAGTAATTTTAACAGTATCTGTACTTCTAACTGTACTTTGCCATCTGTTTAGACTTTCACATTGACACGTCCTTCACAGTAAAAGTTTATGTACAGTTTAAAAAGTAACCAGCGGTTAGCTGTTCCAGTTCAGCAGCTATCATTAACCCAAGTGTGTCCATTTGGTGTTCCTGCCCTTGGCTGGTATGGAAACGTGGTAAGGAACGCTTTGGGAAGCAGTTAGTACCTGGATGAATCTCCTTTGCTTTTAGCAACATTAAGTTGTATCTTGTTCAAATAGATTACCAATGAGGTTAATTTACAACTTTAATATGGGGGGTGGGATGCCCTCCGATTGGAGCTGCCATGGTAACCAGAAACATACATCCATGGGAAGCATGAGGCAGGGATGGCCACTTATCTGGATAGGTCAGCTTATCTCCCAGCTGACTGTGGGCTCAGCTGAACAAATGCTTTGCTCAGTGACCCTGTTTTTAGCTCAGGTGCTTTTGTGAGTTGTGTATTTCCATTGACTCACCTGTGTGTGCTCATGTGAGCTGCACAGCTCCTACTGTTGCTGCAACTTCCTGTCTCTAACCCTGTTTTGATTGTTTTGAAGAACATCCAACCATTTCTAATGGTGGCCTTCTTCAGACCGCTGTAAGGCTGAAACCATGGTTAGTGTGAGCCGAGCCCACTGAAAAAAGAAATCTACCCCCCCTGTTTACCATTTAAATCTTAGCAGACGTCAGGTATTTACTGGAGGTCTTACGTAAAACTTTGATGAACTAGATAAAAGCTTTAAACAGATGCAGCGGCGTCACATTCATTTACATTAAATTAGCTTTCAGACGCAGTAAACTGAGCAGTATTATGAGTATCAGTAATGATCCTCAGATTCAGCTTGATGCCAGTTTCACTGTTTGCTTCCTTTAATCTACATCTGCTCTGACCTCAGGTTTGTGAGTCTCTGGAGCCTTTCATCAAGCTGTCTGCCAGCTTCAGTGTCACCTGAGTGCACCTGAGTGCAGAGTCGAGCCTCGGCTCCACCGATCAGAAATAAAGCATCGCAAAAAACTCAGTATGTGTTTTCTTTGTCTGAGAACTTTCAGCTCAACTTTAGAATCAGGCTTCTTTTCGTGATGATTTATTGATCCACGACAGAGTCCCCCCTCCAGGAGAACAAAGAGCAGCATTAGCTACAGAGAGCACACAGAGCTGCTGGATGAGTCAAGATCGCTGGAGGGCATTTCAGCAAAGACAATTCCTGCTGTCGGGGAGGTTTCTGAAACCAGACCTCTTACTCACTGCGTCAGGCTGCTGTCTAAATAAAAACAGATATAACACACGTCGTAGATGTTAGAAAAATAAGCGGCTGTGCATCAACAGAAGCGATAAATGTTTAGATTAAAAATGATTTATTTTTACAGAAACTGGCTGCGATTCTTGACACTAACAGTCATATAAAATCTTAAATAACAATGAATAAAACTGCTGTTATCATTCCAGACGGGCCTTGAAACTGAATTATTATTATTAACTAACATTATGGGGTAATTTTACATTAGTCTGTGCTGAGGAGGTACAGCCACACGTTCTTATATAATAAATTACACTGACACTTTAGACTGTGGGAAACTTTATTCCTCTAAATATCAACACCTGTATTTTTTAATTCAAATCCTAATGACTGATTATTTTTGAAATACCAATATTAATGTTAGCGTGTTACTGTCGTGGCTTACAAAGCTGTGACCAGTAGTTAGCTAATAAGCTAAAATCAGTCATAGATAACTGATAAAAAGTAATAACTTCACATTTTCACTGAGGTGCAATCAGGTACCAGTTGGGCTGCAGCCCAAAGGTCAAACTCTTACACTGAAGGAAACGCTCCATTTCTGGTTTCACTGCAGCTCTGAGAGTAGCAGGACCACGTTTGTAGACAAGTCCATCACTTCCATTCAAACTAGAACCGCAGCAATATGCTAGCAACTAAATCAGGAGTTTTTTCCATCTAGTTGGGGAATGTGTTTTCCCCCAGTGACGGGAGCTTTAGCAGTCATTTTCCCAGAGAATGCCATCAACCTTCAGGCACCTCACTCACAGCTGCTCGGTAAATGGACTAGTTCTTATATAGCACTTTTCTGCTCTAACACAGCACTCAAAGCACTTATACAACACGTTTGCATTCACCTAAGCACTTCCACATGTGGCTAAGTGCTTACATTCACACACATTCAAACTCCAACACTTGCATCAGAGAGCAACTTCAGGTTCAGTACCTTGCCAAAGGATACTTTGGTGTGCAGCCCAGAGCAGCCAGGAATCGAACCGCTAACCTTTATATTAGTAGGTGACCTGCACTACCTCCTGAGCCACAGCCATCCCATTAGATACTCATTTTCCCCTCATGACCAGTGGTTACCAGCTGGCCAGCGGACCAGTCCTGTGCAACTGGGTTCTTATCAATTATCCTACATGGTCAAATGTCCAAAATGGTGAATAAGGTAAGTCATGTGTTTAGTGGCCACGTGTCTGTAAAACCTTTAAACTAGCCACAGCTCTAGCCTCAGACCTTCCTCACCGATAGGTACAAATACGATTAGTGGCTGCTGTTGCCTAGGTGACCCTCTAACGCATTTCCCACCCTATCATACGAGAATCAGCAGTACCCTTTGACCTCACTGGTAGTCACTTCAGCCAGTCGCCTCAAAGTTGAAAAAGGTTTAACCTGGGACCTGCCCACTTTGCACTGCCAACAGTTACTTTGTCCATATTGTTATGCTGAAGTTGCCAAATGTCACTGACTTTTTATAGTTTTTAGTTGTAATGTTGCTGCAATCTGCATCCAGTGTGGATGCTCTTCTACCCAGCAACCCACAACAGAGATCTGATCAGCCTCCTGACAGGTAAACACTGGACACGGGACAGGAAGGAATGGTGCGATATGATTAGCAGCAAATGAACTTTCAAAATAAGAGGGTGTAAATCAATTGTGCCTGAAGGAAAAGCAAAACATAATTCAAAATACACCCGTGTGGGCAGCCCTCCCAACTAAAGTCTATGTGCAAAAAACAGCATATACAAACACATAACAATCATAAGCAGTAAATATTAGCAGAGATTTTCTTTATTCAGTGATTTGGTCTGTATGTGCAGGTCTAACTCAGTTAAGCCTTTCCTTTGTTAGACAATGATATTCAACCATGATGAGACGCAGCCCCATCTTTAGGTAAAAACATGTTTCGGGGAAAACCAAAAATGCTGAGGAGAGATTTGGGCAAATCATTTTCAAAGTAAAAAATAATCTGATAGCGTGCAGGTGAGGGTAAGGAGTACTTGGACTTAATCACACCAATTCAGTATATTCAGGTTTATTTTAGGAAGCTTGGAAAGTTTTTAGCTGAACACACACACACACACACACACACACCTGGTTATTTTCTGCAAAAGATAATCAGCATATCCATCCATCCATCCATCCATCCATTTTCTTCCGCTTATCCGGGGCCGGGTCGCGGGGGCAGAAGCCTAAGCAGAGAAGCCCAAGCTTCCCTCTCCCCAGCCACCTCCTCCAGCTCATCCGGAGGGACCCCAAGGCGTTCCCAGGCCAGCCGAGATACATAATCTCTCCAGCGTGTCCTGGGTCTACCACGGGGCCTCTTCCCGGTGGGACATGCCCGGAACACCTCACCCAGGAGGCGGCCAGGAGGCAACCTAATCAGATGCCCGAGCCACCTCAACTGGCTCCTTTCGATGTGGAGGAGCAGCGGCTCTACTCTGAGTCCCTCCCGGATGGCCGCACTCCTCACCTTATCTCTAAGGGAGAGGCCAGCCACCCTTCGAAGGAAACTCATTTCTGCCGCTTGTATTCGCGATCTTATTCTTTCGGTCACTACCCAAAGCTCGTGACCATAGGTGAGGGTAGGAACGTGAACGTCAGAAGACCCTTATGAGTGAAAAAACAAGGGAACAGTTTACCCTGCCCGGGATAGGGTTACCGGGGCCCCACCCTGGAGCCAGGCCTGGGGAGGGAGCTCGAGGGAGAGCGTCTGGTGGCCAGGCATTAGCCCGTGGTGCTTGGCCGGGCGCAGCCCGAAGAGGTTACATGGGCCCGCCCTCCTGCAGGCCCACCACCCGCAGGAGGTGTCGTAGGGGTCGGGTGCAATGTGTGTCGGGCGGTGGCCGAGGGCGGAGGCCCTGGCGGACCGATCCCCGGCTATCGAAACTGGCTGTTGGGATAATCAGCATATCAGTGGCACAAACATTGTGGTAGTAGGTGGTAATACATTACAAGAGTGCGCACAGGTGTGTGACGCTGAGTGTGTGCTGCACATGTGGGTGTCTGTGTTTGAAGATAACAACCTGCTGACCATCTGTGGCTCCTCTGCCTGCCGCTTGGTTGATCCAGATCACGTTATTCCAGCGTGGCAGCAGAAGGCAAAGAATCACAGATGAGGCAGAGGAAACACATAAGTCAGCAGGGCAGGCTGTTAACTCACAGGCCCACATCATCCATGAGATTATCAAACTCTCAGGCCCAACATCAAGGTCTCTCAAGGACATTCATACCCAGAGGCAGCACACTTTTCAAAATAAAAGCGATCAGCTGTACCTGTTTGAAGTCATAACTAATATTCCCAGATCGTTAACTTGTTCTGACCTGCAGCCGCACTCCAGGCTGTAAATTTCCTGTTTTTTTTCTTGAATAACACACAAATCTAATTAGTTTCTTTTCCATGTGAGATTCGTGGTGTCCCACTGGGTAGACAGGCAGTCTAATCTCTTTCAGACAGGTGCAAAGAAAATGATGCGCTCATGCAAATTCCATTGCTTTTGACCTCTGGGAGTAAAGAAATTAGATTTACCAAAATACAAATTACAGAGAAGGTGAAACACTCAGAAAACAACTGAGAACTAAACTAACAGGTTTCAGAGTTAGAGACAGCCCTCCAGAGACGTACTGACTCATTGTCTCTGGTGGCAACTGAGCTGCTAATTTATGGCCTGTTATTAAGTGCTGGGAATGGTGTGATAATATTAAAGCCTAATTCCAAATATCCAGCATAAATGAAGACATTTGAGATTTGATCCCTGAAAAGTGGACCGCTCCAATAAGCCGCCTATCTGCACCAACACACTGACAGGCTGTTTCCTACACACAGAGTTTTGGAGCCCACCAAAAAGCTTTTAGCTGGTAATAAAACTGCAGTAAACTGACAGCAGTTAGTTTTGTTTTTCACATCTTTCACTCAAGCATATCACACATTTGTTCTGGTCAAATGTGCAGGGCAACGTATCCATTTTGGTCTCATCAAAGAACCTCCTCAGACTCCTGAGTCTCCCAGCTGCCCGTGGGGGAACTCTCCAACAGTGGCGCCCTCTTTGCCACTCTCTGAGAGTTTTGGTAGGAAACTCGTCCTGCATGCAGAGGCTGTCTCACTGACAGTTTGAACTCCTTCAGAGGTGTCTCGTTGGCCTCCCTCGCTCGTCTCCTTCTTCCACGGTCACACAGTTTATGAGGATGGGCTTCTCTAAGCAGAGTTCCACATGTGCCATTCTCCTTCCATTCCTTAATGACAGATTTAGCTGAACTCCAGGGATGATCACCCCGACTTACACAGTAACCTTTTCTCTGAGTTGCCTGGAGAGTTCGTTTGTCTTCATCATGTAAATGTAGCCATGAATACAGAATAACCGGTGACCTTGCAGACACAGGTGTCTTCATGAAACACGTTCACTGCACTCAGGTCACCTCCACATCTCCACACGTTAATGAGGTCCCTCGTGTTGCTTCAAGCTGAGCTTTTCCGCCATCTTGGTGTTTTCAAACAGGACGTGATCATCGATGGAGGATGTGACTGTACGCTCATACTGCAGCACGATGTAGGCTGCATCATCCTTTTCCACGCTATAAGTTACAAAATTAACATCATATTTTATTCAGTGATGCTTTATCCATTATACCTGCCACCAACTCAAAGGTCCAAACTGCATCAAAAAAATGCCTCTACCAGCAGCGGCATCACTTCAGCAGGACCAAATACACACTGTTCACATGTTTAGTGTGTATAACACCGTGTGTTGAAATTTGGACGCTTGTTATTAATGACTGATAGGAGCTGTTTTCAGAGCGCTCTGCACTCCGGGGCGATTTGTGTCATAACTGTACAATACAGGAGGAACACAGGGTGGAAGGGGACAGATATGCCTACGTTTTGATGGATAAATTGTGCATGTCGAGGTAAAGGTCTGGCCTTGAAACAATGGGAAAGCTTTTTTTTTTTTTCAAATAATTTCCAGGCTAACAACTCACAGAGGATGACGCCAACACCCTGAAACACGGAGAAAAGGAGAAATGTTTTGGAAAACTTACAGAGACTGTGGCAAAAAGCTCAAAGTTTTGTGGCCCCTTTAAACTTTGAATGATGTCTCTGCAGGAAGGAATGCCTGAGAGCAGGGGCTCCGAAACAGACTAGGTTCTTCACTCTCTCTGACGAGTCGTTCATTTCATCATGTACTTTCTTAAAAAAGAAACCCGTGCTACCAAAGTCAGAGACAGATAAAACTGCATGTTTTGATATGACGTCTGTAGGGGGTCCTGTCAAAGCTGTGGGACTAGTTTCATGCAGAAAAAATAAACATAAACAATAGTATACAGCCTGGGTTTCCAACAGGTGGACCACGGTCCAGCTCTGGACCCAGACGCCGTTCGTTACAGGCCCAGACCTATCACTACAGTTACAGTAGTATTGCTTATATTTACTGTAAGTTTATCTGACTCTGTGAAGTCTTCTCCTTCATCTTTATGTTGTAACTCATTCCACATGACGCTGCTTTGTTTGAGGAAATATTCTCTAACTGGACCTCCTTAAATTTGATCTGCTGTATTGTGTGTCTCAGTGCTGTTCACAGTCATTTACAACAGGAGGAAACCCTTCATTTCTCAGCACGACTTTTACTATTAAAGTCATCTCATATGCATATGGGCTGTTTTTTGGTCCCAGGCTGTAGCTGAGAGCGAGCTTTTGTTTGCTTGTGTTAACTTGCAGCTGTTTTTAGAGCCTCCACTTTTCATTGGCTACCGGTGTTTTTTTTTAATAGAGCAGACACTAAAGATTTATCTCCAAAACTGAATCTGCACACATTCAAGTCACAACATGCCCTTGCCTTGAAAGTCAGTATCATATCAAAGTCCTCAGTGACAGCCATGCCATGCCTCAGACTTTAATACAGCTTTACAAGGAAACAGTTCATATGAGGATCATTTCAATGTCAAGGTTTTTTATTTAGTCAGAGATTCCTGACCTTCATTTGTCAAAGACCTGAGCGTTGCTACCTGCTCTTTCTCCTAATGACTAAAAGAAATGCAATAATGATGTTTCTTTTGAATCTTCGTGCCAACATTGCATCCATCTCACTAACAACTGAGCTCCAACAAAAGAACACAACAGCTTTGTCATCAGCATTTTTATCCCATGCCCCAGTATTTACAAGAACAGCTGCACATAAAGTGCATAATCTGAGACCTTTAAAGGACTTTGAGCCAGGAGGCCTGAGATGGGCCGTAAACAAGGCTTTTGGCTGCGGTCCACAAAAACACAAATAAACGACTTTTCACAGATGAAGTCAGAGTCGTCATTAAAACGTTGGCTAGCTGCCCGCCAGGATGGTCATGCTGTTATAATGACAGTGGCATTGTTGTCTGTCATATTTCCATAATCCCTGTGGGTGAGCGGTGCACAGGATGAACTGATGGTCAAACAGAGTCCTTATCAGCAACCTTTCTAATTCAATCTGAGCAGCAGGTCCAGCCATGGTGTCCAAATGATGGAGCATTTGGTGGCAGTAAACATGTCAGATATGAAAAAAGAAAGAAATCAGGCTCATCTAAAATGTAATCACAGACGAGGGACATGAAGCACAAATCAAATAACGTAAATAGTTGTACTTCTACAGACTTCACTCAGCTGCCCACGTCTGGTTGACAGCCGAGCTGAGTTATTAGCTTTCCGGGACTGGATGGTGATCAGAGAAGGAAAAAAAGAAGCTAATTCCCTTCCATTTCAGCCAAGGAACAGAAGAGCCCGAGGGTCTTTCAGGGGCTAAAAGTGTTCTCCCCGAGACAGTAATTGAAAGCCAAGAGTCCTGCTTCCTATTCAGCTGAGCCCCAGCTCTGCTCAGGGCTCAGGCTCCATCAAGAGAAAGTCCATCCATCAGAGGGTCATTATCGGCCTGATTAGTCCCCTGCTTTAGAGCCCAGTAATCCAACTTTCAGGAAAGCCTATTGTCCCTGAGATGGCCTGGCATCGACAGCCACTGTTGCTGCCTGTGTTGTGGGCCTGGAAGAACAAAGGGTGCCACAGAGCGCCACGCTCCAAAATGAGAAGATTCATCGGCCCGAGTTTGTTCAAATCCAGGCAAAGCTAATAATCACTGAAGGCTTTATCTTTGAGCGCTGAAGGAGCAGTCACGGCTCCTGAAGTCTTTATTGAGAGGTTTATCTGTGGATTTATCTTTTATTGCTTTTGATCATCATTTTCTCTGATGCACCAATACTCTTGATTTTGTGATTTACAAGTTTTTTTATCCTCAAGCGTTCAAGAAAACCTTCCCTCAGCTGGATGCTTTCAGTGTTAAAGCGCCGCTGGAGAATTTGGTATTTGTCTCACATAGTGCAGCAGTGAGAGCTCCCTCTGAGAGGCATCAGTAAACGACACCCAGCATGTTCATGTTTACCAGCCTAACTCTCCTTTGAGCTAATATTTCATTACACCCCCCCGTTTTATAACACTCGCTGTGCATAAGTCTGAGGGAGTCGTGTGTCCCTAAATGCTAAAAGAAGCCCACTGTTAATGATGACAGGCCTTCAGGAGAACTGCAGTGCTGCTTCCACACTGTGTGTAAGCTATATACACTACTATGTGTCACTACTGTATTACTCTACAGCACTGTGCAAAAGTCCCGAGCCACAGCTAATTTCTTTATATTTTGCTAGGATTTATTGAAACATGTAAAACATCAATAGAAATACAGCCTGTGAGGCAAAACCAGAGTTTGAGCTTCAGAGTCGGTATTTGGTGTGACCTCCTTTATCCTGAACTCTGAGGCAGCGCCCTCTCATTTCTGTAAGCAGTCTTCAATAATAGCTCTCCAAGCTTTCTGAAGGACATTCAAAGCTCTTCTTTGGATCGGTGTCTTTTTCATGCTTGAATGATTCATAGGTCCAAAAAAAAAAGGTGGTCAGGTACAAAGACTGGACTGAAAACTGGTGAAACAGCAGCCAAAGGCCAAAGAACAAACTCGTTCAGACCTTCAGACAGCCTGGAGATCTATGGCTCAACACCACTATAAAAGCAAAGTCTGGCTCCTTGGAGGAAAAAATAAAATATAAATCGAATGCCATTCTGATCATTTTCATATACAGATGTTAAAACTGTTTTATTGGTAATGTTGGTTTTTTCCCTTTTCTGGTTAATGTTAGCCAGCGTGAGCACACTGATAACCAGCGTAGATGATTTCACCAGCAAAATACTGTCAATAAAGAGCAAACTCATCTCTGCAGACTGTAACTTTCAGGGGTTAGAGTTATAAAACACAAATGTTTCTCTTATAACTGTACATGACATGATAAATGAGCAGACAGCACCACTGCAGTATCTGGTCCTTACGTTTCCCTGCTGTATTTACTATGTAAAGCACTCGCGTAGATCAAACACAGGAGCGGGGACAGCAGTGCAGCCGAGGCTCATCCAAAAGCCGCTGACATAAATCAGAGGCATTCTTTCAGCTTTCCACGACACTCTCCATCCTGCTCTTCCTCATGCACGACAGAATACAGTAAATGGAGACCGGTCTGGGTAAGTGTGTGTGGGATGATATTGATTTACAGAATAGCAGAGGAGTTGAGCCTGAAGCGTACCATCTGTACAAAGCCAGACAAACAGAGCTGCCCTCCTAAAATCAAACTGTGGTGTGAAGCTGCAGAAACGTGTTATATGCTGCAAACAAGAAACACACAATGAGGTGGGATGGGTTTTTTTTGGCTTAAAGTTCCTTTTTTTACCTCCACCAAGGAGGTTATATCTCTGGTAGCCTGTGTGTGTGTGTGTGTGTGTGTGTGTGTGTGTGTGTGTGTGTGTGTGTGTGTGTGTGTGTGTGTGTGTGTGTGTGTGTGTGTATCATCATTCTGTCTGTAAATGTGATAGTTCAAAAAGTTTTGAATAAACTGGTAAAACTTTGAGTGCAGAGTGGAGTCATGTTAACAATGAATAAAATCTGCTTCACATCCATCGAAGTCTTCAAGGTCGACTTCATGATTTATTGGTCAAAAATGGACTAAAAGCCTTTTAACTTAGAAACTATGATTCTTAGTGTGTGGTTTGTGATATCAGCGTATAGAAAGTAACGTGTAAAGATTTAAAACATCATATCATACTTGACCTCTGACCTCTGACCCTTCCTTCACCACTGTGCAGCACGCTGTAAAAAATATCATCGATAATTACTTTGTAACTATAAATAAGGAGTCGTTATTGTCATGGAATTAAAACTATACAGGATGCATTAATGAAGGCAAAAAAAAGGTCATTTTAGCCTGTTGCTAGGTGACCTGCCAGGCGACCTCATGGCGTCACAGTATGTCATGCATAACTGAAGTTGTGTGGATATAAATGAAATGTTACTGTCATAAAATTAAAGTGATAGGATGCATTTGTGCGTTAGCCTGTTGCTAGAAACATAATGACATCATAATCTCAGATATAGATAAGAGGGGTCTAAGATGTACATGTGTGCATCTTAGTTTGGATGCTCAAATCCAGATCATGAAGGAGGAGTTAGCCAACAGTGAAACCAACACACAAACAGAATAGGAGGGATTTTATAGAAGCATGTAGGAAAGTACAATCATCTACACAGGAAACCTTGTGAGGTCAAAGGGTCGTCCATACAGGAAGAGACTAGCAGTGATGTAGGGACCAGACAGGACAGGCAAAATAGCTGTTAGCAACGCAACGTGGATGGGTCTGAAGGTAAACTGATCTCAGCTCTGAGGTGAGCTGTTAAAGTGATAACCAGTCAGTGTGAAGGACCCCGCTCACCGATGTTTGATTCAATTCAATTCAGCTTTATTTATATAGCACCAAATCACAGCAAGGAGCTTTATACTGTAAGGTAAAGACCGTACAATAATACAGAGAAAACCCAACAGTCAAAAACAACAGTGGGAAGGAAAAACTCCCTTTAACAGGAAGAAACCTCCAGCAGAACCAGGCTCAGGGAGGGGGGGTCATCTGCTGAGGGGGAGAGAGAGGACAAAAGACATGAGGTGGGGTTGGATTGGGTGGGAACTATATTAGATGGTTAAGGATTCAACCAGAGCCTGGAGAGCCCACTGAAATCTATACAGCCATGCGCGATGAGTGTGTGGCTGTATATATGGGCGGGGCTTAGGTCATCATGGATGGAATAATTAACCCAAACTCTGCGTTTTAGTAAAAACAAAAAGAACTTCTTTGCAAAAACATGTAATGTGTTTCCCGACTGCCTCGACTTAGGAAAACAATCTTTAGGGGTATTAATGCCTCAGGAGGTTAATAATACAGAACTTTAAGCCTTAATGTGATGTAAACAGTTGAGCTATAAAAGCATTAATGTCTCATCCAGCTGATATAAAGGGCAAATGAGCCACAGTGACCTCTTTTTGTACCAGGCTGTAAAACACGTTATTTCTGCCGTAAAGTCAGGCATCGCTATCCAAAAACATGTCCTCACTCTCAGCGTTTCAGACCGTCTATATACAAAGAGAGGAGCGCACACTCATGCAGACACTCAGACACACGTTTATCTCTCTGACTCTCGCCTGTCTACACATCTTCAGTATTGGAAGCTTGTCTCGCTCGTGTCCCCGTGCTCACGCTCGGTAATTCAGCTGCTTCGGGCGAAACACTCCCCTCCCCTTTCTGTCACAATGGCCAGCGCGTGCTGCAAGATAATTGCGTCCTTGTCATAAAAACCCCACCAGAAGCGATGACAGAGGAGGACTGACGGCTGAGATTTCAGAGGCCTGACCTGCTCTTTGTCTAACAGTGGTTAAGCACGTGGGGGTCAGACTGTGCCTCCAGTTAACTGTTTTTCAGTGGTAAATGCTAAATCTTGGGCAGTTAAAAGGGTTTAAGCAGAGGCAGAGGGAGTCACATTTGTAAAGAGTTTTATCTGATTATGTCTGAGAAAAGAGAGAGGAGTTAAATCTGAACACTGTGCAGAAGTGTCTCTGGATGTAATCCCTGTCTGTGGGAATTTTAGATAAGGTCTCCTTTTTTCCCGTTGGATGAATCCTGAGGACTCAGCTCTTTCTCCGGTATCTGTCTGTAACACGTTCACTTGTGTCTGACACACTCCACAGCCTCTGCTGTGTGTTAGTTACTCTTTTCTTCAGAGTCTTTGTGTATGACTCTTGTGCACTTTGCCTTTTAAACTAAAGATTTGAATCTTAGACGTTTACTCAGTCTTCTTGTGTCCTGAACTCGGGTCCTCTGAGAACTGTTGTACCTCCTCTAGATGCGCCCCCATCTGTCTAAAGTAGAGATCTGCATGAAAACACAGTCTCAGAATTAGGGTGGAGAAAACCTGGTTTTATCAGATCTGCACAGTGACACTCTGGGCTCCTTTGTCATGGTTTGAGGTTTAATTACTTCCTGTTTCATTTTGAAATTTCCTCCATATGCTCAGTAAGTTCTACTTCCAGCCTCTGTTTTGTGAGCTGCCCTTTTTTGTACAGTTGTAGAGTTGCGCTGAGTCAGTCTGCTGGTACACGCACCCTCGTGTTTCTAAATGATCTCTTTGACTTTTTGGATTTTGCTCCTTTTGTTCTGAACTGCTGAATGAGACAGAAATCATTCCTGGAGCATCAGGTTTGACACTAATTTGATCTTAAAGGTTTTTTCCTTTGGATTTTATGCTTTCCAACATAAAAGCCTTTCCTGCTGCCTGAGGACTTCTGAGAAAATGTTTCCACTCAGAAACCGAACATAAAACTCTGTTTGCACTGCTGACGTCTCAACTCCTGTAACAATCCTGATTTTGGATTAGATTTATCCATGTAATTCTCCACCGATATGTAAATAATGATAATGAAAGAATCAGCTGGGTGTCGGTGCTGGAGATAATGTCAGCTGCTGAAGTGAACTTGCATCTGAATCTAATTTTATTTTATTTCACAGTAAACACATTTCTGTGTGATGTCTCACTTTGTGATTTTACTGGTTTGAACTCATTTCCTCGGATGATGTGTGAGGATAAAAACTGAGCTGCTGTTGGTGGTGAGACGCTGAGCACAGTGATGTGACTCAGCTGAGGACCATCCTGGAAAGAACTTCATCTCCTGATAACTGAAGATGAATAACTATAACAAAAAACAAGCTAAGACTCTAAATGACAAACTAAGGAACACGATGACACCAAATCATAAGGAAAACACAAAATGCTGGGCAAAAGGCCCCGGACCATGACAATTTCATGGTGTTGCAGGCGGCCAGAAAGGCAAACAGAAAGCAGTGACGTGCTGCCAAGATTGGACTTTTGTTTCAGTTAGCAGCCAAAGAGTCACCTTTAACCCTCTAACTAAAAAAAAGAGGCGTAGCACACACAGCAAGATGAAAATGGAGGCTGATTCAACAAAGCAGAGTACTTTGCCAAAGATGCCAGAAAAGTTCCCACTAAAGGCGAAAATCAGAGATACTATCAGTTGGTGATGTGCAGCTCCAAATCAAACACATCACTCCACCGAGCATCACTGGAGCTCTCAGCGGCTGCAGGACGAGCGAACGGTGGATGGAAACAGCTGATGTGGTTACTCGGTGGAAAAACAGCTGTTAAAAAACGCGATACAAAATCCCAGGCAGAAGATATTTCTCAGTTTTATTATGTGACAATATTGGACAGTTACAGGATTAAATAGTTATTTTATACTGTAAATGTATCACTGTACATCATGCTGTGTCATTGCTGCTGCACTATAATGCTGCCGGCACCTTGTGGCGATACAGTCACACTTAGGAAATGTGTCACCAATGACAGCAGCTCATTGGAAAGATGCTCATTTTGTTTGCACGTGTCATGAAGTGGACCCAAAATGAAGACTCCAAAAACTGAACTCAAAGTTCTCAGCTTTACTTGTTGGTCATCCACAGGGTAACGAGAAAATGACAGCGAAGCAGATCAGGAGCAAACCGGCTGTAACCTCAGACACTAAGTAAAGCGCACGGCTGGTTAGGAAGCCAAGGAGGACACGAGGTAACAAGGACACGAGGTAACAAGGACATGAGGTAACGAGGGACGAGCGGAGACAGCCGGGGAGAAAAGGATTAATCTAACAAGACAAGGGGAAGCAAAATGGAACACAATACCCACGTAACATGGGACTGTCAAAATAAAACAGGAACTGACAGAAATGGCAGGCCCACTGTGCCATAACTGAAACTAGATACTCAAAGCTGAAACAACAAGAAAAAGACTCATACGCAAACTATGAAACACAACAGAAGAACCCGACATGACTTATGCCATCATCCATTTCCTGCTGCTTATCGAGGTCCCGGTGGGGACAGCAGCCAAAGCAGAGACCGAGCACCTCCTCCACCTCTTCAGGGGGCCACACCTCTTTACCTTTGAATTCAGGTGTTTATCAAATCAAGCAGCTAGCAGCAGTCCGCCTTCACAAACATTTATGAAAGAACGGCTGATTCTGAAGAGCTCAATGAATTCAAGCGTTGTACTGTGATAGGATGCTACTGTTGCATCACGTCTGTGACACTTCTTCCCTCTTAGATAAAGCATAAATTGGTGTGTGTGTATAACATCAGACATGAAGCATTAATCCCTCTGCTCCCCCTCATATCCCATCCTACCTTCTGGCGTATTTGGACTTGGAGGAGAATATTCTTGTAGCTGTGGCCGTCGTTGATCTGCAGCACTACGCCGTCCTCCGCCCCTTCCGAGCCGTCGTGGATGTATTGAATCTGTTCGCGTGACAGCTCCTCCAGCTTGAATCGGCTGAGAGCGCGGTCACTGTGGAGACGGGTAAGCCGGCCGTGGCGGGGTGGCTCGAGGACCATGACCAGGACGTCGGCTGCGTTGTCAGGGTCGTCGACTTGCAGGACCGACTTGGTGATGGTTGCCAGGCTGCCACGGCCCTCCACAGGGAGAGGAGAGAAGGTCACGACCCTCGGAGGCTGGAAGGGATTTTAAAAAACAGGTTACAGGCCTGGAGCAAGAACAACTTTGAATATAATCTGTCAGCTATGAAGGACAGAGGTAGATTTGATTCAGGAAACAAGGCTCAGACAAAGATTAAATTAGATTTAACACTTTGAAAACCCGGCTGAGAGCACAGCAAGAGGACACAGCAATTTACCCCAAACACCCTCAGATCATCAGATGATGTATTTCCTCCCATAGAACTGGGACACCGGGGCTGTGCTGGTACCAAGGGAAATGCAGAAAATGAAGGTAAGGCAGAGATGAAGCTGGGCGCCTCATTAAGCTGCCGTACCTGGAGCCTCACCGCAGATGGAAAAATGCTTCATCGTGCTAACAAAGTCCCTTTAGGAGCAGCAGCAGGAGGTCTCCTGATGTAAACAAGAATATAACTTTATCCAGAGTCTTCTCTTTAAAGGGACAGTTCACCTTAAAATCTCATTTTAGTTAATGGGCCACATGTGAGCCAGAGCAGTAACACCACTGCACTTTATTGTGCAGTGGTGTTACTGCTCTGGCACCCCTTGTTCTGTTTTATACTGATCCCAGATCATTTGTTTTCTGTGGATGAACCCAACAGAACAAATTTCCGATATGAATGAGGGTTAGATCCCTCATCCTTCCGAGCCGTTTCCAAACGTAGGAATGTCGTGGCCCAATGTGAAATCTGACCTGTTTTATATCCCAAATAAGAACTTTGATCATCAAACGTACTGTCCACAGGCATGCTGGGACCTCAGTGGAGTTAGTGGAAGTCTTCCACATCAGTCACATCCTGATTGTTTGATGTTAAATTCACTGTTAACTTATGATGTAATTGTATATTTTGGGGCGGTGCGGTGGTACATCGCCTCATATGAAAAAGGTTCTGGGTTCAAACCCACCGGTTCACTCACACTCACACCGATGAGCATGATTGGCTGTCTGTGTTAGCCCTGTTATAGACTGACAACCTGCCTAGAGTGTACCCGCCTCCTGCCCCATGACAGCTGAGATCGGCTCCAGTGGATGGATAGATGCAGTACTGCAGTACTTTCTAGTGTCATCTCTCACAAACGTGGCTCATAAGGACATTATTTTCCCTTCTATCTGTGCTACAGATATATTACCGCTGTGTTGTGTTTGTTCGTGCTGAAAATTGATGCCTGAATCACACAGGACGTGCAAAAGCCCTGAGAACCACCTCTCTCTGGAGCTCCATCTACCTTTAGCTTCCTTTAGCTCATTTTAGTTCTATGGCTGCACAAAATGTGATGTTGAGTCACTCAACCTCTTTAAAACTCCTCATATTTATGTTTCCACAGGGGGAAACCCTTCCTGACCCTGAAACTAAAACAGTGTTCATGTTTCACACGACAACTCGTCCAGATTTGAGTTTTCTGTGATTAAATATCTGAAGGAAAACAAGGCAGCCAAAAAAGTGAAAGCTAGAAGCAAAACCGCCTGAATAAAGTTCATTTTAATAAAGTTCCTCATCAAAATATTTGTTAGCAGAGCAACTTGGCAGGGAGAAGGTGCAGGTAGAGACACGTGGAGTGTCCCTGTGGAGTTGCTGGTCCGCTGTGGCCCTGATTCACACCGGTTGTCAGGTAGGGAGCTCCGAGCCGCTCAGCCTGACACGGGGCTTGTGTCCCATTCGCAGCATTCACTGGTGGTTGGCTGAGCTCCAGCTTTTTGGCACTATAGCAGCAACCTGAGCAAAAGGCAATGCAAGAAAGTAGCTGGCGCCAGAGAGAAGGGCGACTGTGGGAAAGTCATACGCACAGACCCACTCAGAGCTGAAACAAGGCACAAAAGCACAGAAACATAGAAGAAGTACTGTATGTTGTTATCTGCAGCCTTTGCCCTGCATTTTATGTCAGGAGCCGTGTGGTGACAAATTTTTAGACGTCAGAGGAATTATCTCCAAGAGACAGACAACTTAGTCCCCAGGCGCCCACCTTAATCCTGTGCCGTCATTGCTGCAGTTCTCACAAGGGAAACAAAAGGTGTGAACTGGATGTGCTGGAGGAGGCTGAAACTGTGTGTGTGTGTCTGCTGTTGCTTTTTAAATCGTGCTAAGACATGCTAAGGCATGAAAGGCAACCAGGAGAATCTCCTCCCTCAGGGAAATGAAAGCAAACACAGGAGCGCTCGGGTGGGAGGGCCAACCTCTCATCCTGCCCTCACAGGTGAAGTGAGGCTCATTTTTGGCGGGGCTGTCATCACCCACGGCGCCTTGGGGCTCTGCAGCACTTTGAGAAGATGGGAAAGACTTTTTGTGTGGTTGTTTTTGGCTTTGTTTCCTGTTTGCTGTTAATTTGTTCGGTTTTCATGCTGGATGGTTTTCAGGGGAACAAAGTGAAAGTATTTCCAAAGTCGATTTCCAGCCTGTGGCTGCTTTATCTGCAGCTTCTCTCCAGTGTTTCTGTGAGCCATGTGTCAAACCATCACAGCACACACCAATGATCCACTGGCTACCTGCACTTATGATTAAAAAAAATGACCATTTCACAGATAGCCTGTAGTTTTGCTCTGGTTAGATTTGGTCTTTTCACTTGGCTGAATTTCATCAGAAAATAAAGGTAGCAGGCTCTCTGTATTGATTGACAGCTAAGTGCACAGCAGAAAGCACTTAGTGCCACAGATATAATCCCAAAAAAATAATAAAAAAAGAAAAAGTCTCAGAAATTACACTTTAAGTAAAAATGTAGCCCATAAAAAGTAAGATGTACTTTGTATGTGAGAAGCCTTTTCAGTAGAAATGCCATCAGAGATACTGGACTCTCAGAAAGTTTTTTCAAAAGAAGCAGCCACTGCTGTCAGCTGGAGGGGGGGAGGCTATCTGTGGCTCAGATCTTTCATTCCTGAGGCTATTACATTCGGAGGCCCCCGCTGGCTGGGGATCTGATAGGGATTCAATTAAAAATGCATTTTATTTTGCTTTTAGCTGTACAGGGAAGGCTGCATAAGCTTAAATTGTCTTGTTCTCCTGCTGTATAGTCACGTTTTTCAACAGCACCCTCGTAGTTTGGTTTCTCCAGCTTGGTATGGCACAAAATAAAGATTGTGCATGAATAATAAGTGGCAGCTTCTGGGGCTGAAAAATGAAGCAAATGCTCAAGTTCAAAAACTGCAGCTCCTCCAGTGACCACTTGAGGCTCACTCTAACAGTGCGTGAAATGAAATTTAAAAATATGGTTAAATGTATCCAGTTTCCCCCTGCAGGACATTTTTTCACACACTCACCTGTAAGAACCTTATTATGTATTATTTATGGATGCACCATCCTAACAAAGTATGCTATTATTACTGATTTAGACACTCTTGTGTGAATACAGAAGCTTCTGGATGCAAAGAAACAAGCTGGTGATGCCCCTGAATCAGGGAAATCCCAGTAAGTTTATCTTTCATGTAAATAAATGCAGTAAACTTTCTATAACATCCATCCAGGGCCGGTGACATTACCAGAGATCATCTCCACCATGGTCTGTTCTCACTGCTAACCTCCTGCTAACATTTGAAGTAAACCAGTCAGATCCTGCAGTTTCTTGCCACCAGCTATTCACACTGTTAGATTCACAATAATCATCTACACACACACACAGTCATGCTGGACTACACATGAACTGATGCCCATGCTGCTGTGAGACTTCATTACTCTCCACATCTCTCCAGATCCCGGTTCATGCAGGAATGGAGCGATCTGCAACCTTTGAGGAGTGAGAAGGACCTCTAACTTACTGCACACGGGGATATGAATGTGAAGGTAAAGCACAAACTGTGCTCAGTCCAAAAACAACAGTCCATGTCTGCAAACACAGCAGCACAGACTCACAGGGTAAAACAACACGCTAACCTCTTTTTATTGACTAACACAAAGATATCAGTAAAGGACTCCTGCAGCCAGATGACCTCTGGATCCTTCATGCTCAAGCTAAGTGTTTGCAGGCCTCAACCAAAGAGCTGAAGCTTATTTTTACCCAAGAAAGGAAGCAGAGGAGCAGGCCTGTACATTTCCCCCTGTGCTCGTTCCTACAGTAGAATCAGGACGACATCTCTCTGAGAATTCGGGGCTGTTTTTCACCCACTTTGCAGTCGGCTTTGTGGTAACACTGAAACAGGGGTGAGATTTGTGCAGATGTGTGCAGATGTGATCAAAGTAATGCAAAAATAATGCAATGAGTAGTGTAACAAATTAATGTCAGCAATGAGCCTAACACTCCAGCACAAACCACTGGGTGAGGTCACAGTGGCTGTGTCCATCTTTTAAATACAGTCTCCTGTGTGTGCATAATAACTTGCTCTGTCTCTCTGTATAAAGTACATTATGATCGTGGTGATGAAAATAAAATCAAGAATACATTCAGTGCGCTCATCGTCAAACATCCATCCTGTACATCTTACCTTTTCTGTCACTCTGAAAGATTCCTTTCAAAGCGAGCCCATAAACCTTGAAATGTTCTGAAACCGCACTGACAGGACCTACTTTCTTTCAAAGAAAACCGCAGTGCTCACAACAAAAACACTGAAAGTTACATCAGTGTCTGTGAGTCGCTTTGATGTGGACTGAAAGGAGCAATCACAGTGTTCCCCTCTGTGTCTGTGAGCAAGTTGAAAGGCAGCACAGTGAGGTAATGTTCTTTTCTGGAAATATATGCGAATTACTGCCAGAACAAAGAGCAGGACGCTTTCTGCACAACAAAAATATTGGAGCCAGTGTGGGAGGTGACCACGCACACAGTTGCATGAACTGTACAAAGATGGCACTTTGTTGGGAAATGCAAACTCAAACACATCCACTAATGTAGCACAGCCACCTCAGTCTGTATCCACTCGTGCCGGTCAGAGAGATCGATGCCACAGTGCTGAGGATGAGTCATTACTGTGCTAAATTCACTAATCACATTACAGTTACTAAGTTACAGTTACTATTACTTTTTATCCAGGTCAGCTTTTACCCAGCTGTCCACTGCCGCTAACACAGCATGGACTTTTCCCAAGCACCCGCACCGACAGCACCGTAACACACAGCTACACAAAGATGACAGCGTGACGTTAAAGCCATTTGGAGACCTATTGCCTTAACTTTGTGGCACGGATTTAACAAGCTGCTCCTCAGAGATCTGCAGGATGACCCATCTGTGGCCATGAAGGGATGGACGTGGCCAGCAGCACTCAGGTAGGCTGCGGTGGTTAAATGATGCTACCATCTGAATGCTGCAGCAGAAATCGAGACCCATCAGACCAGGCTCAACTTAGGTGAGCCTCAGTTCTGAGCTGACACCCGGTGTGGTCTTCTGCTGCTGAAGCCCACCTACCTCAGGGTCGACTGCGCTGTTTTCAGCTCTTCTGCATTCCCCGGCTGAAACGAGTGATTATTTGAGTAACTGTTGCCTTGCTAACTGGAAGCTGACCTCTGCTTTCAACAAGGCATTTTCACCCAGAGAACTGCTGCTCGCTGGATATTTTCTCTTTAAACTCTGTGTAAAACTCTCTGTAAACCCTGCAGATGGACTGTGCATCAGCAGTTTCTGAAATACCCAGACCAGCCCAACTGGTATCAACAACCACGCCATGCTCAAAACTTAATCTTTAATCAATAATCGTTCTGCATTCTGATGCTCAGTTTGAACTTCAGCAGGTTGTCTCAATCATGTCTACATGCCTAAATGCACTGAGTCACTGCCGTGTGATTGACTGATTGGATATTTGCATTAATCAGCAGTTGGACAGCTGTACAGTATCTAATAAAGAGTGTATGTACACACAGAAGACTAATTAATAAAACACAGGTGGGAACAATTAAGGTTGGATAGACAATAATGAAGGAGGGAGGACAAAGACAGGAATTAAAAAGTGCAGGAAGAGGTAACAAAACAAAGCAGGAAGTGGAAACCAGGAAGACGAAGGCACAAAGAGAAGACGGAGCTGCACATCCATGGAGCGAGAAACACCCGAGAGAGAGAGAGAAAACAGAGACCACATAAGAACCCAGGACCATGACTCATGCAGCCAAAGGTTTAAACTACTTTCTTTAGGGAGTAAATAAGTAACATAATCTGTTACTTTTTATAAAGAAAGGAGGAATATGTAGGAGAGTAACAATCCCGATGTCATGGAACGGCTGTGTGGCAGGCAGGAAGAGGACCCCAATGCAGGATACGTCAGACAAAGGTAAAACTTAATTCCACTTTATTTACGGGTGCTGAACAAAAAGCCGGACTAGACAGAGCTAGTGGCATCAAAAGCAGAACAAAAATAAACTCAGCTAGGTTTCCAGGAAACAGGGTAAACAAACAGGGCGCACACAGTGAGAAAACAGCGACGACAACAGGCATAGAAAACACAGGACTTAAATACACAAGAGGATAATGAGGGGAGTGGGAACAGCTGGGAACACAGGTGATGCTAATTACTTTGACAAGACCAGGGGAAGCAAAACACAACACAACAGACAGGGACCGGACGACTATCAAAATAAAACAGGAAGTCAGACGCAGACCTGACACAGAGAAACACAAACTAAACCCCACGACCAAAAGAAACCAGAACAGAAGAGACCGAATCAAGCAGAACCCTGATTCTGCGTGTGTGTGTGTGTTGTACAGATAATAAGTTAACTAGAACTCATTTGCAACACAGGTAACACAGCAGTGTTTATATAATTATATACTCTTAGCATATAATGATAATAATCTGCTGCAGGCATTCATTAATTTTGCACTGGTAGAAAACTGGTGGAGTGCCAGTTAAACCACAGACACTCACAAATGTTCTTATCAGCTGCTGATGCTGTCTGAGAGAGCAGATCAGATTGTGTAATTGAGAAGTCAACCAAACAATACTGCACCACCACTCCATCACCATCTGCTGCAGCCCTGAGCGCCGTGTCTGCAGCTTTCATCCGCCCGCGGCAAATTCAACACAGCAGTCACGCTATGTTGGCTAAACACTCACCAGGATCCAACACACACACACACAGACACACACACACAGACAGACACAGACACACACACACACACACACACACACACACACACACACACACACACACACACACACAGACAGACACAGACACACACACAGACAGACACACAGACAGACACAGACACACACACACACACACAGACACACACACACAGACAGACACACACACACACACACACACACTGGTTTAAATTCCTCATTTAAGGTTTTTAGGAGACCCTCTGAGATAAGAACATTGTCCTCACCTGTACAGGTAATTTTTATCTTTAATATTTAGACTGAAAAATATTCCAAAGCTGCTTTTAAGAAGAAATTTTGCTTGGAAGACTGTTGCATAGATGGATCACAACACAATCATTTGCATTTGAACCATGCGCTGCCTTTTAATCGCTGTCTGTCTTTCTGCGTGTCTCCGTAGACACAGAGCACGGTGCAGAGCGCGGTGAAGCCGCCGTTTCTCATTATTTTCTACCGTTGTGGCAAAATCAGAGGTCAGCTTGAAACCAATAAAGACAATAAAGCTGACATGAACTGATCCCCCTGGCTTTATTCCAGAGAGAAGGGCAGGTCGCCCTCGCGGCGTCCCCTCAGATTAACAGCGGCTGTGCTGCTCGAGTGGTCACAGAGTGAATAAGCTGCAAATCTCACAGTTCATGCGTTTTTATCAGTACAGGCACATGTGCTGATGCTGACTGGCTTTATTCCCTGTAGTACTTTAATTATATATGTATTTAAAGATATAATATAAACAGTAACATTATTCCAAATCCACAAGGGGACTAGACTGCCCCTCATCTGGGATCTGTTTGTTGGTTTGAAGTTTTAGACTTTTTAGCTTTGACTAGAAGAGCAGCAGTAAAGAGCAGAACGTGGTGATTCAGGGGGTTTAAAGTTCTGGCACGAGTCTTTGCCTTTCTAAATTTATGAGCACAGCAGTTACAAAGAGATGTGTTGTGGACGCTGCGCTCAGCGCAGACCGACTCAGATCGCAGTTTGTTGGCATCTGTAAATCAGACGGCACCTCTTTGCAAACCTTCACCAATCTGACTCAGACTGACTGCAGTCGGTCCGAGTCAGACCACAGCTGTTGGAGACAGGCTGCCTCCAAACAATCACACTGTGACTGAAAGCGTCCGCAGGTTGAGGCTGTTGCATGTTCAACTGCTGGGTGACCAGTTGGTCACTGGAACCACCAAATTATCCTTACTGTCTTATTTGGACTCTCGTGTCACTGAGCCATAAGCTAACCACATGTCTAACTTGCTTAAATATGCTATCTACCTAACTGCAGAATAACAGCATTTGTCCAGATGACCTGCTCAGTATGAAAATAATATAAATATATTTTTATGTCCCAAAACTGGAGACCACGTGTGATGTAATCAGAACAGCAGTTTTCAGATCACAGTTACACAAATATGTTTTTCCTCCAGATAAATGACCGGCTGTTGCTCAGGAGGTACAGCGTGCTGTCTGCTGATGGAAAAGTGGTTCCTTCAGTCCGCATGTTAAGGTGTCCTTTGACAAGATACCGATGCTCAAACTGTGAATAAATCAATGATTTGTGCGTGAATGTGGGTTAGAAAAGGTGCTCTGAGTGGTCTACAGCGGTATATAAAAAACACTATTTACCATAAAGACCCTTCAAACGTATGAACACATACAGGGATATAAAATTCCCCAAACTCTGGAGCAAGTGCCCCTGGGTCGGACCACCATCACTTTGATCCTAACTACACACTTACACTCTCATAGATGCCATCACAGCTAATGCTCATGCTTGCTATACACACAGTTCTTCTCTAACTGGAGTCTTTCCTCTCTGAGGCAAACTTTCTCAACAAGGACAAAAGACTCGTGGCATTTTAATCTCACAGAACAAACCTCTACCATTTCACAGTGAACTAAATCTAGAAGCAAATGTGTCCTGGCACACTATTCGTCTCCCCCGTAATGTCACCGAATTGACCTGCTCCGTGAGAACAGCTATCTTTATTAGATATCTGGATTTGTAGCTGGAAGAACAGATTTATGATGCAGGTATTTTTATGGCATTTTCAAGTCAGTTTATTTCTCTTAAATCTGTCTGAGAAAAGCAAGTTAGTGTCAGTGAGAGTCAATAAAGCAGAGCTGGAGGAAATGTGTGCATACCTGCATGGACACAGCTCGAACTTGAATTGTTTTTGGTTGGGAAAACAGCTGGGGGTCAGCCAGACGCAAGGTGAACTCACCGGTCCTGCAGGAAGACAAAGAAAGGAGACACTTTAAATGAAGACGAGTCTTGGACCGAGGAGGTTAAACTCCACCATCCCTCTTTCCTGGAATTGCTTTAATAATATGACACAGAAACAGTGTTCAGTCGGCTCCTGAGGAAAATGGTAAAAATGGGTCCTGTGAGGGTTGCATGGTGTGTAGTCATTAAGCCTAATCACCTCTGAGTTATCTACGGGAGCAGAGGTCAGTTACCACAAACACACAGAGCCCACCTGCTCACGCACTCATCATCACTGATATGCCCTCACACACTGCTGCCTCAACATATTCAAAGACCAGGCTTATTACCCACAACTCCCCGGGGCTGGAGCTGGGAGACGTCCAGTGAGTCTGCAGATCAAATAACTGAGCAGGTTGTTTGTTTAGTGGCAGAAAGGAAACTAATGCTACAGGAGGGTCCAGGTTAGGTGCTTTATGGACTGCAGCAGCATCTTTGAAGGTTGTTTTCCTGTTAGGGGTAATGTCATGGTCCCGGGGTTTCTGTTGTATTTCTAGCTGCTCACTATGTTTAGTGTCAGTCTTCATGTCTCAGCATTAGTTTTTTTTTTTTTTGGTTACTCCCTGTTTTACTTTGAAGGTTGGAGTTTTCATGTGTCTCACTTCCTGTTTTTGGTGTGGGCATCTCTTCCTGCAGAAATGACCACCTCTCAGGCCACCTCATTCACTTCATCCGGGGGGCACACAGAGGCATCGCAAACTAGCCAATAGATATAATTTCTCTAGCATGTCTCGGGTCGACCTTCACCCAATGGAATATGCCTGGAAACACCTCAATCCTATTCAGATACCCGAACCACCTCAACTGCCTCCTTTCGTTGTGGAGGAGTAGCATTTTTACTCTGAGTCCCAATCCTTGCTCATGAGCAAGACCCCAAGGTAGCTAAACTCCTCCACTTGGGGCAGCAACTTATCCCGGACCTGGAAAAAGCACTCCACCCCTTTCTGGCTGAGGACCACGGCCTCAGACTTGGAGGTGCTAACGTTTGTTCCCTCAGCTTCACACTCAGCCACAAACCGCCCCAGTGTGAGTTGGAGGTCAGCACCTGAAGAAGCCAAAGGTGAGATCCCGAGGCCACTGAACCGGACACCCTCCACCCCACGGCTGTCCATAAAACCCACGAATAGAATCAGTGACAAAGTTCAGCCCTCCAACATTCACCATCAACGAGTCCGACTTATTGCCAACAACCTCACAAAGGCTGTACAGGGGCCGAGCCCATAGCAACGGACCAGATATCCTTGGAGCATTAAAATAACAAGGACGATATTTCTGAAAAAAAAGCCATTGAAGTAGTAAATCTCATTTTCTGTGTGGAGTGTAAATATTGCTGGTATGTTTTCAGTTGATTATTGATGAGAGAAGGATTCTTTTGAAACGCAGCCTTGAGATAAGTGGAAAGACTTCATATCTCTGCAACTATGAGTGTGTATTTCTCCTCAGGAGTAACTTCTGCCACTCGAAAAATTTAATTAATTTTACATCAGCGCCTTGACCCTTGGCATGTTCTTCTAAGGCAGTTATGAATGTAAAGAATTCTTTTTGACAACTGAAATGAGTTTGTCTGTAACAGCAAACAGCATTTTATCCACTGCAGCACCTGAGTACATACGTCCAACGTGGACACGTCCTCCTCTTATAGGAATTAAACCTGTGACCATTTGCTTGTGGTTCTGGCTCTGCAGCCATTATCCACCGCTTTACGTAATTTGAAAAATATGGCATATTTAATCTTATTTGGAGCTTTGCTGTCTTTATTAATCTAATGGCTCAAAACTGTACAGGGGATCAGATTTTGCTAATTCATGGGCTCGCTGACCTCGCTGAGTCAGGACTGATAAAGACTGAGTGAGTGGACATCTGGCCCAAAAACAAAACACCAGCGACTACTTGCAGAGGAGAGGCTCCAGAGCAGCAGGGGCAACATTTTTCATTCACCTTGAGATTCATTCACATATTGCTGCCTTTTTTTTTCCTGTCACAGGCCACATTTTGCCCATGTGCTCTTTAAGGTCTCTGTCTACACAGATCTGCAGCCTCTTTGATTCCTGGCACGGAGTGCACTCAGACTGAGGTCAAACAGAAAGAAATGCAGATTATGCAAATATGACCACATTAACTCAAACATTTAAATGTAACTCAGCTCCCATCCATGTGCAGGTTAATAGAAATGAACTTTCTAGCCAGGAAGCAACATAAATCAAACAGGAAACATTGACAAGGAATGAAAAATGAAATGTCAGGATACTCATTAATGGGAAGGAGATGATGAATTTAAAGGGACAGTTATATTCACAGTTTGGGGTGAGCTGCCCAGTTTTGGGAATATCGGTTGTAGAGATCTAGTTCATGGGGATACGGTCTAAGGAGAGATGCCCAGACCTCCTCCTCCTTGGCCACCTCCTCCAGCTTGAGCTGAGAGATGTAATCTCTCCAGACGGTGCTGGGTCTATCCTGAGCTTCCCACTGGTGGGATATGCCTGGAACACCACACCTCGGTAGTGCCCAGGAGGCATTCTGGTCAGATGAACAAACTCAACTGACTCCATTGATGTAGAGGAGGAGCATCTTCACTCCGAGCCCCTCCCAAATGACTGAGCTCCTTCCCTATCATTAAAGCTAACCCTAGAGTCCAGCCACCCTTCTAAGGATTTATTTCCACCGTTTGTGTCTGCGATCTCATTCTTTCCCAGGGCAAGCTGGAGGTCATCTCTCCATGAAGCCGACTGACTAATGGACGCCTATTTTGGACAAGTGTCAGAAAATGGATGGATGGATGGATGGATGGATGGATGGATGGATGGATGGATGGATGGATGGATGGATGCCCCTCCCAAGAAAATTGAGAAATTTCAGGTAGTAGTCATTTTTTTTGCGGTCTACATCCTCCATCCAAGAGAAGCCTCCAACCTTTCCAGTAAGCTAAGGTGTCTTATTACATCTGCTTATCTGGTAGTATATGAATCATTTTGACACATTAAATAAAATGCTTGCAAAACCTTTAAAGAAGTTAGAAAAAGGGAAATAAAGAATCAGGTAAATATCTTTTTATCATTTCAGCTAATATCCTTCTACTACTTGAGGCTGGTTAAATCATTCATGCTGTATGTGGAGTGCGAATTAAACGTCACTTTGTCTCTCCTCCTGTGCACAAAGGTGCGGCTCTGCTCCACCGTACGATTAGTGATTAGCACTGCAGCTGTGGACAGTTTTACTGCATAAATTGCTGTGACGAATATAGCACATTTTCTGAGACTAACAGATTTCCTGGTTTCCTGACTGAGGCCTCCTCCGCCAAAATAAAATCCATTCTTCTTGGTTGCCGTTTTGAGACTGTGGAGGCGATCCTGCACGAGGTGCAGATACAATCAGAATGATCTGAAAAACACCTTGGAGGGGCTAGATTAAGTTATGTAAGATTTTTGCTGCATACAGATGGAGTTACTAAACTTTTAGATCGTACATGTTGGCAAAGCAGTGCCTACCACCCAAAAAGATCATAAACAGCCTCTCATGTCTGAGATGATGATGGTTAGCAGCTCTGTGACTGAATGCTATCTAAGTAATGTCTCAAAATCATTGTGGCCACAATGCCACAATTGTGCGACCTCACTGTTGAGAGTTTTGAGTGTTTCATTCATTTTACTGACCTGGCTTTGTCTTTCTGGTGTCTGATTCGGACCTGCCCGAGGCTCAGCTCTGCCCACGTGAAGGCGTCGTCTCTTTTAATTTCTCGGCCTCCCTGTTCTTCGCCTTCCTCCCCTCTGAACAGGAACAGCTGTCCGTTACTCGGGGTCTGAATGAGCTGGAAGATCCAGCGCTCAGACGGACTGTCTGGGTCTTTCACCTGCAGCAGGGAGGGCAGCAGCGGGGCAAAACCATCAAAGGGAACCAGCAGGGACCCGTTGACATGGAGGGCAGGCGCGTGGGTGTTCACTGAGAAGATGCAGAAAAGAAAGACTCAAATCAATAACCTTATTAAAGCCAAGCTGGTGAATAAGTAAATTCACCTACAGTACAGAAATACGCACCAAACTACACACTGTAAATATTCCTGTGGGGAAATCCACTGTGTTGGATTAAAGCAAAACTGTGTTATCAATTAGCACTATTTAATAAAAACAAATAGAAACTTGGAAAGCAGGAAGATAATTGAGAATAGAAACACTGTCTGCAGTTTAAATCGTGCACAGCAACAAAAGCACACCTGTAAATGAGTTACTGAAAAAAAGTACCGTATTTTCCGGAGTATAAGTCGCACTTTTTTTCATAGTTTGGCTGGGGGTGCGACCTATACTCCGGAGCGACGTATATGTGACATTTATAACACATGAACCAAAATACTCCAGCCACTTGACATCTCCGTGAACTGCAGCTTTAAGGCAGTCTTGCGTAACCTGTGGGCGCAGTGGATGATGGATGGAGAGCACAGCTTAACGGCAACTGGGAGAATGCGCCACCCAACTTTCCTGGAAGTCATTGGATGGATCAAGAAAACATGGGCTTCAGTGACAAACCATCCTGTTGGGATTCAGAAAGGCTGGAATAATTGGAACTGCAGCTGACGACGAGTCTGACTAACGCGACACAGAAGAGGAAGCGGCGCTTCGTCTACGGAGTGTACGGAATTGTTTAGAAGTGACACCGAGGATGAAGAATTCAATGGATTGATGGTTTGGTTAACTTGTTAGTATGTTCTTTATGCTATGGTTATCTGAATAACTTAATGTTACGTTAACATACCGAACACGTGTTTGTTGTGCGTCATGTAGCTGAATGTGCTACGTTAGCATAATGTAGGCGTAACCGTGTTCGTCCTGTTCTTTAATCCATTATTATTTTAAATTGCCGTTCAAGATGGAATTTCTGCTCTGGGTCTCGGATTCTATCAACCCCCCCCCCCCCCCCCCCCCCCACAAAAAAAAGTGCGACTTATAGTCCAGTGCGACCTATATATGTTTTTTTCTTCTTTATTATGCATTTTTTGGCTGGTGCGACCTATACTCCAGAGCGACGTATAGTCCGAAAAATACGGTAATTAATAACCAATGTTTAATAATACATTCATTAAAAATAAAGAAAAAGGGGTGAAAAGCCTCTAATTAGTTTCATTAACACATTTGAATGCTTTTTAAATCTTAATGGCATGGCGCTGCAGCTGAGAGGCTCTGTGAGTGGGTGTAGGGTTTGAGACGAGGTTGTGAGTGTGTGGGAGAAATGGCAGACACATCACGAGTGAGGCATCTCGGTCTTGGCGTGGCATTTTAGAAGTTGGCTCTAATTGGAGCTGACTTTGTTAGGGAACTTTTTAAAGATCAGCGATTTGGAGATGCCACCCTAATCTCATTATCCCTCCCTTAATGATGCCAACAGGCATGCTTAAATCACAAACTTTTCCCATAATTATACTTTCAAATGAGAATAAGTCTATAATTTAAAGCAATAGTTCCCAAATGTTTTTGTTGGCTGGCAAAAATGAAAAAAAGAGCAATTTTGTTGCTGTTTTACTTGAGTAAGTCGTGGATTAGCTGAAGCCTAAAGGCTAAAAATGTCAATTATTTAACAAGAAAAAGAGTCCATGATAATATATTTCCCAATCAGAATTATGCTTTGTCTCTTTTCATGAATCATCTACAACCACAGTCTGAAGGCCTCGAGCATCTCAGCCTGCAGGCTGCTTTTAGATAAAAGAGAGAAAAAATGAAAGAGCACGACTGCTTTAACGACCCAACTCTGCAGACACAGCCTGCATCATCCCGGAGGACCAATCAGGTCCAGCACAAGCCTCCAGCTCTCAGAGAGATGTGAGCAGCTTCCTGGGGTCAAAATAAAAAGTGCAAATCTTTAACAGCTCAGCTATAACTGTACAGAGCTTTTGATTCTCGAGTAGAGTCTGACTGATGTTTTCATTTACATTCATCAGCTGTCCAGAAACGCAAGTTAAGTCAAGAGGCTGATGCTCCTGAGATCCCAGCAGATCAGCTGACTGTGCCAGATACCCTTCTACACGTCCACTGCTACCTCATATCCTCTGCACTATTTAAGTAGCTTATTCATGCTGTATCTGGCATTCAGTGCCATAATCTCTGTTCTAACCCCTCTGGCTTTCCATGTATGCAGGGTTTTTCCTGCCAGTAACAAACTATGGCTCTCACTAAGTGGAGATTATTTACTGAAGCTTAAATATATCTTTATTTATAAAGTGGCCAAATTTTCAGGAAAATGTATAGACTTATATAACCCTGTAAAGGCTGACCCATGAAATAAATACCTGAAACTGGAGTGTTTATTGAACCTTCTGACAATATATATATATATATATATATATATATATATATATATATATATATATTTATATATATATTTATATATATCATTTTTAGTACATCAGACATTTTTGTGCAATTTTAAAATTTTATTGTGTAATTTATTCAGGTTTTTCAGGGGGAAGAAAAAATTCACACTGATGATGATCAAATATGATGCATTTGGCTTTACCGGGTTAAATAAGGTACCACAGACTCTTTGCTGTGCATAGTCATCCCAAAAGAGTCATTTACACAGGAAAAAACCTGAAATGGAAAATAGTGGTCCTGACCCAAAGATATTAATGAGCTCTGTATCTTCAGAACATTTAATCAGGAAATATTTTTGAACACAAACATAACCTGCTAAAAATATTCTTGCTCTGCTTGGTTGTGAGTTTCTTTTTGCCCATGCAATAATGGAAATGCAGCTTTTGAAGTCTAATTAGCTAGCATTGTTACCAGTCATCATCTGTTCTTTTAAATGATCAGTATTAGAGGGATATTTTTGGTAGAAATGCACAATAAGTCATCTATTAATGAGGTTTTTGGTGAGTTGACAGCCACTGTAGGACCGATCGACCGTCCGTCCGTCCGTCCATCCATCCATCCATCCATCCATCCTCTTCCACTTATTCAGACCAGTTCCATCAATTCAGACTATCCCAGCTGTCACAGGGTAAGATACAAAGTACACTCTGGAGATCAATTCACAATATCTTCTAATTCAAAACACAGACATTAGCTGTTTTTGTGTTAGCCATGTTTAATGTGTCTAATGAGACCTACTGCTTTAAGAATCCTGAATAGAAATCTATTAAAAAGGTGTCTTACTCATCTCCCTCAACAAACTAATAATCTGCTTTATATCAGCCAAAAAAAAAGAATCATATGAGCCAGCACACAGTTAAAGTTCTCAACAGCTGCAGCTATCTACCCTTTACAGTAATATAGATCCAGGTACTTATTGTTTTATCCCATCAGATGAGCCACAGATGTTCACGTGTTAGATGAGAATAAACCCTTCTAAACCTTATTTTGGAGCAAAGCTTTTATCAGATATGACTGGTGATTTTATATCCCAGCTGCAGTCATGGCTCTGTCCCCATTTCTGTACGCTGAGATTTGGTCTTGTTAACCCAAAATACTCAGCACCACCAAAAGTATTCACTCATTCGCATCACACATGAACCTGAGTAACATCCATCCTTAATCCAGAGGCTTTAATATGATGTGGGCCCACCCTCTGCAGCTATAACACCTTCAACTTTTCTGGGAAGTCTTTCCACAGGTTTAGGTTTATGGGAATTTCTGACCATTCTTCCAGAAGCACATCTGTGAGGTCAGACACTGATGTTGGAGAGAAGGCCTGGCTCACAGTCTCCGCTCTAATCCATCCCAAAGGTGTTCTATCAGGCTGAGGTCAGGACTCTGTGCAGGCCAGTCAAGTTCTTCCACACCAAACTGGCTCATCCATGTCTTTATGGAGCTGCTTTGTGCACTGGTGTGCAGTCATGTTGGAACAGGAAGGGGCCATCCCCAAACTGTTCCCACAGAGTTGGAGCATCAAACTGTCCCAAATGTCTTGGTATGCTGAAGCATTAAGAGTTCCTTTCACTGGAACTGAGGGGCCGAGCCCAACTCCTGAAAAACACCCCCACACCATAACCCCCCCCCCCTCCACCAAACTTTACACAATGCAGTCAGACAGGTACTGTTCCCCTGGCAACCACCAAAACCAGACTCCTCCATCTGATTGGCAGATGGAGAAGTGATATTCATCCCTCCAGAGAACACGTCTCCACTGCTCTAGAGTCCAGTGGCGGCGTGCTTTTTGTTCTTGAGCTGATCTGAAGGTCACATGAAGGTTGGAGGTCTGTAGTGATTGACTCTGCAGAAAGTTGGTGACCTCTGTGCACTATGACCCTCAGCATCCACTGACCCCACTCTGTGATTTTACGTGGCCTACCACTTCATGGCTGAGCTGCTGTCGTTCCCAATCGCTTCCACTTTGTTATAATCCCACTAACAGCTGACTGTGGAATATTTAGCAGTGACTGGACTTTCACTGATGTTTGTAGAAGCAGTCTGCATGCCTGGGTGCTTGGTTTATACACCTGTGGCCGTGGAAGTGACTGGAACACCTGAACTCAAAGACCTGGATGGTGAGTGAAGACTTTTGGCAGGATAGTGTAGGTGCCTAGCGTGGTACTGCTGAGTGCTGTGACTGCCAGAAGACTTTGTTCAAAACACATTTTGAAACATCTTCCTGCCAAATTTGAAACGTGCGATTGCTGAGTCACTCATTAGCGTCAGAGTGATGACCCGACCAACGTTTAGCATTTAGCTGTACAACTTGACTCTGAGGAGAAAACTGCTCATTGAGTCAAATCGGTCGCAACAAAGCCGCCACCGCAACACAAACATAGCAGCAGTTGGTGACACTTTATCATAACATCTGTTGTAACTGCAAACTGAGAACAGCTCATACAAGCTTTATTTTTGGAGGACCATCAACATCTGACAGCTTAACCTCCTCCACAGGATCACACACTTTTTCTGTTAGCCACGTAGGTTTGCTTTTATATAATGTCCTGTGGTCATTTGCATTATTTATGTGGGCATCTTAAGTTTATTTGTATGTAAGAAAAATGCTCCCACTGCTGTGGTGCTTGTGTAACATGATGCTTTGGTCAGCATGGCAAGCTCCCAAGGCAGTCAAGACTGTAACTCCTCCAACGTGACCCGGATCTGCCCCCAGGCCTCATCCTGGTAGGACGTGGCCAAAACCTAGAAGGTGCCCAAGAGGCATCCTAGTCAGATGATGACCCATCTCAGCTGATTCCTTGGTGGTGGTGGAGGATTAGCGACTGTACTCTGAGGGCCTCCTGAATGACCAAACTCCTCACCCGATCTCTAAGGGAGAGCCCACATAGCCTTCAGAAGAAGCTCATTTCCACACTTGTATCTGCAAACTCACTGTTTCAGCCACTGCCCACAGGCGAGGAAAGGAACACAGACTGACCAACAGCTTCGCTTTCAAGCTCAGCTCTCTTTTCACCACAACAGACCAGTACAGCATCTGCATCCCAGCTGACACCACATCAATCAGTCTGCCGCTCCACTCTCCCCTCACTCATGAACAAGGCCCCACTTGGGGCAGTAACTCCTCCCTGACCCAGAGTGGGCACTCCACCCCTTTCTGACTGAGAACATGACCTCAGACTTGGAGGTGTGAATTCTCATTCCAGCTGCTTCACACTCAGCTGCAAACTGCTGCAGTTCGACCTGGAGGTCACCTACTGATGAAGCAACAATAAAAACACATCTGCAAACAGCAGAGAGATGATGAAGACTGGACCCAGGTCTTTATCGCTCTTTATTCTGTATTTATGCAATTATTCTGACCAGAGGTAAGAGCTTTTAAGTTTATCAGCCTTCTGTTGATAAAATATGGTCATTTTTGCCATGTAATTATAACAATTTTTAGTGTTAAACCACCATAGGCATCGTGTTATTACCGTGGCATGTCCTGGTCTTCTGGTCAGCGTAGTATCCATGTCCACAGTCAGGAGTACAGTATCCTTCCATGAGGTAGGATTGATTACGACAAGCTCGGCACTGTCCAATCCCGTCACAAAGCACACAGTCGGATGAGCAAGCTAATGGAAAAGATGTAAATTATTCAAAGGTTTGGAAAAATGTTTCTTTTTGTCTTCAGACTTTAGAATCTGTGCTCTGATTTCATCGTTATTATAAATTTAATTTCAAACTAAACCGATATTCTGATCTTTGTAGAAACCATCTTTGTAGAAACTCCATCTCAGCATACACATAAAAACAGAATGAAAACAGGACGTAAATGCTTACGTTTGCAAACTTTGGAGGAAGCATCCAGGAAGTAGTTTCTGCCACATTCGAGCACACACTGGCCCTGCCGTGTGACGTAGGGAGGCTGGCATTCCTCGCACTGCCCGGGCCCACGACAGCCCAAACAGTGATCGTCACAGCCTGCCACAGGGAACGAAACCCACCAGGAGCATCAAACACAAGGATCAAACCAACAGGGAGATAAATGCATCAGCAATCTGCAAATATTACAGGTGACAAATTTATAGAAAAAGTCACAGAGAATGATGTAGTGGATCCACACATGATAGACACATACAGGATGTCTCAAGGAACCTTTTGGGTCAGCTGTAGTTTATTAGCTGCTTTAATGAGAAAGCATTAAAAATAACTTCAAATGGACACAAATGTGCAGAAATGATGGGATAAAAGCTCAGAGGAAACTCTCTGTGCCGCTACAATAGCACCGGCTGCATGTGAAGCAGGTCAATTTATCCGCTTTTTGTTGGACTGACCGAGGCATCTGTCTCCGTCCTGATAGGAGCCAAAGGAGCACCCCTGTGTGCACACTCCATCCTGCAACACGTATCCCTCCATGCACTGCAGGCAGTCAGTCCTCAGGGGGCCTTTACAGGCGTTGCAACTCCAGTCACACTCTGGAAACAGGATGGAAGAAAAGGAGGAAGAGGAGGTGTGTATGTGTGTGTGTGTCGGGACATTGGGATTAGAAGTGAGAGGATTTTAGAAGTGAGAGCAGAGCAGGAGGGAGGGAGTCATCAGCTGTTGGTTTTAAAACCATTTGTGTTTCTTTCTCTGTTATCACCTGCACATCTGTTGTGTTTGTGCTGTGCATGATTAATGCTGGCATGAAAATGAAAATCTCTTCATGTTTGTGTGACCTTCTACGCTCGTATTAAATCTGAGGATTAAACTATGGAGGACGTACAGTTTCTAGAAACTATGCCTGCAGTGAAACGTGCTTTGTCAAAGCAAACAAAGAAGGGATTAAAATGCTAACGGAAGATATTTTCCCGACTTATATTAAATATCTAAATTAAGCATAACTGTAACCCAGAATCACATTAATGAAGATGTCCTAACTCGGGCAGCTGTAGTGGACCGGTGTCTGTGCCGCTGCTCTGCTAATGTGAGTCACTGAGCTGAACCTCGCACCATCTTTATGCCTTTCACTTTAATGTAATTATCTGACTAATAATCTGGCCTGATGTGCGGTCCAAGAAGTGTTTGCTTCAGTTTTATATTCTAGCATTATCCAACATGGGGCTAATGGCACTTCCTTCCTTTAATACACAGCGCAGTGTAGCTGAGAGGCAAGTCTGGACCTACTGCTGTCACGCTATTATAATTAATATTACCACTCATTTAAGTTTTTTATAAATAATAAAATCATTTTAGAGTTAATTATATTTTTTACCTCCTTTGCTTTTACAGGTTCCTCTCTCGGTTTGTTTTAGGCGATGGTGGGCGCACAGAAAGCAAACAGTGAGAGGTTAATGAGGGAATTCTCAGCAGACAAAGATCGGTGATAAAGCCAAACAAATGCAGCTTTTTGGTAGTGCTGATGGTTTTGTAAGAGATTCTCTCTGAGAACTCTGAAAGCTCCCCCGAGGCTGTGAAATAAAAGCTCCCAGAGGTTTCCACAGAGCTGTTAGCAGCGGTGGTTTTAACACTCTGGGTGCATCTAAGGTTCAGTGGATTAACCAGGGGGATAAACACCATCATGGGCTGGATGGCTAAAACCACCTGTCTAAGTGGGAGGCGCTGCTCGCTGCCTCAGAGGGAATCAAACTGTTTATTTAGCCCAGAGCAGTTAGCTTAGCCTCTAATCCCATAACAGACATGTGCAGTGTTGGCTCCACCTCAGGGACCGGTTCCTCTGGGCCCGGATACCTGGAAAAGTCTTAATACGCTGAAACGAATCAGTGATGAAAGGAAGTCTACCAGGTGGTTTCAGCTTCATGTGAAATGACTTACTGTGAATTAAAGTGTATATTAAGCCAGTGCAACAACAGAGCTGGGCTGCTTGTATTTCAAAATTAAATCCTGTACGGTCATTATTCTTGATGAAAAACACATTTTTACGTGTTATTATTGAGTTTCAGCCTGACAGGATGCAGCTGGGGCTGATTAGTGGGTATTTAAATATATAAACAGAGGTGCTGTTCATTCAGGACGTGGATCCCCTGAGGCTCATTCATCAGTGTCTCTGTGCACAGGAAGATGTGATCCTGAGTGAAAATGCACACAGTGTTTAGAATTTGCATCCCTGCTTCTACATTTATTACTTGATTGATGGACCCTATAAACTCCATGTAGCACACTACACTACATACAATATGGATGGAGGGCAATTTATGAATATCATAAAGGGTGCACTGCATATCATCATTATTAATCCCGTGTTCCCCTTGCCTCACTGCACCACTGCAGTCTGTGATAGGCTGTCGGGTGGGTTGGCAGCGTACCTCTGCAGGTGCGGGTCGTGGTGTTGAGGTAGTACTGATGGGCGCAGCTTTCGTACTGGCATTCTCCAAACAGCAGCACCTTGGCCGGGTCACGGCAGGACGTACAAACCCCGGCCGTCTCGCACGTCAGGCACTGGCTGTCACATGCTGCCAAGAACAAAAAGACATCGATACGGATATGAGATTAGAGGGGAGAAGCTCAGTGACATAACGTACTAACACCTGCCAACACCAAAACACCCTGTGATAAACTGCCTACCTGTCCGGGATGTACCCGGCCTCTCGCCCAATGGCAGAGCACTGAGTAATGAACCGAGCCTGGGATCTGTCTGTACTGTAAAACTGAATTCTGCCCCTGACAAACACCACCCAGAGCCTAATAACTAACAACACTAGAGCTAACAGCAAAAATATAACAACTAAGCTACATGATTCCCTCAACTTTTCCAAATTAAAATGAAACGAGCAAAACCAGGCTGGAAACAGAGTGAAGTGAAAACAACAATTCAAAGCTAAATAAAAACTAATTAAAAGCCTGATGTGAGAGCACGTCTTCATCAGCCCCTGCAGCTCCTGCAGCTCCAGCATTTCAAACGTCATGATACACTAAAGTAACAATTCACTGAAAACTTTTCATGCACTTGTTTATTGTGATAATAATGTAGGGCTCTCATGCAATCCTCCATCACACCACTGGAGAACCGCCCGGGGAACATGTGGAGATGCTGATAGTGCTGCACAGATGTTTCTGTTTGCATCATCCTGGTTCCTTTGAAAATAATCCAGTGGGATTTATTTCATATGGTTTTCGAAGCATAACTGTAAAAGTAAAACACCAACACTGGACTACACCTAAACTACATCATGGTCACATGACTTCACAACCAAACTCCTTGTTTTGAATGATGCTGAATGTCCCTGTCACAGTTTTAGATCTTAGTATTCCTGCTGTTTGACAGCCTGTTTTCATGACCACCTGCACCACTTTCCCTCCTGATTTTCCACTTCACGCATTATTTTATTTTATATTCCACCAACCCGCCATTCATTTTCTGCCAGATTGTCTTTGTGCACTTTCACTGAACTTTCCAGGCAACAATAGTTGTGCTTTGTTTGTGCCTGTTTTAGACTTCTGCCCACTCTGTCTGAAATTCACTTCAGGCAATTCATTCAATTTGCTCTGCTTGACTTGTAGGTGAACTCGTTTCATGCAAACAACAAGTTGACTTTTACCTCTCCGTCCCCGAGTGCTGCATTTACGTCTGTTTTCTGAAACGACTAAGAAAGTTTCGGTGAGCCAGCTGTGAAGGAGCAACGTTCAGGAGGCTGATGCAGAAAACGGTTTCTCTGATGGTCATGTAAGGCTGACTCCAATACCGAGTCAATACTCATCAACCCCGAGTTACAATGTTCAATTTCACAGGAGAAACAAGCATATTTACAGCCTCTATGGATAGGATCCTCCTTTATAATCACTGTGCCAGGATTATTATAACTTATCCATTTGTGCTGTTGAAGCTGAAGATCAATGTGTGGCTGAAATTGATGCCTGCAGCCTGTAGCTGCCTGCTTGGCTTCAGCTCCACTAACTCAAGTCACAGAACTGAACCCTTTGGCTGTGTTGGCGCTTTTTGGGGCATTTGGATTGAATCATGGCACTAATAATATGGCCTGAAGTGTCCAACAAGTTTGTGTTTTAGTATTGATTAGTAAAAGTCTACTATTTTAATAGCCACCAATTAGCAGTTATACAGTATGTGCAATGCACCCTAATGTTCACCGTAAAAACTACAGATTTTTAAGACCTTAAAGAGTCTCCAGCAGAAGCATTTTATTGTCTAAAGGTTTAATTTTTTTCTGATTTCTGTTCAGCTTAGATGCAGCATGTGTGGGCTCCACTCACCCTGACAGGCCCCGTGGCCACTGTCATAGTATCCAAGGGGACATTTTGGGGCACAGAGTCCAGAAGGCAAGAGAACACTGTTGGCAGGGCACGAAGTACAGGAGAGAGGCCCCGTCCCACTGCAGGCCTCACAGGATGGATGGCACTCTGGGAAAAAAAAAAGCAGCACATTTCATTGACATGTAGGAACATAGAAATACGACCCCAATTCCAAAAAATTCACTATTCTGCAAAAAAATGTGTCTACAATTTTCAGAACTATTTCAGAATAATGTTCCGCTCTGTAAAAATGTGATTGCATATCTCATAATCTACAATACATCATCAGAAGATTTCGCTTTCCCCTCCAATCAAGAGGGGAAAGCGAAATGTCAAAAAAGTAACTTAAAGGCCCAAAATGTATTATATTTTTGACATCAATTCGCAGGCAGAATGTAGGGAGTGGGGCCGGGAGTTTGAGAATCTGGACGAGTCTCTTTGTGCAACGAACAAGACTGAAAATCTGTGTTGGATGCCTGTGATCTTTGGCCCCTCAGGTGGCACTGCATTAAAAATGGGCACGACTGACTCAATGAAATCATGGCATGCACTGTAAACCCGGATAAGTTAAATCTACTTCTCTCAGACTGGGGACTCTGCCAGGCGTTCCCAGCGCACCCTCACAATACGTTTAGGTGCATCATCCTCCCCCACCACCTGGGGCCCCGATAACCCTATCAGGGCAGGGTAAACTGTACCCTTGATCTTTCTGTCAGGGGTCATTGGAGTCTCTCTTTGTCTGGCCCCTCACCCAGGACCAATTTGCCTTGGGAGACTCTACCAATTCGATTCAGTTTCACTTATACAGCGCAGACTCACAACAAACAGTCTCCTCGACTGCGCTTACATGGCGCCTGGGATGACTGGAAAACATAAACCCTTCTCTGTTCAAACATTTAATATGTTTTATAGGTTCTATTGTGAATACAGTATGGATTTCTGAGATTTGCAAATCACTGCATTCTGTTTTAATTTACATGTTACACAGCTTTCTTTGGAAACAGGGTTGCATATACTGTATGTCCAAGTTTTAAACACCAGTGTTCCTATTGCTGGAATATAACTCGTAGAAGTTTCTGCTTTCAAGTGGAAGATTCCTGTTGGTGGTACCCCACAAGAACAGGGGCTATGACTCCATGTCATCTGTTTAACTTCCTGATCAAGACTTGCATGCAGACACAGAAGTTTTTTAAATGTTTAACGTGATCATGGGGTGAGAATAAAGGCATTAAAGTAAAAGGCACTCTCTCTTTAACAAACTACCAAAGTGGGGTTTTCAGAATCACAATACAGGAAGAACTCCTAATGAAAAGATTTTTTAAACTTATAATCCGTTTTTGAAATTCTTAGAAACAGCTGGACTGTAAGCTGAATCATCGGTTTATTCGTGGGAAAGCTGTCGGCACAGCGGTGCAGCTGTTAGCACTGTTGCCTCACAGTGAGAAGGTCCAGGGTTCAAATCTGAAGACAGCTGGCTGGGGTGTTTCATTTTGAACTTTGCATGTTCTCCCTTTGCCTCTGTAGGTTCTCTCCAGGTTACTCCTTCAGTCCAACATGAATGCTTGTCTGCCTGTGTGTTAGCCCAGCTCCCCCAGTAACGCTGCACTGGATACGTGCCAAAGAAAATGGATGGATGGATAAAAAATCTTTTTTTAATCCACACTGCTGAATTTAAACAGTCATCCATCCATCCATATCTACAGGAGCTATTTCTATCTATCGTGTGCTTTCTTTATATATCAGCCTTAGTCGGTGTGTGTGCATGAATGTGTTTGTATGCTAGTGCCCGGGGCTAAGCTAAATGAGACTCCTGAGGTTTTCCTCTTAAAGCACGAAGCTTCCTGTTCCCGCTCAGTGTGGAGGCTGCTGCTGCTGATCAGCTGAACCACGGGACGAGGAGGACGATGATGAGGAGAGTAATAATAATGACCAGATGATGATGAGGATAAGGAGAATGGAACCAATGAGGATGATGGCTTTGAAGAGGACGAGGGGTAGTTAGAAATTCTTTGTTAAGTGAAACGTTTTGTTAAAATATTCACTTTGAATTTAAGCCTTTGTTGTTGTCAGGTCAGCAGAGGGCAGAGAAATAACTCCTACCAGGTCGAGAAGTTACGTTTGCTTGATGAATAAAACATAAACATTTCCCTGCACTAAGGACAGCTCCTGCCTAACCTCTGACCTTCTTGTACAAAGGCAGGAAAGTAAAAAGTTCTTACTGATGCAGGCTCCATGCCAGCCATAATGACCCTGAGGGCAGTGAGAGACACAGTGATCACCCAGCAGCCACATCCTCGGTGCTTTACACCACAGACAAACACTGCCGACGCCCGTCTGGAGGTCTGCTGTGCAGCGCTGGCAGTCCGAGCTGCACTCTGTGGGGACAACAGACGGAGATTAGGTTTGTATTTGTTCATCTTCATAGTGTAAACAAAAATATCAATCAGTACCAAAGTCACACAGTTCAACACCTTTAAGTTCATAAACAACGCAGAGCTGAATATAACATTTGAAACACTTATAGGATCTGAGAACTTGACTAAGCAAGAAGAGTTCAATCATTTACAGCCCACTGTATCCGACTAACCCACTCACGACCTCCAGTTTCTCACCCTGTGTCTCCTTTATTTCTTCGCACTAGTTTGTCAACTTACTTTAACACATGCTAAAGAATAACAGGTGTTAAAGTGCTGCACAGCTAAAAGAATAAAATCAGCAACACAGAATTGAATCTGTTTTAAAATCCAAAGAATAAAAATGGGTTTTTAAACGTCTATTGTTGGTCAGCGTGCTCCACAGTCGAGCAGTGGCTACATCTAAAATCAGATTTTAATCTGGACTTTGTGAAAGCGAGAAGCATCTCCACAGCAGACCTCACTGATCGAGTGGGAGTGTGCAAAGTTTCATGGGATGGCAAGAAGACGGCAACCCGTGCAACTTTAAGTCTCCTCTTCTCTTCTGTCCTTCTTCCGATGACCTGGAAATCAATCTTGCCAAATACTGACACAGAAACAGATCATATTTCTCCCATATTAGAATCTCTTCACTGTTAAATCCAGAGCTGAATTTATAATCCTCCTCCTCAAATATAAAGAAATCAGGACTCCTCATATCTAAAGGACCTCGTAGCATCATATCGCTCTCAGACTGCTGGCTTACTTGTGGTTCCTGGAGTTTCCAAAGGAAGAATGGGAGGCAGAGCCTTCAGCTCTCAGGGCTCAGCTTGGATTCAGGAGACAGACACCCTCTCTATTTTTAAGATTAGGCTTCAAACTTTCCTTCATGATCAAGCTTATAGTTAGGGCTGGATCAGGTGACCCTGAACCCTCCCTTAGTTATGCTGCTATAGGCTTAGACTGCTGGGGGACTTCCCACGATGCACTGAGCTCTTCTCTCTGATGCCTTCATGCACACACTGTTCATGTCCTCAACATTTGTCTTCTTTCTCTTTTAGCTTATGTTTTGCCTTTTTCTCTTTCCCCTCATCCCTCAGCCTGTCACAATAAATCACCACATTTCCTGAGCCTGGTTCTGCTAGATGTTTTTCAAATTAAAAGGGAGTTCTTCCTCTGCACTATCAACAAGTGCTGCTCATTGAGGATCACCTGGTTATTGGCGTTTTCTCTGTAATGTTATTGGGTCTTTATTTTACAAACAAAGCACCTTGAAGTGAGGATGCACAGGTGTATCCTTTACAGAGGATTTTTTTACCCTCAGTGTATTCAAGCTGGAGGCAGACTTCAAACAGAAGTTCAGTATCACTGCATGTACATTTTTTTTCCAAGATAAACTGCACGATTCATCTTTCTGCCCTTCACCATTACCCCCCCCTCAGCAGATGACCCCCCCTCCTGAGCCTGGTTCTGCTGGAGGTTTCTTCCTGTTAAAGGGAGTTTTTCCTTCCCACTGTCACCAAGTGCTGCTCATAGAGGGTCGTTCTGACTGTTGGGTTTTCTCTGTATTATTGTAGGGTCTTTACAATATAAAGCATGTTTGAGGCGACTGTTGTGATTTGGCACTACATAAATAAAATTGAATAGCATTGTTTAAAGCTGCATTGTTTAAAGGCCCAAAATATCAACTTTGTCATGAACAGGAACATGAATTATGCTCATCTGATATCTGAGATCATAAAACACAGCAGCTGCACCGTGTGTCTCTCTTTGTGTGCTTCTCGCCTATTTTTCTCACATTAGTCGGGATGGACGAAGACATGAGAAAAATTCACAGAAATTAGAAGTGGTGTCTGTGTCTGTGTGTGGGCCTTAAACTCTATCCCAGCGTTTCATCCAGACCTCCACACTCTTACTGCTGCTCACTAAATTCCCCGTGTCACAGGTTTTAATCCAGCCTGCCTTTATGGCTGCTAAACTCCTTCTTCTCTCTCCATCTGCAGGCCGGACCTGTGTGCACCTCAGTTTATTCAGACTCAACCTGCTCTGTTCCAGTCCAGCTACCTATGGACAGATAGAAGTGGTGCCCCCCCAAAAACAACCACCAGCGCTCAGTAGAGAACAATTAATAAATATCTGCACATGGAAAACACTCATAAAAGTATAATGGAGTTTGGTGTTAACGTACACAAATCAAGCAGAGTTAATTACAGTTCAACAAAAAGAATTTTAAAATAAAAGTATTCCTGGCTAAAGAGAGGGGAGTAAACATGATTCCTTTGTTGTTTTCCACACCTTTAACTCCAAAGCTGTGAACTCCAAAAAAGGTATTTAGGATAAATGCCGGTGATAGGCAGGAAGAAGCTATCAGTCCCCTACCCACAGACCCATATATACCCTGAGAACTGAGCACAGCAGGGTCTCCCAAACGTAGCTGAGATTAACAGGACCATGAGCACTTGGTGGTGTTTTATCTGATGGTCTCTGGGTTGTGTCTGGCTGGGACAGTGTTGGGCACCTTAGACTTATGTCAGTGAAGAGATAATGATCTACAGTGGAAATAATAAGGGTGTGCAGGTGGGGAGTTATGTGAGAGTCAGGTGAGCCCAACAGTGAAAGAGGTGGAGAAAACAACAGGGCTGAACACATATTTCATTCACAAAAACCTATTAAATGCACAAGCTGAAAAAACACATCAGCTCCTTTTAAATTTAATGGCAGCGACGTGTCTCAAAAAAGTTGGTGTGGGGTAAGTGGTGCTGAAAAGAAACAGCTGGAGGAACATTTAGCAGCAAATCAGGTTATTTGGCAGCAGGTCAGTGACATGATTGGGTGTAAAAAGAGCATCTTAGAGAGGCAGAGTTTCTCAGAAGTAAAGATGGACAGAAAACTGTGGAACAATTTCTAAATAATGTTCCTCAACAGAAAATTACACAGGCGTTGAATTCAAGATTCAAGATTCAAGATTCAAGAAGTTTATGGTCATGTACACCGCAAAACACTGTGGTTATGCTGAGCAATGAAATTCTTACTAGCGACTGCTTTACAAACAATTGAAATAAGCAACTAAGTTAAAATAAAATTTAAGAACTAGTATATTAGGAAAGTAAAAGTAGAAAATAAAAATAAATAAATAATAAAGCAAGTGCAATATATACAGATATATACAGATGAAAGAAAGGCAGGTAATCACAGTTTGGTAATCAGTCAGTGGTTCAGTAGCCTGATGGCCTGTGGATAGAAACTGTTTTTTAGTCTGGTTGTTCTTGCTTTTACACTCCTGTAACGTCTGCCAGACGGCAGGAGTGTGAACAGTGTGTGCTGTGGGTGGGTACGGTCCTTGATGATGTTGTGTGCCCTCCTTATTACCCGGGTATTATAAGTGTCCTGTAGTGATGGGAAGGCAGCTCCACAGATGAATTGTGCTGTTTTGATGACACGCTGGAGAGCCTTCCTGTCCTGACTGGTGCAGTTTCCATACCACACCGTGATGGAGTTTGTCAGGATGCTCTCCACAGTGCATCTGTAAAAGTTGCTGAGGAGCTTAGGGGATAATCCGAATTTCCTCAGTTTCCTTAAGAAGAAGAGTCTCTGCTGAGCTTTCTTGACAGTCTGTGTGGTGTTGTAGGTCCAGGTGAGGTCTTCACTGATGTGGGTGCCAAGGAATTTGAAAGTCTTCACTCTCTCCACCTGAGTCCCGTTGATGAATAATGGAGCATGCTGGTCTCTTCTCTTCCTCGGGTCAATAATCATCTCCTTAGTCTTCTCTGTATTTAAGGAGAGATTATTTTCCTGGCACCAGGACACCAGCTGGGCCACCTCTTCCCTGTAAGCTGCTTCCTCTCCCCCAGTAATCAGCCCAATGACGGTGGTGTCGTCAGCAAACTTGACGATGGAGGTGTTGCTTTGGGAGGGGATGCAGTCGTAGGTGAAGAGGGTGTACAGGAGAGGACTGAGCACACAGCCTTGTGGGGTCCCAGTGCTTACTGTCTTTGTTTCTGATGTCCTGGTACCAACTCTGACTGCCTGAGGTCTGTCTGTAAGGAAGTCCAAGACCCAGCGGCAGAGGGAGGGTGGTATTCCGAGGGTGAACAGCTTTTCAACCAGCCTGCTTGGGATGACAGTGTTGAAAGCTGAACTGTAGTCTATAAACAGCATTCGAACATAAGTGTCCTTATTTTCAAGGTGTGAGAGGGCTGTATGGATGGCTGCATTAACAGCATCATCAGTTGAACGGTTCTGACGGTATGCAAATTGCAGGGGATCTAATGTGTCCGGAATGGATCCTTTAGCCCCTTAACTGGCAAGGGCCCGGTGACGGGCCGTTTGTAGTCCCTTTTATATGGCAGGCTAGACCCTCCCATTTTTATTGACACGTCATTCGGCCAATCATGTAACTGGCTGCACCAAATCACCTGACAAAGCTACGTGACGCCCTCTGAGTATTATTGGCTCTGGGAAACCCATTTCTTAACATTATTGGCCGAATGAGGTGTCAGTCAAAATGGGCGGGTCTAGCCTGCCATATAAATGCACTTCATTCGGCCCGCGGACCAGACGCAGCCGATTAATAGGCTATGAAATGGGTTTTTCAGAGCCAATAATAACCAGAAGGCGTTATGTAGTTTTTGTCAGGTGATTTTTTTGCTGCCAGTTAAGGGGTTAATATGGGACATGACCATCCTCTCAAAGCACTTCATTACAAGTGAAGTGAGTGCAATGGGACGATAGTCATTCAAAGAGGTTGTGTTGGTTTTCTTGGGGAGGGGCACTATAGTGGTGGACTTGAAGCATGTGGGCACAGATGATTGGGAGAGGGACAAATTAAAAATATCTGTAAAAACCTCGGCCAGCTCTGAAGAGCAGACCCTCAGAGCACGGCCAGGGATGTTGTCGGGGCCAGGTGCTTTTCGGGGGTTGGTCCTCCTCAGGGCCTTGCACACCTCAGTCGATGTTACAGTGGGTGAAGAGCTCTGTGTTGCCTCCGGTAGTAGAATCTCTCTACGTTGGATGGAGTTGAGGGTGTCAAAGCGAGCATAGAACTGGTTCAACTCATCTGGTAGGGCGTTGTTGCAGGCTGTGATCCTGCTGTTCCTCTGCTGAAAGTCAGTGATGTGTTGCAAGCCCTGCCACATGCGTCGGGAATCAGAGTGTTTGTAATATCCCTCCAGCTTCAGTCTGTACTGCCTCTTGGCTTCCCTGATGGATCTACGTAGGTCATATCTGGTCTTTCTGTAGCCCTCCGTGTCACCAGAGGCAAATGCAGTTGAGCGTGCATGCAGCATGGAGCGTACCTCACAGTTCATCCATGGTTTCTGGTTGGGATATATCTTGCAGCATTTGGTGGGGACAATATTATCAATGCATGTGCTGATATAACTGGTAACCACTGATGCATATTCCTCTAAATCCACAGAACTGTCCTCTCTCAGAGCAGCATTCTTAAACACATCCCAGTTTGTGGCATTAAAGCAGTTCTGAAGCAGCAGATCAGTCTCTTCACTCCAAACTTTAATGCTTTTAATTGCTGGGGGGGCTTGTTTGAGGAGCTGCCTGTACTTTGGATAGAGGAACACAGAAATATGGTCGGACTGTCCAAAATGTGGGCGGGGCACAGCCTTGTATGCATCCTTCACATTGCTGTACACGTGATCCAGAATGTTGTTATTCCTTGTGGGAAAGCTCACATGTTGATGGAACTTAGGGAGAACAGTCCTGAGGCTGCAATTGTTAAAATCCCCGGCAACAACAAACACAGCATCTGGGTGGGCGGTCTCATGTTTGCTGATGATGTCGTGCAGTACTCCTAGCGCTGTGGTCCGATCGGCTCGCGGCGGGATATAAACAGCCAGCATTAACACAGCACTGAACTCCCTCGGTAAATAAAAGGGTCTGCACTTCACCATCAACACTTCGATGTCAGTACAACAGTGTTTCTCCACCACCTGAACGTCCACACACCATCGCTTGTTGACATAAACACATACACCGCCACCTTTGTTTTTACCCGAGGCAGATGTGCGGTCTCCGCGGTGCACTGAGTGGGTCTGTAGTTGAATGGCCGAGTCCGGCGTAGTTGCAGTGATCCAGGTTTCCGTGAAGATCAGAGCACAGCACTCCCTGATCTCCCGCTGAGCTATTGTCCTAGCTCTCAGCTCGTCCATCTTGTTTTCGAGAGAGCGGACATTAGCTACCAAAAGGCTAGGCAATGGTGGTCGTGTGGCTCTAGCCTTTAGTTTAGCATGTAGCCCTCCTCTCTTGCCACGCTTCCGTCTTGGATGCGCTCGTTGTCGGCTGCTCTGCCTGCCTGAGCGTGATCGTGGTGTTACGGCCTGCTGGCTGGAGCTGGCATGATCCAAACACAGAAGAAGGCTATGGTCCAAAAGGTCTAAGCTAAGCCCATGGGAAACTTTTCCAATGTCCAATAGTGTTTCTCTGCTGTACGTGATCCTTGAGTACAAGCACTGAATATTAGCCACACAAACTAGCACTAGAATAAACAACAAATACAATTGGTGTAGGGAGCGCGTCGCAAACACGTCTGCCACGGAGGGCGCCATGTTTGAATGCCTCATTACCTAGAGTACATAATATCATCAGATGAGAAATCTCAAGAAAATCAACACTGTATGTGATCTTTGGGCCCTCTTTGGTCGCTGTGTTAAAAACAGACATGGAAATCACGTCATTTGTGTGAACACAGTTCATCGTGACATCTACTAATGCAGGTTAAAGCTCAAACAAAGAAGCAGCCACATGTGAACATGAGCCAGAAACACCACAGCTCATTTAACATAGACTGATGCAGAAAACTGTTCTGTGGTCAGACGAATCAAAATTCCTTTTGGAAAACATGGACACCGTTCCCTCTGGACCAAAGAGCAGAGGGACCAGCCGGCTTGTTATCAGTGCTCAGTTCAAAAGTGTGCATCTCTGTATTAGTGCCTCTAGAAAGGTACCATCAGTGCTGAAAGGTATATACAGGCATGACAGCAGCGCATGCTCCCAACCACATGACGTCTTCTTCAGTAAGACAGTGCTACACCGCGTACAGCAGCTATTCCAAATGCATGTAAAAGAAAAACTGATGACATAACTGGTAGCCAAGTATTCAAGTGCAAAACTCAAAAAGTTTCCTGGTTCAAAGAGAGATCGTATCTTCTACTTGATATGTCTATAATTTTAAATCAAGTATTAAATAAATAACGTAAGGAAATACGACTCTTCTGCCTCATTTTCTTATCTGGTTAAAACAAGTTGAAGGTTTGTTTTCTTGCCCTGCAGGCACATTTCTTTTTACTCACTGTTTTCTAAACAGACTTATTCATACGCTGTCCTTTCTTTAGTCTTGTGTTTTTCATTGATTTGTTTTCTGTAAAAATATAGTGCATGTTTGGAAAGTTTTTTTAAAGATGCTGCGCGGTCAGTCAGTCGAGCCCTGAAGAAAAACACTTCGTATTTAGTTTACAGCCCTAAAACTGAACTAATGGAAAATGCTGCTCACTAGTGACTCATTAGATTCTGTTTTCTCGTGCGTATTTCCACATGTTGACCTGGATGTTTATTTCATTTACATTTTGGTGAGCCATATATGATGCTGGTTGGGCCTAAACAGATTAAAAAAAATAATAAGGAAGGAACAAAAGATCTCAAGAGGAGGAAAAAGTGATAAACTTATGCAAATGTATTTCTAACCACGCTGGTTTAGTTATTACACTGGTGCATTACAAGTGGGAGGACTTAATTTATGTATTTTCACACATTAACATTTCCTGGAAAGGTTCATGTTTTAAACATATTCTATGAAGAGTCTTGGCTTTAGTTTCTTGATGTGGTGCTGCACTAAGGCATGATTTATAGTGTCAACCGTATCTGACATCTTTGTCAAAGTATCACAAAGCAAACGGCAGCCTCAGGGTTTTTCTCCAGAGCTTCTGAATAAACACAGAAACTCTGAGCCAAAGACTGCAGTTCCTCTAATGAACACTTGAGACTGACTCTAAATCAATCTCCATAAACTTTCCAAAAAAAAGACTCAGTCAAATCAATAATCTGGTAATCCTTCAAAAAGAATGAATGCACTCTCCATGCATCTCTAAAGCTTGAAAAAAGCCAGCTGGACTTCTTTGAGTTCTTGAAGATGTTTCTCCTCTCATCCAAGAGGCTTCTTCACTTCTAAAAATGGTGGAGAGTCCCAGGTATTTAAACCCTAGTGGGGGTTAGCTGCTCCGGTTGACCCACTATTGGGGGGTTTTGGGGGGGGGGGCCACTGTGAGCTTGCCCCACCCCATCAAGAAATGTCTTCAAAAACTCAAAGAAGTCCAATCTCCTTATTTAAAGCTCCAGAAACCGCCACGACCTGGATGACTGAGAACTTACACAGATAATTATTATTATTATAATTATTTCCATGGTTAAGAACAAGGCTGAGTCAAGATCAGAGGTCACTTCAAAGTCAGCAATCAGGAGATGGTAAATGGTAAATGGACTAGTTCTTATATAGCGCTTTTCTACTCAGTATGAGCACTCAAAGCGCTTATACAACCTGTTTGCATTCACCCATGCACTCCCATTCATACAAGCACTTCCATTTTTACAAAGCTAAGTGCTTTTAATTACCTAACATTCACACACTTTCATACTCCGACAGAACGGTCGGAGAGCAACTTGGGGTTAAGTATCTTGCCCAAGGATACATTGGCATGTAGCCCGGAGTAGCCAGGATTCGAACCGCTGACCTTCCGATCAGTAGGCGACCTGCTCTACCTACTGAGCTACAGCCACCCCAGATGGCTTCATGAATGGAAGTGCAGAGGCTCAAACCTCTGGTTCAAAGACCAAGTTTAACTTTTAAATTTACTTTAAGTTAGATACATCAACATTTCAGAGTAATAGTATATATATTTACTGCTTATCCCACATTTAGTTTGCTGGGACCTTCTTACCCTCCACCTATCTGGTTATATTTAGCGGGTTTACGGTGTAGGCAAACCTCTGGTTATTTGATTAAGATTAGGACTTTTTATTTCTGGTTACACAATTTGTCACCAACTTTGCTAAAAACCAAAAAAAACTTCATAGTTCATGCAGGTTTCTCCAGAGTGAGACTTCAGAAAACATCTGCCAGCTGTTTAGTCTTTGTTTCTGAGTATTAAGTCTGATTCCTGCCTGCAGAGCAGCGTTTCCTCCGACAGCCACCGGCTCACCATGCTTCTGAATATGGCATCTGCTCAGGTGGGTCACACTATGTTTCTGAAGCAGCTCCAATATCAACAAAGTAAAAGAATAAAAAAGAACTTCCTCTCTGTCGTCGCACATTCACACGTTTCATATCACATCACTTTACAACAAAATGTGCATCAGCATTTCTCCTGCCAACACTCTCCAGGCGGTCCAGCTCTCGGCGCTGAACAAATGGCTTCATGGTGGAGATAAGATAAATCAGGCGTCAGGCATTATTGACTGTGCAGACTATGACTGAATATAAACCTAAAATGGTATTGATTTGGGTCCTTAGAGTCTCTCTTTATGGCGCAGTTACCATTTTTGAAGCGCATGAAAAGAGATTCAAGAGTTATAAATGCACTGCACGCAAACCCAATGGTGGTATTCTCCTGTGGGCCGGATTTATGTGAGACCGTATCTTATATCATGCTCTTTTCCCCTGCTTCTCCTGCAATAGACAAAATGGAAACTTCTTTAATGAGAGTCACAGAAGAGAATCAAGACAGTAATGCGTCTCGCTCAGTTGTTGCATCGTGCAGCTGAAGAGAGAATAAAATTAGTTTCTTAGGGAGTGAGTGTGGGGATAACTGCAGAGATGAGGGCAAGCAAACGTGGAACATCATCTTTACTGGAACTTAAACGTGTTAGAGAAGCAGACAGAAGCTTTGTGGTCCTGTCTAGACAGGGATTTATATACGTCCCTCAGGGTGTCCTATATTAGGCCCATTGTTATGGGCTATTCAGTTCCTGTATAATCAGAGTAAAAGCTTGATTTGTAGTACTTTCAAGTCAGACCTGTTCCCAGCTGGACTGCCAGAGCTGTTACCGATTCTGTGGACAGAAGCTGTCGTGTACGCTGGTCTCAAGATCTTGTCTTGACTTTTTACAGATGATGTGGTCCAGCTGTCTTCATCAATCACCACCTCAGCCCACCTCAGCTCAGCTCAGCTCAACCCAGCTCAGCCCAGCTCAGCCCAGCCCAGCTCAGCCCCACCTCAGTTCAGCTCAACCCAGCTCAGCTCAGCCCAGCTCAGCCCAGCTCAGCCCAGCCCACCTCAGTTCAGCTCAACCAAGCCCAGCTCAGCCCAGCTCAGCAGTTTGCAGCATCACACAGTTTGAGTGTGATGTGGCTGAGGTGAGAATGAGGCCATGCTTCTCGACTGTGGGTTGATGATGTGCTGCTGACTCAAGTGGAGGAGTTCAAGAATCTCAGTGTGTTGTTCACCAGTAAAGGCAGAGCGGAGCAGGAGGCTGACAGCTGGGTTGGTGTAGAGTTCACAGTGATGATGATGATGCTGTACTGAGTGAGTGAAGGCAAAACTGTGGGTGGAGCTACACCCTCACCTGCAGGATGGACATGAGCTCTGAGAAGATGGATGGACTACCTCAAAACTGGTACTGTTCATGACCTGGGAAGTCCCTTTAGATGCTCCACTTCTCTTTTAGTTGCTTCACAAAGGAGAATAAAAAGATTCGGTGATGCTGCTCAGAGGCACTGAAACAGGCTTTAAAAGGATGTGAGAGGAGCCGGAAATCAGTCAAATTATTATAATTTCATGGTTTCTATGCTTTATTTTATTTCATTCAGTTTTACCATTTTAACATAATCAACATTTCATTGTTTAAACTTTATTACTGCTTGTAATTGTTTTTTGTTCTCATACAGTTGTGTAGTTTTTACTTTTGTTGCTTATAAAGTACTTTGAATTTGATTTGTCTGAAACGTGCTGGAGAAATTAAACTTAACAATACAAACTCAGGACTAAAACACAAAACCAGAACAAAGCTGATCACAATGATTCAGTCATTTTATAATGACACAATAATTATGGTATTTGTGCGTTGAAAGCAGCGCCTTTAATTCTTCTGAGCTTTAATTATCTGTGAGTATTTCCCTGGAGCAAAATGAAAAATCAAAAATAAAATAATCTAATAACACTTTTGACAAATTTCTTCCACATTTAGCAATTTAATTGCAAATGTTTTCATTGAACTCCTAAAATAACTGTGATTCCTTTGGTCTCTAACTGTGATGTAATTAATGCAGCTATTTAAAAAGGCCTCTGTGACTTCATATGTTGTTTTCTATTATGATCCTGGCTCTGTTGACCCAGCGCTTTGGTTCTGAGTCTTGACTCCTATTTATGTTTGATTTCCAGTTTATTGTAGTTTTGTTTTCCTTTATTGTTTCCTTCTCTGGTTTTGCTGTATTATGACTCATGTTACAGTTTATTTGTATCTTCAGGCTTTCTTAGTTTAGTGATCTGAGTTTGGTTGTGTTTGATTCCCTCAGCGTGTGTTTCCTTGTCTCCTTGTCTCCTGTTCCCTGTGTTCAGCTTTGCCTCCTTGTCTCATTAGTATCATTCGGTGCACCTGCCCTTCCAGCTGTTCCCACATTACCCTGATGTGTTTACACTGCCGTCATCAGTCCTCCTGTCTGTGCTGTCGAGTTTTCTAGTTAAGTTTTTGGGTTATGTTGGCTCGCTGACAGCCAGTTTATGTTCAGCATTTCCTTTTTGTAAGATTCAGTAATAAAGCTGTTATTTAGGTTGCACTTCCTGTCTCCTGAGTCCTGCTCTGCGGTCCAATCCTGCCTGCCACATGACAAACTGTGTGCACTGCTGTAAGTGAATTACACAGATCTTCACACAGCCTCCACAACTCTGCCTCAGTCCTATTTTATCTGATTAACTGGATTCAAGGCAAAGAAGAAAGCAGCAGATAAATGAGAACGCTCTGAAGATCCAAAGATAATAAAACCAAACCAGCTGCGCAATCAAAGCTGGAAAAAGTTATATTTCGACTAAAGTGATCAACAGAGGCAGCTGTAACTTATTTTAATCTGTTCTTATTCTTGCTGGCCTTCAGCACCAGCACTCGGAGAGAGACACTGGCAGCAGCTGCTGCTGTGGGCACCAGCGTTCCTGTAATGTGTTTCCATGGAGGGATTTTATTCTCAGCTGACCACGCAAAAAAGAGGGAAGAACATGATCCCATGTCTTTCATTTTAATGCTGGCATGCTGTGTTTCTATGGTGATGCATTCAGGTCTATTTTAAACCTCACATGTTAAATGCTGGCTCCGGCACAATCATGATGCAAAACACACTCCTGCAGCTGTAAGCTCGGAGTGGAAGCGTTCCAGAAAAACTCAAGTTGATTCTCTTTACTTTGAAAAACGGGGTTAAAAAGAGAAAGAAGAAAACCAGAGGCAGCAGGAGAGAGGCAGCAGGCCGGCCACGATGAAACCATCTCACGGTTCTTTCTCCCCAACAGGACGTATAACATGTTTCTGCTGTGACGGTCACACGTGAACAGCAACAGTGTTTTTGTGACTTTGTTCACATTGAGCCGTTCAGCCTGAATCACACTAACAAGTGTTCCTCACAGACAGGAACTACAACAAGCACTTTGCAAGGATTCATGCTATCTGATCACATGTGCATTATTCATGTTTGTACATTAAAAGAAATCTTGACATGAATGCACAGTCCAAAGGTTAAAGGGCATTTAACATGATTTATGGCATGTTGGGAAACATTTAATGTCGTAAATACTCTTTAAAGGAAAAATAAACATAATAAATAAATATTTTTACATTTACATACTGTGACGTTTATACTGCACAACAGTTTCATGCTGGCAAATGCAGCTGTCAGTACTGTTTAAAGGGAACATCTTTTACAGTGGACTGCAGATTCAGGTCACCCAGCCCACATGCCCTTTTTAATCTCTGCACACACCTGAGTTTTCTCCAGCCCTGACTCATCACTGTGTCCCATCATTCACCTGAGACTGCTGTCATATTATCGGCACTAGCCTGGCTGAGTCTGTGTCACACATTAACTAACTGGTTTGTGTGAAAACTGAGCACATTCAAAGGAGCCAAACTGGGAGAAACACCGGACTAACAAAAAATGTGACATTTTTTACATCTACCTATTATTTTTACGGGTACAAGCTATTAGAGTCTGTCTCCAACAGATGTGAACATTTCTGCAAAAACATCACAAATGATCATTTGAAAAATTTGGCAAATCTAGAAGGAACAGCTGCATGTATGGGACAGGACTGCCTGTGCTGCTGAATAGTGATGAAGGGAGAATCCCTGAAGATCCAGCACAGAAGAAGAAACAGAGAGAGAGAATAAAAGGAGGCGTCTGCCTCTGATCGCTGCTCTCATGTGAACTCGTGACTCAGAGCAAAAGCCTCGTTTGCCCAAAGACGTTGTCTAACACCGATGGTATCGCTGCCTGGACAGAGGCAATCCAAGGTTCTGTGTGTGTGTGTGTGTGTGTTCTGGCCACACAGAAATGATGACCCCAGTATTTCTGAGGCCCAGAAGTGCCACAAGGCATCTTTTATTAACTAGAGTTTGGCTGAGCTTGACCCATTTGAGATTAGGTTCTGTGTGTGTGTGTGTGTGTGTGTGTAGGTGGGTGTGTGTGTGTGTGTGTGTGTGTGTAACCCAGTAGTGCGTGCCTGTACACATGCACATACAAGTGTGGGGCAAATCTGGTTACAGTTTTACATCCCCAAACAGCGTGTCATCAAAAACTGTAATTAAAAGTCGATGTTTTCCCCTCAGATGTTGTTTACCCCCCCCCCACCATCTCCTCCATGCTGACTTCTGATCTTGTAAATATGCATGTTTATAATCTATAGCCCACGGTCCCGATAGGTAAAAACTCATTTCATTAACCAGCAAGGAGGAGGACAACACCAGGACACACACGCACGCACGCACGCACACACACACACACACACACACACACACACACACACACACACACACACACACACACACACACACACACACTCTGCTGTTTCACCTGCCAAATACAAACGGCTGATTTTAGGCACAGTGAAGAAGAAGAAGGTGAGGTGGAAGTGAACTACAAGCTGCTGTTTATGAAGATCTCACAAAAATTCACCTTTATCACCACAGATTTTTCTCTGATACTGGAAGAAAGAAACTCATTTAAAGTTGCTTTTTTTAAACACCAGTGGAAAGAAACTTCTCTCCCGTTTGTTGTTCATCTCCAGGAAAATTAGTGCAGGATTAGTTTATGGCCACCACTCTTCATTATTCTGATGCATCTTTTACAGTTTGCTGTGGCTCTAAATCACACCTCACAGTCCTTTGGAGTCAGATTGCATATCTGCATAACAGGTATGCCTGTTTAAGACCATTTATGGAGAAGAGAGAGCAGATTTCTCCCATATTGGCTTCTCTTCATTGGCTCCCTGTTAAATCTAGAATAGAATTTAAAATCCTTCTCCTCACATACAAGGTCTTGAATAATCAGGTCCCATCTTATCTCAAAGACCTCATAGTCCCATATCACCCCAACAGAGCACTTCTCTCTCAGACTGCTGGCTTACTTGTGGTTCCTAGGATACTTAAGAGTAGAATGGGAGGCAGAGCCTTCAGCTTTCAGGCCCCTCTTCTGTGGAACCAGCTTCCAGCTTGGATTCAGGAGACAGACACCCTCTCTATTTTTAAGATTAGGCTTAAAACTTTCCTTTATGATAAAGCTTATAGTTAGGGCTGGATCAGGTGACCCTGAACCTCCCTTAGTTATGCTGCTATAGGCCTAGGCTGCTGGGGGGGTTCCCATAATGCACTGTTTCTTTTCATTCACCTTATTTACTCTGTTTATACTCCACTCTGCGTTTAATCATTAATTGTTATTAATCTCTGTCTCTCTCCCCCTCAGCAGATGACCCCCCCTCCCTGAGCCTGGTTCTGCTGGAGGTTTCTTCCTGTTAAAGGGAGTTTTTCCTTCCCACTGTCACCAAGTGCTGCTCATAGGGGGTCGTTTAGACTGTTGGGTTTTCTCTGTATTATTGTAGGGTCTTTACCTACAATATAAAGCACCTTGAGGCGACTGTTTGTTGTAATTTGGCGCTTTATTAAAGTTGAATTCAATTGAATTTACCATCACATTTTAATAATAATAATAATTTTTATGCTAAAGAGTGCTTCACAGCAGCAACAGGATTAATCAGAAAACAGAAACATCAAGACCAATAAATTGTAGTGAGAAATTTAGGAATGTTAAGTTTAATGCAAATTAAAACTTAAATAGATAAAATCCAGGAAAGCCTTTTCCTTAAACAATGATTTAAGACACAATCTGAAGAAGTTACCGGCTCTGCTGCCTCCTTTAGTTTCCAGTCCGGCTTCTGGAACCACCAAAAGGCTTCTGCCCGAGGATCTCAGTGTACATGCTAGTGCATATGGTAGTAAGAGGTCAGAGACGTAGCTACATCAAGGCCATGAAGGGCCTTAAACAATAAAATCTTTAAAAAATGTGTACTATAACATGCTGGGAGGCAGCTGAATTCTGTAGTCGTTGAAGAGACTTTTTGCCCAGGCAGGTAAGAAAAAAAAAAGGCTGTTGCAGCAATTTAGGCCAATTTTTACACCTTTAAAAAGATGTAAAATGCTCTCTGTGTCATTAAGGGCACCATCACACCCACAGTTCATTTATTCTGGTCCCAATCAGCTGATGAGTTTGTAAACTTGTAGCTTTGTCTTGTGGTTTGGTTGCTTTTCACAGCAAGAAATCTCTGAGCAAACTCCACATAATTCAAAATGAGTCGCTCCAAACCACATGAGAACATTCAGTCTGCTCATTGGTCAGTTATCACTGAGGAGGGACCGGTGATTAACAAATACAGGAAGAAGGTGCTGTGTTTGGGAATAGTGGGTAAGAAGTGAGCTCTCAGTTCATTTTAATACTAGCTGCTACAGATTTTGTACCCTGCATGTCTGTGGTGCTCTGCAGCGTCAGAAGGCAAAGTATTCCCACCTACAGGAAGCTGTTTAGGTCAAACTTACACCTGATAGTCAGAGACATCGAGGTTAACAAACCACTCCGGAGTTTGTTTGGAACCAGAACAAGACCAACTCTTCCAAAACACCCTAAATGTTAAAATCTCTATTATTTCTTGGGATCTGGTTTGGTAAAATGCTTGTTATCAAACCAGATCCAAAATTATTTTCAACAGGCTTGAAAAATTCCAGCTGATGGCAGAATCTGTGCTCGTGAGCTGAGATGCAATGGCATGAATTTTGGTTTTGTCTCAATTCAATTGGAGAAAATTATTTGACATCCAAGACGCAGACATGTGTGTGTATCATTAGCATAAAATGAAAAGAATATATAAATTATATGCCCAAGGGGAAGCATATATAAGGAGAACCAGAGTGGCCCTAAAACTGACCCCTGTGGAACACCATACAAAAGAAGACCCAAAGCTCTTCACAGGGTCACAGACTCTCCTGTCTGACAAATATGACTAAAACTATGATAAGCTTGTGCCAGATATTCCCACTCAGTGCCTCAGTCTGTCCAACAAAATGCTGCGACTGAGTTTAGCAGTGAGCACAGCGGATATCCCCGAGCGTTATGGTTCAAAGTCAAGAGTTAACATCGTAAAAAGGAAGTACAGGAATCCAAACTCATATTTCCCTATTTTACAATTTGTTTTGATAAATAGGATTGAGAATTGATGTAAAAATATATTATATGCACAATAGTCCTCAGCTCAATGAAAACAAACTACAAAAAGGGTTATTATTGCATTTTTGTGGTTTACTTGCAGACAACTGATTGGCTAACTAGAGCAGCTGCTATAATTCACATTGCAGTAATTAATCCTGCTGATGGACGCATTAAGCTTCACATTCTGTCAAGTGGTTTGATTATTTCAGTGATTTTTGAAGCAGGGGAGTTAATCAGGAGACTTAATCAGCACCAAACATCAGCTGTGATGCAGGGCTCAGTGAAGCTGGGATTCTGTAATTATTTGGAAAATGACTGGAAAGAAGGGCGGACGCGTGTGGGTATGTCGAAGTAAACAGTTCCATCATTTATTCTTTATTGTTGAATTCTACAGCACTGGAAATAAGGGACAGCCTCATATGAGGGACCTTTTATTTATTCCTCTGCTGACTGCCAAAGGGTCTGTAACTCGCTCCTCAGCGACAAACAGGAACAACCTGGATTATGTAGGAGGCATCCGGGTGAAGAAGTGGGAAATCTCAGATGGCAAATGTGGCGATGGCCTTGAAGACCGACGGCTGTAACGTGTTTATGTTGTGAAAAGGTGAGTTTTAACCCTAAATGATCTTTTCCCAACCATAAACAAAAATGAAATAAACAGTGAGAAAAAGCAGAAGGACAAATGTCTGTAAAGTCCCTGCTGAAATGATGTCTCATGGTTAAAAGCAGGGATGCACCGATACAACTTTTCCAGTTCTGATATGATGTCGATACCGCGGCTTCAAGTATCTGCGGATATTTCAGGTCAGACTGAGAGACCGTGTACTGATTTCCAGCTTTTCCCGCTCACTGAATGTACCTCCTCACACACACTGTTAGGATAATATTAACTGAGTCCTTTTTCACTAATACCTGATAACAGGCAGATATCCAATCCAATTATTGCCTCTCTAACTGAATGTCCTGTGGATTAAGCCTCCACCATCCCTCCTTCCTCTTTTTCTGTTATCATTTTTACTGCTACTGTGTCTGGTAGTTGGTAGAGAGTCGATGGAGAACACTGACATGGTGAGATATATATATATATATATATATATATGGGAATAATAACACCTGATATCAGGTTACACCTGAAATAAGTGCTCTGGAAAAAAGGGCAAAAACCTGATTTGTGTGGAAACAAAAATGTAGAAACTGTGTTTTTGCTTCAGCACTAATTTTAAAGGTAACAATAAAGATCCTGCAGGGTAAAGTACAGGGTTTTCACTTGATGGGGGACTTTTCAGAGGCCCCCCAAAGAGACAAATAAAAAGAAAACTGGCATGGCAAAATTATATTTCATTTACTCAGTTTACTTAATTTGTTGTTTCTTAATTAAACTGTTTTAATTAACAGTAAAATGCATAGATGTCTACCTGACAATCCAACACATCCCTGTTGTGCATGTAGACTGAGCTTACATGTGTTGTCACCTCTCCAAAGAATTAATCTGAGCCAAGAAACCCCTGAAAGTAAAATAAACTCCAAGAGCATCTATTTTACAAAGATCACTGGCATTTCTAATGAATAATGGAGGCTACTGGAGCTTCAGACACAGGAACTGGTATGTCTCAGTGTGCAAAGCTCAGCAGGCAGAGCAAGGGCCTATCCCTGCTAAGGTTGGTAGTTCTACTTCCGCGAGGGCCACTTGGACTAAAAAACAGCACTCATGTCAGTGTGTGTGATGACAGCTTTGCACAAATGGCATATAAATGAGCATTAAATATCCTTATTCACACACACACACACATTTACACACAGCCTGACTTACTGAGGCACTCTCCAGAGACAGCATTAAGGAAATGCCCCTCTTGGCAGCTCGCCCTGCAGTAGCCGCTCTGCAGGGACGCCAGCGGGGTGCAGGTGGTGCAGTCGGCCTGGGAGGGTCCAGAGCAGGTCTGGCAGGAGGGATGGCATGCTGCGAGAGAGGAGGACAAAGAGGGGTGAGGGAAGCAGGTGATAACATACATGTGAAAACTTCTTGACTGCATTTGTGCTGTTTGGAGCATTTTTAATGCAAATATCTGAGAAATTAATGTGGCATTCTGTGTGGTACACACAAGCCAAGAAGACTGTGCTTCAGTTTTTGAAACCGCATAAGGTGAGTGGTCACTACAAAGAATAAAAGAATATAGGCATGAACAAGCCAACATGCTCAGCAGGTGGCTTTGTCCATCTTTGATATACAGTTTGTAGTTTGCTCGTCAGGGGGGATGATGTAGAGCAGGTTTGGCAGAGCTTAATTTCTGGTTGGATTTTAGTAAACAGCTGTTACGGGGATGGAAACAGAGCTGATGAAATAAAAGCGCTCAGAAAGCTCAGCGGCGCCACACAGTCGATGCTAATGCTTTCTGGCTCTGCCGTTATGAGCCACAACTTTCACATTACACACAATCATTTGGTGCATTTAAACAACACACGGCGTCTTATTGCCTCGCATTAAAAGTCACCGGCACCAGTTGTAGCAAATGTTTATTCTCATCTAGACTGAAGCACAATTCCTCTTCAGAGGATCTGAGTAGCTTCTAATGAGCCAATCAGTACTGAAGGAGACAAGGCCAAGTCAGCAAACACAGCCCATTCATCCCAACAGGCTCTGAGCGCATTACTTAACCGTCTCTGCTTCCATCTTCATCGCTCATTCCAGTTACTGAAGCCAGGTTTGAATACGTGATTCAGTGACATCTACAAAGGTCTTCTCTGTTGGTTTTCCTCAAGACGAACAATAAAATTTAGCATATTTATAAAGGTCTGAGGGTAAAGCTGGTAAATGAGCGATAGAAAGGGTCATCTTGTTTCAAATGAGGTCAGAGACAATAAACCAAGCTGAGGTAATGAGTAGAAGATTAGAGCAAATGGATTTTCATTAAGCAGCGAGTCGTGGAGGGGAGGAGGGGAGGCAGGCAGAAGAGCCCCGCTAAGGTTAACGTCCTGTTGTGCAGTTACATCCATGACTTTTTAACTTAACACTAGTGTAAGAAGTTTCATTAGAGTATTTAAAAAATAAAGATCTTTAATCAGGTAGTTTACCTTTAACTTTGGTGTGGTTACAAACCCCGGGGCTCTCACGTCAGTTTCCTGAGGAGTTTCTGGGTTCAGTCAGTCACACTGAGTAAAACGTTAGCCTTGTTTGTCCTCGGTGGGTTTGACAGGTTGGGCACTTTTGATTGGTGGAAAAATTGTGTTACTCTCAATCTCCTTACACACTTTTATTTTATAGGTATGAAAACCAACTACAAACCAGCGCTCTGACGCACAGAGGAATCTGTTTTTGTTGATGCGTGTTTTTGCTTCGCTGCCTGTGTGAGAATTACGACCTCGAGGCTCTCTCTGAAATTTCCTCAGGTTTAAGGTTAGAATTTGGGGAGAGGAACGTGTTATGTCGCTGAGTGTGACAGTATAATGGCAGGTGTGTGTGTGTGTGTGTGTGCTCTCACCTTGGCATTGGTTGTCCTGAATAAAGAAGCCTTGTGGGCATGTGGGGACACAGCGGCCCTCATACAGGCTGGACGGGGAGGGGCAGGACGTACAGTTGTCTGCAGATGGCCCGGTACACTGCCAGCAGGAGGGATGACACTCTGAAAAGGACACAGAGAACAGCTACGTGTTCACAACACACACAAAAAAAGATTACAAAGGAAAGAGAGGAGGATGCTCGATCCCCAGCTGTGCCCGCTCACTCCTTTCCTGTAACCCCAGCAGAAAAACACGAGTGGGCTGTGCTGTTGTACTTTTGTTTGCACTCCTAGAAATGGGTTTCGAGGTGAACTGAAAGGAGATGGCCCAGTAAAAATAACAACATCTCCACACATCACTGCAAACTTTATAACAAGCCTGGGGACAAACAGCACACGAGGATTATGGCTGTCTGACAGACGCAATAAAAGAGTGGGGTTCCTGCCAATATGAAGAATATGAAGCAGGTATTCAACAGTTTTTTTTATTGCTGAAGTAAGAACAGATTAAACTGTCCTTCCCACAGTGTCTCTCTTTTGCTCCCTTAGCAACACACTGCAGTACTTCATGATAGCTTTGAAATGGAGGTCACAATGTCGACGACCAAGCTCACTACGCAGTAGACAATGTAAAAGATGGACACCAGATACATTATGTACAGAACTGCAACATAGTGCTGCAGACACACAGGATATGTAAGCAGGAGCATCCTGAGGACAGTTCATTGGGTGTTATAATGTTTTACAGCTGAGCTCCAGAAACAAAGAAAAAGAGAACGCACAGCAGAAAAGCTCCGAGCTCACGAGTCTCTGCAGATGATACAATAATCTGCAGTAAAGATTTAGTCATTTTCCCAGCCTGGAGCATTCATCTACAGCACGGTGAAAAGTGTGTTTGTTTATATCGAGTCACACAGTTAGCAGCAATGCAGCATTAATGCAACTTAAAACTCAGCCCCATTCTTAACTGCTGATCCTTCTCAGGGTCAATGGGAACTGAAGCTGACAAAGGAGCAAGAATCACGTTATGATTATATAAGACAGACTCAGCTGCTCTCGTTACTGTAAAGTTACACACTAAAAAATAACCGTAGCCTATGTAACTGAACTGAATACAGCGTCCACCACCACTCCTGCTATCTTACTGTTACGTTACTGTACTTTGTTCTGTCCCTGCTGGCATGTCTGAAATCTGACTCTCAGGAGCTTTTAGTCAGCTCTGCCAGCCAGAAGTAACGTGACACTCGGATAAGGCCGGCAGCCAGATTCCCCAATCAGAAGTTACGCATTAACACCGGAGTGAGTGCCAGCCCAGAGAGCCTCATCCAAGGTGGACACATGCCAACCAAGATGGAAATCTGTAATATGCTCTGCTGCTTAATTTGGACTGCTGACATAATAAACAAACCTTCCACACCGATGATTGTGAAACATTTCAGAAAACTAAAAAATGCAGAAATTATAGGTGAAGCTTCGAAGGCTGACGCAGGAACCTGGCCTCTAAATGAAACTAATTCATCAAAACTGCAACTCACAAACTGTGCAGTGTCGTAACACTAATAACTCATGTTCACTAACTCGGTGATGATTCATCGAAGAAGATGAACACAGATGATCACGAGATGATAAGTGATCCTGCACAAACAGGACGTGTGTGGAAGCTGCTCTTACATTTTCAATTTAAGTGATTCGCTCGTTGCACGTACACACGTGTGTGTGTGTGGGTATATATATAACACACACTTCCTGGTTTATTCATCCTCCACTTACATGCCCCCACACCCATCACCACCACAGCAGTTGCCCTGAAACGGGCCTTTCATGCAGCCTTTCATGTCTGCTTTGGCACCATGAAGACAAATAGATGAGCAATGCTATCAGCTCTGGCAGCTGAGAGTGGTTCGTGCTGCTGCTGGGGGTTCGAATGAAAGACAAAAGGCCTGTCATCAACTGGCCAGCAGCACCAGGTGTGTGCGCATTACCTGTCTGCTTTTAGTATATTTACACTGAAGTATGTGTGTGTTTATAATGACTCCTCTCTGGATTCTTTCAGAGGGCTGTCAGCTGCATCCGGGTCTTGTGTACACACTGCATGACAGCACTGGCAGGAACGCACTAGAGCTCTACCTGAGCCAACACCACTGTGTGTGTGTGTGTGTGTGTGTGTGTGTGTGTGTGTGTGTGTGTGTGTGTGTGTGTGTGTGTGTGTGTGTGTGTGTGTGTGTGTGTGTGTGTGTGTGTGTGTGTGCGCAAAAACATTTACCCTATGGGACTATCTCAGTGTCAGAGCCAGGACTTTTAAAGTCACAGAGTTGTCAGCTGAAACTGACAATCTGACATCCCATCATCGCCCACCGTCTCCCTGCCGCCTACCCATAATCCCCTTGTTCTTCCTCGTCAGCTATGGCAGCTTAATTGGTAGAAGAGATGAGAAGACGTCCAATATGTTTATGACTGAGTTTACCACCCACAAACGTGTCTGTTCATCCAACAACATGCAAAAAATCAGAATCAGTTCTTCTTGCCAATCACGAGCTCCCCACAAATCTCCACATCAACAGTCCAAAAACAAACACAGGCTCACGAGCGTATTCAGCGGGCCTGCTGTCAAACTTATGTCATTAATACGGCGAGTGAATAAGAGTGATAGGAGGCTTCTCGCGCTTTTATTGCAGCTTGGATATCTAATTTGTTCCAGGGCGGAGAGCGCATATTGATTCCTGTAGTAGCCAAATTCATGTGCGCAGGCGTTCTCATCACACATTATCTGGTGCACGAGCTCAGAGAATCAGATTCATTACTTTGTTTTGTGCTGATAGGGTCATAATTTGAGGTGGGCGCAGTCGATGAGCTTGTGATTTAGTTTGGGGCGTGAGTGCTCCTTAATGCTTTCCATAAACGATCCTCCTGGTACAGTACAGGGCTTATCATTTCATAAGTGTGGCAGAGAGCGCTGCAGAAACACAGGTGGATGGTTATATCTCATTTGTCTGAAGTGTCTAACATGTCACTCATATTGATTCTGTTGTGTTATGGGATGCTAGAAATCAGCCCATTTCTAGGAGAAGCAATTTTTAGGAAATGGAAACGACAACTGCTGCAAGAGCTGAGTTACAAATATGTGAGCAAAGAAATGACAGGAAACTGGGCCCCTGAACAGAGTTCTCTGATTTAAATGACACATATTCGGTTTAATCCACCCAATTAAAGTGCAGAAAATGACTCTTTTCCCCCTCATCCTCCCTCAGCTCCTCTCAAAATCACTGTGGTCATCTGACAATAACCACAGAAACTGCAGCACTGAGGAGGTGGATGGCTGTGCTCACTGGCACCGACATGCACCCTTTTTTTCTTATAAAGAAGTGCACTGATTCAGAGGCCTGTCTGAATCACAGTGTGTTTGTGTCTGCGTGTACCTTAGTGGCTCTGGTAGAAATATCATCAGCCCTAAGGCTCCTGGTTAGGTTCCCAAAGAGACCTGGAGTTATATACCAGGGCTTCTGCTGCCTTGATGCACCTGCTGTGGCAATATTAGCTGCTGAAGTTCTATATTAAAGACCTACAGAGGAGTGCTGGGAGTGACCACAGGTTATGTTGGGTTTATCAAACAGAAGACCTTGGTTTGTGTCCTGTTGGGCTTTTTTCCACTTTGATATTACTGTGGCTCTACGTTACTGAGAGACTTCTGTGTTCAGGTACTTGCCTGTGGTTAGTTCTCAGCACTTGACACGGTTACCCTGAGGAAGTCCCCCGAACAGTTTGGTCTGAAAGCTTCTATAAAGTGTTTTCATAAGGTGTGGAGCTACTGTGTGCTCTTCAATGCTCTTTCACATGAAGTCTCTAAGTCTTAGGAACTCTAGTGGAAGAGCGCTATCTGACAGAGACATACCTGACAGAGACATACCTGACAGAGATACCTGACAGAGAGATACCTGACACGTCAGTCACACAGGCCTAGTGACCAATTGGTGATCACCTGGCAACCTCTGATTGCTACGGAAACATGTGCATTCCCTGTCCAGCTGGTGAGTGGCTGTTGGACATCACTGTGTGAAATCAATCACAGAGATGTTGCTGCACCAAAAACCTCCTCCTAACAGACACAGACCTGTCTGCAAACGACCACCCTCCTCAGGATAGAAATGATCTCAGAGCAGCCTGTTCGAGGTTCCCGACTGTAAACAATAACCAGGTGAGCTCTCCATGATTTGTTGTGATGCGTTCAGTCCATTTTCCATACCACACGAAACCAGTTTCAGAAAGAAGAAACACATCACATATGGTAATGAGGGAACATATTTTCAGCAGCAAAGCCTGCACAGAACCACAGGAAAGAGTGAGGCGATAAACACCTTTAATCTTCATGATGGAGAGAAGCAGCCCCGAGCTGAAGATCATATGTCACTAAAACACATCTCACAGCTTCAGTCCAGCCTTCTAACACATCAACAGAAAACAGAAAACCGCCTGGCATTAATTCAGCTCAGTGTTTCAGCTGAATTAAACAACTAACTGAAAGCCCAGGAGACAGTGTGTGTGTGTGTGTGTGTGTGTGTGTGTGTGTTTGTGTGTGTGTGTGTGTTCGTGTGTGTGTGTGTGTGTGTGTGCGTGCACGTGTGTGTACTGAATGGAGAGTGAGGGATTTACAGCCTGGAATGTGCTCTCAGATATCTGATAGCTCAGAGGCTCCGGCCCTCTTTAATGTCAACATGAATGTGTGTGTGGAAACGCTGAAGTCTTCTGCATGCTTACACATCCTCCTCCTCCTCCTTTACAGGACAGTAGCTGCTGAGGAGGTCTGGTTATCTTTCAGAGTACAACATACACACACACACACACATGCACACAAACTCATACAACAGCCTGCATTGTTCCCAGCTGTACATCTGAACCCACTGACACTCCACTGAGGGAAACCTTTGTTAGAGAGAATGGAGGCAGAAAGGAGCAACTTCTTTACATATTACTGTGAATGGAGCTTAATGACGTGTCATTTATCAGAGCGATCTTCTGCTAAATGTGCGTTGAGCTGACAAAAGGAGGCTTAGTGTGAACCTGGCACTCACAGAATAGACACAATAACTCGATGTTGATGCAAGCACTTCAAATACAGGTTCTCTGTGTAACAGTTTTCTCATATGTTATTTGCCAAACACAGCAAAGAGTAAAATCAAAATGTGAAGAGTAAAAAAAAACAGCTTCTACACATTCTGCTTGTGGCCTTCATCAGGGTCAGTGACGCCTAAATAAACATGCTGTGTGTGCGTGCGCGTGTGTGCGCACGCACAGGCGTGTCACCACAGACTCTGTAACTCACCATCATTTCCTCGTCTCTCTCCTCAGGCTGAAACACGCAGGCACGTCTGTCCTCTCAGTTCGTGCTGCCATCAGACACTTTGTATCTACAGCAGTCTCTCTATTGACTTTATGTGTAATGGCACCACATCTAGAATTCACTTTGCATTCAGCTCACTTAGGCTGCTTTCCCTTCGTGTGTTTTGTAAGTAGAAGTTGTTCCAGTTGTACTACAGCTTTAATTTATGAAGACGAGAATGAAAATTGCTCTCAAGCTTAACATGACGCACCTTGAGCCTGTAGAGCCAAGCTAGCAGCTCTGCTTAGGGTGCACTTTCTTTATTTAATGAGTCATTTTTCACACATGGACTGTGGACAGTGTTGGCAGATTCTGACCTAATTCTGATTCATCAGCTACTTTATTAGGTACACCTCACTTTTACTGGGTCAGACCCCCTTCTGCCTCTTTGGCACAGAGTCAACAAAATGCTGGAAACATTCCTCAGAGATTTTGGTCCATATTAACACGAATGCATCACTCGGTTCCTGCAGATCTGAGTGGGATGTGGTGAACCGGCTGTTTCACCACATCCCAAAGGTGCTGAGATCTGCTGACTGTGGAGGCCATTTGAGTGCAGTGAACTCACAGCCGTATTCAAGAAACCAGTCTGAGATGATGTGAGCTTAGTGACATGGTGCATTATTATCAGTGGTCAGAAGATGGTTACACTGTGGCCATAAACGGATGGACTTCCTGTTGCCTTGTGAACAGCTCAAAGCAGTTCCTCTCCTCTGACTTCTGATATCAACCAGGCATTTCCACAGAGAGCTGCTGCTCACTGGATACTTCCTGTTTTTCAGACCCTACAGTTGAACAGGTGAACCTATAATAAGGTGCTCAGTGAGTGCAGACAGCAGTCTGGAGTATCTCAGATGATTCTGGTCTACCCTCTGCAAGGTTACAGGTCGGGTTTGATATTTTCTATTTTCATGCACACATATCTTCTATCAGACTAAAGGAAAAATAGTCATTCAGGTGCTGAATTTACTCTATTTAAATGTCAGAGTTACAGCAGTTAAATCATTTAGCCTGTAGTGCTTCAGCTGTGGGCATACATGCAAGTCTTGCTACAGACTGAACTTCCATTTTGTGTCAACAGCTTTAAGACACTTTACTTAAAACCACTTTATTCTACCTTTGCTCAGTGTCGGTGCCGTGTGACCACAGAGACGAATGAGTATCGGAGGACCCTCCGATACCACCACTCATTGATTTGTAATTGTCTCCTCCAGGATGATTAAGGAAATCCAATACTCCTAAGGCCTTTTCAATTCCAGGTAAAGTAAACAAAATTTTCTCGGGTGCCTGAACTTAACAGCAAATTATTGTGAGGAGACAAATCACACTATTACCTAAACGGCTTCTCTAAAAGCAGAGTGCAAGGATCCATTTGTTCAATGGAAATGAGGATTTTGTTTCTTTGTATTCAGGTTATTTGACTCGATGGGCCGCAAACATCCATTACTGAAACATAAGAAGCACGACGACTAACTTTGACTCGTTTCATCACTTCTAATGCAAATTTAAGAACTGCGTTCATTTGTAGCAGCAAACCACCCTCAGCCTCGCTTCAGTTCATTCACCACACAGGAAGCGGGGAAAAGCATGAACAACATGAGCAACAAATTACAGTGTTTCCCAGCTGCAGAGGGAGCTTCAGCTAACAGGAAGATACGAAGACATTCCTCAGAGCGGCCTGTAATTTACGTGCTCGCTGAACTGCACTCACACTTTGAAACACAGCTGCTGAGCTGCTGTAAACAGATGAGGATTTATCTGCGGCACCGCGGGAAATCCCAACAAAACCACGAGCGCAGCTCGCCTCGTCTTCTGCTGCTCCGTAGTTCACTTCCTCTGACTGCTCAAACTCCACGCAGCAAGCTCCAAGTTGATGAGCAGTCTCAACCACCGGATGACTGCCCCTTATTATCTCATGACAGTTATTTCAAAGTGTTGAATTTGCTGTTGGAAGCTTTTCACTCATTTTAGTGAAGGAGGCCATCACTAAAAACGGGACTTCTCTAATGAGAAATCTCTAAATCTGTGGAGCAGTGTAGTGTTTTCTTAATATACTGGAAGCTTCTGATTGGTTGAGACTCCTGGAGTCCCAGTAATGCCAAAACCATCAGCTCAACTATCAGCCAAACAAATACCAACTCTGAGGCGGGCGATCGAAGCTGACAGTGCCGTCCTGTTGATGGACGCAGTGGGATAGGCTCAAAGATTGTTAGAGGTTACTGACACTTACTCAAACAGGTGACGTCAGTTTTTACCGTGAAGTTTGGCTTTAGTTGGGAAACTCAGAAGACAACAGTGTATATCAAGACTAAAAACCAAACAACGAATACTTTAATAGGAAACATGTTAAAACAGTTCTGTGGGCTTTAAAATCACCTAGTTTTCATTGTTCAGAAGTAAAACCCTGCTGCTGTGAGCCGATCCCATCCACGCTCGGCTTCTGAGGCCAGCAAAGCCGTTCCTGCTGACGGCTCACACAGCCTCTTTGTCTCATATAAGTACTTAAAATCCACCTTTATGTAAGCAGCGGCTATAAAACCACAGTGTGCTTTACCTCATTCAAAGGTGAAAGCAGCTCCAGCAGATGAAAAGTGAGCTGAAGGGAAAGCAGAGCTGACCCAAAGAAACAGCTAAAGACCTGCTTGTGCCCGACAGTGAATGCAGCACGGTCAGTGGGCACAAGGACCGAGCGGGGAGGCAAGAAGGCAGCAAAAGGCTGATGTGTTAAATAGAACAGATTTCACAGCACAGCACATGAGAGGGAGGTAAATAAAATCAATTACAGTCTCTCCCTCCTCTGCTCCTCTTCATTGTTGTCCTGCTTTACTTTTTAAAGAACAATCCTCCCGGCAGCCTGGCAGCGACTCTTTGGTTGGTGGGTGATAATTATTCTCACCTGACACACTCCCCCCCCCAAACTCTAAACCCCCCTTAAAAATTAGCCCATTACACGCACAACTTCACACTCAAAAACAACCTAATCAGCCATTTACACACACACACACACACACACACACACACACACACACACACACACACACACACAGCAATATTAAGCTAATGTCTGGTTTGCAGACACTGAGGATTCTCTGTTTACTGAGCTCAGTCCAATGAGTCACTGAGCTGTTTTTGATGTCTTAAATGTCCCATCTGTGTGTGTGTGTGTGTGTGTGTGTGTGTGTGTGTGTGTGTGTGTGTGTGTGTGTGTGTGTGTGTGTGTGTGTGTGTGTGTGTGTGTGTGTGTGTGTGTCCACAATGAGGAAACAAGCACAAAAAGACCAAGAGTAGCTCGCATTAGCATGTTTTTGTATATTTCTGACAGCACCAGCTCCAACAGGTACATGTGGGTCTGCCATTGTTGTGCAGCACCTGCAGCCGGAGTTTGTGTGTTTGGAGTAAGGGGTGAAAATGCATGATGGAGGGCCTGCCCTTCACACAGAGGTGCAAATGTCAGATCATGAATTTGAAATGTAGAATTCTCCTTTTGGATATCAGAAATGTGTGAATCCAGGATGTTTCCAGGTTTTTCCAACAACTGAACATGGAGTCATCATGAACAAAAACTGCAATTCATTCAACATTTAGGTTCCAACAGATTAACACATTCATGATTAATGACTTTACTGATTACTTATTTATTAAGCAACTAATTGTTTCTTTTATAAATATTCAGCTTGTCATCCTGACTGTGACAGCTGCTACAAAAATCAAATCATTTCCTAAAAAACAAACTTGCTCAGTTAGAGAATTTGAATTGTTGCCCATTAATATTCTGCCAGTTCAAAATGAATGTTTCACTACTGTTAATGTAAATGAGGGCACAGAGTTAAGCTGGATGGATTTCTGGGCTCTGATAAATTACATTAGTGCTAATGATGATCTGATCTCTTTTAAAAGTCACAGCCCGATGTTTAGCAGCCACGACCCAGAGTGGCAGAAAGGCCCTGCGTGACCTTCAGGTACCAGCTTCGCTGAATTCCAGAGGAAACTGAATCAAACATACTCACCTCTGCATGTCTGCATGACATCCAGGAAGCTGCGTGCGGCACAGCCAGCTGTGCAGACGCCGTGCTGGAGGTGACTGGACTGCGGCAGAAGAGCTTCCTCTGGTTTGAGGCAGCGGAGGCAGTCTGAGGCCAGGGGTCCCACACACGAACGGCAGGAGGGGTGGCAGTCTGGGTGCACAGACAGAAAGCAGAGCCAATGGCAGCGGTGCACAAAGAAGAGAACAGGGTGCTCTCTGACTGAATTTAGACTCACTGAGACAGGCGCTGTCCTGAGCATACAGTCCCTCCCCACAGGTCTCCACACACTGGCCTTGGTGGAGAAGGAGTCCGCCTGCACAGAGCGTGCACTGGGATACCGAGGGACCCCAGCAGGAGGCGCAGGAGCTGTGGCAGGCTGAGGAGACAAAGAAAATGGTGAATAAGCATTTCATCTAGAAGATCTTGAGCCTGTTACACAAAACTGCACATGTACCAAAGAGTCCAACTTTGTGGGGCAAAATAAAAACTGTGCAGGTTTGTCCTGCAATTCTGACCAAGCTTTACCTGCTGGACAGGTGGTCTCACATTAAACCCCGAATATTTTAGTATACAGAGGAGATCATGGTTGGCTCAGTGACTGCAAGTTGCCCAGGTCCTACAAAACAAGCCCAAATCCCCACCCCACCCCCCACCACCGTGCTTGACGGTTGGTATGAGGTGTTTGTGCTGATACGCTGTTTGATTTTTTTTTTGTGCATTATGGCCAAACATCTCTCCTCTCTCCAAAGGACAATGTTCCAGAAGTTTTACTTAGTAAACCTAAGCTGTGTTTTTTTAGAGAGAAGAGGCTTTCTCCTGCAATCCTTCCATACAGCTTTTTTAACAACACTTCATGAACTTTGACCTTTAACGTGCTAAATGAAGCCTGTAGAGTCTGAGATGGAGCTCCTGGGGTTTTAGTGATTTTTCTGAGCATTGCACGCTCTGACCTTGGGACCCCACAGGAAAGATTGAATGCTGAACACCAGCAAACTGCCAAAACGTGTGCTTTTACAGAGGTGGTCAGACTCAATGATCAGTTAATCAAGTGCTTCTGATTAGCAGCACCTGGCTGCTACTGACCCTCTTAATTCCTATGGAAGCAGTAAGGGTGGACTTAAAGCCTAACAGGAAGCTAAAGTTTGACGTTTCTGCTCTTCCCTCCTGTGCTGGTCTTTCAGCTGCTGTTCTGTCTGGTTATCACTTTTGGTTTCAGTTGGGAAACATCATCTTGTTTAAAGGGAACCTCTTCTGCTTTGTTTTCTGTTACATATATACTCTTATTATATTAAACATTACCAGTTTTAAATCATGAGCTCAGTATATATAAAAGTAACGCCTCTGAGCTAAAAGCTTCACACTGCTGACGCCTGATGTCAGTGAATGGAGACATCCCTAATATACTAACCTGAGGCTGTGTCACCAACTTACTTATCAAAGATTCTGTTTGCAGGAGAGAGCCAATCGAAAGGAATCTGACGTAAAGAGGGCGGAGCTAAAATGGCTCGTTTCAGCCAGTGGATGAGCTGATGGGCTGCGGTCCACGCAAAGTTACAGTCACAGAGTCAAAGTGGCGCCGGCAGGACCACAATATTTAAATAAATAAAAGATGTTTGGTGACTAATGATAAAATGTTGGTGAGCTCATAAAACAAACTGAAACAGCTTTTTCATTAAACAAACTGCTAAGAAGGACCTCTCAAATCATGTGAGGAAACACTTACCTCTGCATCTGCTGTGGCTGTCCAGGTAATGCTGAGCCGGACACTGGCTGAGACATTTCCCATGATGCAAGGCGGTCCCCGGAGGGCAGCTCAGACACTTGGGGTTGTCAGGAAAACAGGAGGCACAGGACGGATCACAGGCTGTGAAGCGCAGCGTGTAAATGTTAATGGCTTTTTGTCAGCATGATAAGATGAACTGAGGTCAGTGTAAAAATGAATGAATTATCTAGAAGTGAGGAGAGTCTCCTTAGCAAACAGTCTTTCATATATGCTGCAATTAAAAGTCACTTAGTCAAGACAGCAGTGAAGTCCAACTGTTTGTGCCAGTCCTTCCATTCAATCCCCAAAAATGTCCTCAAATGGACCAAATCTTCCCTCTCAGGTACCTCACAGAATGCATCCATGCTCTAAGCCTTTGCCTCCATCTCAAAACAGGCAATCAGTTTGGCTGCAGCCTCCTTCAGAAAAAAGAAAACGGTTCAAATCTAAAGTCCCAGGAAGCCCCGCGGAGGAAAATCGAGGCGTTAGTCAGCTCTCTCGGGACGGTGACATTTTAAACCAGACCTCAAAGTGCGAGCTGGCAAGTTCAAATGGATCTGACCTTTTTCCAGAAAGTTCCACAGGTTTTTGACATTTTCTGAAAGAGGGCTCCTCACTGAGCGCTTCAAAACTTTCATATGAGCAACAGGAGAAGAAAACCCACCGCGCCACAGCCCCCGCGGGTGTTTTTAAGCAGAAAGAGCTTAGCTGTGTGCTGCTAAGTTCACTGTCGCCCTGAGGGACGCCTATTCCTGCTCTTCCTCATCTTAACGCTCGGAAATAGAAACCATCCATATTCATGAGGGCTCTGTTTATTCAAGGAGTCTCAGAGTCCTCATTAGTGTGAGAGAGAATTGCTAATTATTGTTTTTTTTGTTTAATTGTTTGTTTGCTCAGTCAGGTACTGCTGACTTATCATTTTGGCACCATGTCGAGTGGATGGGGAGCTCAGAGTCGTTACTGTTTCAGCAGCAGCACCTCCTGATTCATCTGTGTGAACATCAGCAAACACCCCTCAGACACAGATTCATGCTTTGTTCCCCCTTTAAACTTTTCCTCACAGTTTTTTAGCATTAGTTTTATAATTTTTTTTTCCATCTTTTCTTCAGCTCTCAGCGGAGACGGTCACACTTTTCTTCTCTCCCAGCCCTTCCTTTCTCCCCTGCTTTGCTGCTTTAGAGCCTCTCTTCACACAACTTCCGATCTGGAATTTATAATTATGGATCTGGTCAGCTGGTCTCTCAATGCCATTGTTTTGATCAAATTTTCACCATGAGGAGATTGGGGGAAGGAGAACCCTATTCCCTCTTATCAACTGACATTCCAGCTGGCTACGTTATGGATTTCTGAAGATGACGTGTCTGGCCGTATTGTCAATGGAGGACACACACATTTGGCTTATTGACACTGGAATTTCTCTGAATTGGACCTGGAGATACCTGGCTTGAAATTACGATTCAGGAAGTCCAGGCATCTGTCTGGCCTTGGTGAGGCTGCTTATGACGGGAACGCGGGAACGTACAGACTCAAACTCAGACTCTGTGTATCTGGAGCTGATTCTGAGGGGTAAGATCTTGGAGATGTATGTATCTGTTTCTGCACGGCGAAGGAACGAACCAAGAAGATTCGGATGAATTGGATTTTTCTCCACAGAGAGGTGCCAGTAAGACTGAAGGCTGTCAACAAATTCATCAGTACAGTCTGTACCAAAACAAGTGGTAGAATCAGGAATTTGGCTCCCTGATGTTCTTGGACTGATGTTTATCAAATTGTCTCCAGGATGTTTGTAAACAGATGCTCTACCCCCCCGCTGTCCTGTCTTCTTCTGACCTGTGTTGGACTGATCTCCCTGACCTAGCTGCTGATGAACTCTACATCTTATCAGAGCTGTTAGCTGAGGAGGGGGTTTGAGTCAGCCCCACAGTAGCCCCACCCCCCCCCCCCCCCCCCCCCCTCTCCTCCGCTGGCTCCCCTGTCCATCCCTCCCCACCCTAGTGCTCCCATGCTATATGTTTCTGCCCTGTCGCAGAGGTTTTTGTAACCTGATACTGTGTATGTGTGAATGTATACAAAGTATGAGATGATTTTTTTCCTCACTCATCCCTATATGTTTATATGTTTTCACTATTGTTTCTGTCTTTTTAATGGCAGCGCGTCCAGACGGGGGGGCAGCATGGCCACAGTTCACCTATCTCCCCATGTTTGTTCTGTTTGTCTTCTTGGATGCTGTTCTGTTAACTGTAATTTCCCCATTGTGGGATCAATAAAGTATCATCACATTAAAACAGGGACACTTATATAACACATTATTTGTCCTTCTGTTTCAACCTTACAGCTGCAGGAAATTTGCTCTATATTTTACATCCAATTCAGGGTTGCAGGGGGCTCTGAGCCTATCCCAGCTGAGGTGGGGGGTTACCCCGTGGACAGGTCACCGGTCAGGTCACACAGAGGAAGGCAGCCACATACGCTTCATGCTTATAGCCCATTTAGAATGACTAACTAATAAGCACATGTTTGGACCCTGCATGGGCACTCAGGGAGGCCGTGGATTCGAACCCAGAACCTTTCGCACCATGTTTCCACCTTTTACCTAGAATCCACCCTCACACCTGGAGCAGGTGAGTTTCCTGCTGTTTGAAGTGTGTTCTGTAAACCAAAGCTGCACCTGAGAGCAGGAACTGGACCACAGAACAGCCCAGGGTCAGAGTGAGAGTCACATTTATGAGGAAAAAACCTAAAACTTTCACCATGCTGTTTTTGAGGCTGCATTTCATTTTAGCTCTTCCTGCAAACAGAGAGCCGCGTATGAAATGATTTTTGTTCATTTCCGTGAAGTTTTCCAAAGAAAATCTTTGAAAAGAGAAAATCACAGTCAGAGAAGTTGAAGGCTAAAGTGAAACTGAGGCTATTTAATACAAAAAGGAAAATAAAATTAAATTTTTATTTGGTTTAAGCAACCAAATCAGAGACTGTGCCTTCCTAATTTTATAAAGAACTTGATATTAAAGAGGCAAACTGACTCTTTAAAGCAGAGATCATTTCGGTTTTACGAATGTTAATCTGTCCAAATCATCCCTGCATGAATACACGGCTTCGGGATCTTTGATCTCAGGCTTGACGTCTGTGCAGTGACACCACTTTTAGTGAGGATGAAGTGCTATTTATACTAAAGCACCCAAACCTGACACTGAGCTGCACGCCCTCAGCACTGCAGTGTGGATGTGTGTCAGCTTTACCGTGGCAGACTCCTTCGTGACCGTAGAAACCTGTGCCGCAGTCGAGGACGCACGCCCCGTCCTTCAGCAAGGCAGCAGGGCCTGAGCACGACGCGCACTCCTGCTGACTCGGCCCACGGCACTCCGAGCACGACTCGTGACAGCCTGAAACAAAAGAAGAAGAAAGAAAATGTATTTTTCAGTCCCAAGAGACCACCGGGGCTGATTTTTGCTATGAAGAAGCCCACATACAGGACAGCACCGCGATGACTGTAATGAACAACCTGAATCATGACAAATGTCTGCCTGCAAAGTGGAAGAAACAATCTGAATTATGCTAATCTGTGAGCGCGGTTTGCAAAGGTCCTGCCATAGCTGCATGTGATTTGTAGTAAACAGTATAAATAATGCAGAAACGCTGATACGTTATAATCGTATTTTTATTTCCAGAACACACTCAGTGCATTAGGAAACGTTTAAGGTTGTAACAACAATGAAAGCAAATGAGATAATCAGGGTCATTCAACAAGTGTCTAAAGGATCTAATAAAGCTGGTGTGTGTGTGTGTGTGTGTGTGTGTGTGTGTGTGTGTGTGTGTGGTCTGCAGTTACCAGTAACAACCCTAACAGCAGTGCAGACAAACACAGAACAGGAGACTAAAGGGGCGAGCTGTGTGGGGAGGCCATGTAAAAGTTTAACTGTGTGTACAGGTGTGCAGCTGAGACACACACACACACACACACACACACACACACACACACACACACACACACTCACACACACACACACACACACACACATTCTGAAAGTACCTTCTGGATGAAATGCAGGACATGATTATGTGCCTTTGCATACACCTGCACTTTCATCTCTGTGGGTGTCCCTTTGTGTGCGCACAAACAGGAGCAGCAAAAATCCTATTTTACCACTAACTGGTATGATTACACATGATTTCCCAGCGGCCCACAGAATGGAGCCAGGTGCAGCAAAATAAAATGAACAAAAACAGACAAAAACAAGCTTAAATAAATACACAGAAGGAACGTGTTTCAGCTGACTTTGGCTCTGACAGCACAGCTCCCATCAACACTATGCTGATGTGTTTCAGGCTACCACACTAATGTGGTAACGATGTGCAAACCACAAGGTCCTTCTGGGTCACCGTCACACAGCATTGATTTTCTGTTCTTCATCATCACGATCTCGGTGGAGTTTAGCGTGTCTCTGACTTTCCTCCAAACTGTGTTCCTTTTGAAAAAAATCCTGGAAGCTCCCCCAAAGTCCACAAATCCGTCCTCCAAAAACGGTGGGATTTCCTGTAGGTGACATCTTCATAGTCAGACTGGATCTCCCATTAAGTTTAAAATGGTTACAAGTCATCTGTGAGATTCTAGCTGAGGTCTATCTGACCCTCCGGAAATCCAAAGAAATCTCCTTTCTGACCTTCAGGACAGCAGTGTGGGGTTCATGGGTATGACTGTCACTCCACAGCATGAAGGTTCTGGGACCTTTCTGTGGTCCCAGAACCTTCTCCTTGTTCTCCCATGGGTTCTCTCCAGGTACTTTAGCTTCCTCCCACAGTCTAAACACATGCATGTTAGGTGCCTGGTTGTCTCTGTGTTAGCAGTGTGGTAGGGTGGGGACCTATCCGGGGTTTACCCACTCAGAGACAGCTGGGATAAACTGCAGTGGTTAAGAAAAAGGCACGTCAGGAGAATCTCATCATGTTTTTCAGGAATTCTTAAAGGAACTTGCGGGGTAATGCACCTGTGGATCAGAAACACCTCCTAAAGTGTGCAGGCTCACATCAGATTTTCTTCCTTTAAGGACGGCCGTGATCTCAGCTCGACAAACACAAACAGCTCGTCGGTGTGAGCCCTGCGTAGGGTTATTCCTGTACACTATCATCTGAAATAGACCAAAGCTAATGTTTGCTGATGATTTCTCCATCAGGACCCACAGTTATAGAACAAAACTGAGGGAAAGTTTATTGCATTGTGAAGCAGTGTTTTTTAACCCAAACCAGCAACCACATTATTTTTGGCTCTAAGTTTAACCAAACACTGGAAAAAGCCAGAAACCAAAGTCTCTCCCTCTCTAAGGGAACAGGTGGAACTAAAGATGGTGGAGAAAGCAGTCATAAAGGTGCGGATAAACCTGAAAATAACCATAACTGACCACAAACAATGCACAAAGACAAAAAGGGAGAGGACTGGGATGAAAGACATCCACAGATTAAAACCAGGAAACAAAACCTGAAAGTAGATCAGCACCAAGCAGCTCCAGCACGGAGATGAAACACAGCAGCTCAACATTCCTGCTGGTTCTCTCTGAAGTACCTGGAGTGACAAATATTACATCTAAACACTGTACCTGACATATGTGTAACAACTTGGGATGTAGGAGGCATGAGCAGTGATACGGATTCATCAAGACAAGCGAATATTGGCCTGAGAAAAGTGTAATTATTTTAATGAGTGTTAAAAAATGCTGATAAAAATCTCAGTCAATTAATGGGAGATGCCAGAAGTTGTTACTGCAAATGTTGTTGGAGTGTGAGATAAATCTTCTCCTGCCTGTGGATCCAGATTTCCTCCGGTAATAACTTTCTCTGCAGCCTCCTGTTTATCATCTGAGAGCACACATTCCACACCAGGACCACCACAAACTTTTAGATTTCATCACAACATACTGCACACACACACGCACACACATGCACACACATACACACACGCACACACACATACACGCACACACATGCACACACATACACATGTACGCACACACGCACGCACGCACACACACACGCACACACACACACACACACATACACATGCATGCACACACACAAACACACACACAAACACATGCATGCACACACACACGAGCACGCACACACAAACACACACACACACACACACACACACTCTCTCTTTCTACGATGGACACTTTGTATCTAACAGTTGTGGATGATGATGATGATGATGATTTTTACCGTCTGAACAGCTTCGATCCAGCGCTCTCTCACGCTCTCATTTTTTCACATTAGGAATAAAACCTTTTTTCTTCGTTCGTTGTTCATAACTTTTTATAATTTTATTATGGGATTTAAATCACTGACTGCAGGTGTGTTTGAAGGACCACATGCTTGAGGTTTTGTATTTTAAAGCCCGTTCACTATAAATCCAGGACCCTTTATATTACTGAGGATTACTGTTCAAAGAATCCTGACTGGTTTTCTATACAGCCATGGGTTTTAGCTCATGTCAGCATGAGAGAAAAATTAAGCTGGCTATATACATGGATTGGTCTGAGTATTCCAGAAACTGCTGATCTGCTGGGATTTTCCTGCACAACCCTCTCCAGGGTTTCCAGAGAACGGTCCGAAAAAGAGACAATATCCAGTGAGTGGCAGCTCTCTGAGGGAAAATGCATTGTTGATGTGGAGAGATGGCTTCAAGCTGATGAGGAGGCAACAGTAACTCAAAGAACCACTTGATATAACCAAGACATGCAGAAGAGCACCTCTAAACAGAGGCAGAAGACCAGGCGTGGTCTTCTGCCCCTGGAAAGCATGCTCCATTCTTCCATGTATCAGCGGTTCAGATTAGTGTTGGTGTCATGGTGTGGGGGATATTTTCTTGGCACACTTTGGGCCCCTGGGTACCAACTGAGCACCATTTAAACACCTTAGCCTGCTGAGTATCCAGCATGATACAGCACCATGTCTTGACCATGTGACCTCCACAGTCACCAGATCTCATTTCAATAGAGCACCTTTGGGATGTGGTGGAATGACAGATTCACATCACGGATGTGCATCATAAACTTGAGAGAGAGCTGCAAATATCTGCAGTCTGCTAAAGAACCTGAATGCACCAAAATCCACCAGGTTCTTCAGGAGACTGCAGATATTCTGAATAGTGCTGTGCAACAAAATCATAACAGGTACAGCAGATGTTCTCTGTGATTGATTACCTGCTGCAGCCAAGGTTTCAAGTCCCTGCAAGTGAATTGTCATATTGCACTGACATGCATGCAAACTAGCAGCTACCAGAAAGGCAGGAAATCAATCTAAACTTTGGTCTTAAGTTCTGATATATGGACGGCTGAAACATGCAAAACCTTTAAGCTGCAGTGGGATTTACTTGAAGGAGAAAGGACCAGATTCAGAGGACGCATAAGGTTACAGAAGAGTTTTGTTCAGTTGTGTGAGTGATGAGTGAAAGTTGGAAGTAAATGTGGAAACCAAACCTCTGCTGTGACTGACAGATTGACAGGTGAAATAGTTTCCCATCTGACTTTTAACTTTTAATTTTTTATGCTCTTCCTATTTCCTTCCAGCGCTCGGATTCTGAAGTTGTGCCTCTTTCTCTGCCTCTCACTCTCATTTCTGTGTCACAGGCTGTTTCTGTCCTCTGCAGATTCAGATTGGATTTTTTGTCATCTTTCTTTCTCTCTGTGTTCAAGGCTGTTTTTTTTCTCCCAGCAGCCCTTTTTTCCTTCGTCCACACATGTGTTCAATTTTAATGTTTCCTTCTCTATATGCGCCTGCTCAGGTCCAGAGAGGGGCTATGAAAGCCTCAGTCCAAAATAAAATGATAAGCTTACGTCACCTCTGCATCACCGATTCTCCACAGTGAAATCCAACCGTTTATAAAAACAACCTTTTGATGAAATATGGACCACTGCCCCTTTCAGCATCAGATATGCTGTAGCTGTTCAATTTTCTTGCAGATGAAGCAAAAAGACATGGAGAAGTACTCTGCACATGATGGGATTCTTACATTTATACTACTGGGTCACTTCACACACACACACACACACACACACACACACACACACACACACACACACACACACACACACACACACACACACGCGCGTTCATACACTCTGCATCCAAAAACGGCTATAGCCAACAAGGGGATTACACGTCCTTTACCTTGCCCCTTGCAGGAAAGCAATTTATTTTCTGTGCCGCCTGGAGCGTAAAGTTATCAGCAAATGTAATCCTAGCAGGCCAGTTGCCAAAAACCTCCTCTAAAACCTACTCTGCATAAACCAGGGGAGGCTGAGATGAATGCACAGTCACACGGTGCACTGGATAATCTTCGCCCTCTGTCCTTCCAGGACGGGCGGGGATACACGATTACGGCGCTGCTGCTGCTGCCATGGCTCACATCCCCCCAAACCTCGAGTGATAAAACGAGATGGCACGAGAGATTCAGCAATTAAACTAAGCATGGAGAAAGCAGCTTTGGAGGGAAGAGCAAATAACACAGAAAACAGGAGCTTTTTCAGCCTGCTCTCACTCCAAGGGTGTCAGATATTTCCATTCTGGCAAAGCCACTCTCACACAGACACACAGGGTTTATAGCAATAATGAGATGGGTCTCACTCCCAGCAATTTTCAACATGCATGTAAAAAACTTTTATAACATTTTCCACGCTTTCAGTTCTTTAATCTAACCAGTGAATAAAAGCACAAACAAATCACAAACTTGTTATCGACGGGATGAAGACCGACAGCGCTGCCATTCCTTTGGATTTCACTATTTTGGACATTAGCATTTTGGCTGCTGCCATTATCAGCTAACACTAGCAAGCTGTACTCATTAACTGCATCAGTTAATGCAATCTGTGGATTGTAGTTAATGGAATCCACAGACACACATATAAAGCTTATTAACAAATATTATCATTCAGAGTAATTACGGGAAAAAATGTCGATTTTTGCAGATATTTGGAAAATTGTAATGGTATTGTGGACTCACTCTTTCAAGTTTATGCTGAAAATGTCATTTTAATGAAGTTGATCACAGGCTTCCATTTTTTCTCAGCCCTTTTTTCCTCCTGGTGGAAGCTCAACAGGAATGCAGGAGAAAAATCCCGTTTTTCACAGCGGCTCAATGAAAAAGTGTTTTATGCCTCCACAGTGTGTGAAGGACTCTGAACAACAGGAGAAGGGAGGAGGTGAAACTATGCTGCCTCACTTTCTGACTGCCACATTCACAATGCAACCCATATGCAAAATTTAAATAAGTAGTTAAAAGTACTATCCTCTCAAGGATATTCAGGTGTGCGTGGGAGTTTGCCCATCCAGGCCATTGTTCTCAGCTGGAAAAGGGTGGAGTGCCCACTCCGGCTCAGGGACGAGTTGCTGCCCCAGGTGGAGGAGTTCAAGTATCTCGGGGGAGAAGGAAGCAGGAGATCGACAGACGGCTCGGGGCTGCATCTGCAGTGATGTGGAAGCTACACCGATCTGTGGTGGTAAACAGGGAGAGCTGCTGCTCCTCCACATCGAGAGGAGCCAGTTAAGGAGGTTCGGGCATCTGACTAGGATGCCTCCAGGGCGCCTCTTGGGTGAGGTGTTCCGGGCATGTCCTGCTGGGAAGATTCCCCGGGGCAGACCCAGGACATGCTGGCGATATTATATCTCTCAGCTGGCCTGGGAACGCCTCAGGGTCCCCCGGACGAGCTGGTGGAGGTGGCTGAGGAGAGGGAAGTCTGGGCTTCTCTGCTTAGGCTGCTGCCCCCATGAAGCAGCCCCAGAAAAGTGGAAGAGGATGGATGGATGGATAAAAGTGCTAGTAATGAATGATTGAATCAACACTTGCATGATTCAATCTTTTTCAGCTGTCTTGAGATTTCACAAAGCAAAGACAGAGATATTAAGGTTACAGGGTAATTATGAATTATGAAGGTTTTCTATTAAGGCAAAAACCAGAATCCAGCTTAAAAGCTCTTCTTGCACTCAGAATGAGAATGAGAGGTCATGACACAGAAACAGAATCAAAAACAACCAAAACATTTATTTATAAAAATGTACCAAGTAAAAGAAAAGAAAACTGTCCTTGTATAATCTGATAAATGAAATAAAATGTTCAGCATTCAAACCTGAGCGAGGTTATAAAAAGGTCTGATATCAAACACGGCGATCCTACAGGTGCCAAAATCCACCGTGTCCTCACACTGCACTCCGAATCAAAACTATCATGTAGCCATAGCAGCACACTCACATTATTATGTTTCTACACTCAATACTTCATGTGTGAAGTTATAAATACTTATAAGGAAAAGGTGGAGGTGTCCGTGGGCACCTTGGTCTACTATAACTCAGCTTATACATGGGCACACACACACACACACACACACACACACACACACACACACACACGCACGCACGCACGCACGCACGCATACACACACACACACGCACGCACGCACACACACACACTCACACATGCATGCACGCACACACGCACATGCACACACACACGCACGCACTCACACATGCACGCACGCGCACACACGCATGCATACGCACACACACATGCACGCACAGACACGCACTCACACATGCACACACGCACACATGCACGCGTGCGCAAACACACATGCATACGCGCACACACATGCACACACACATGCACGCGCACACATGCACACACACACACGCTTGCACACACATGCACACATGCAAAAACCTTCTACATAGAACTGCAGTACTTGGTTAGTTTCAGGTGTGGGTCACAGGCATCGTGTCCTGATTACACCTTTGTGCACTAATAATAACAGTTTGCTAGCTTTGCAAATTCAAGTGAGAAAAGCGATCAGAAACGCTCTGAATTTGAGCAGTAAATGCCAAAATAATGGCGCCTGTGTAGAGGTAGAGCAGAGACGTCCCATCACCGATGGGGCTCGGATATTTGTACGCTGTTCCTTCATGCAGAGTGGGAAGATGTAAAGCCACTTAGATTAAAGTTACAGTTATCCTGTAGTTACTCTCCATCATGGAGAACTTGGCAAAAACTTTCCTCACTTTGTTCCTAAACTCATCCAGGCTGTAGCTTTAGAGGCAAATGGCTTTGACACTTACTGTAGGAATGAGACCTCCTGTAATGGCCTCTGTAGAAGTGTTGTATGTTGTTATGATTTTACTTCCCCAGGGACTTATAACCCTGTTATCTGCTCCCCGTAAAATTCCTTCTTTATTACACAGTTTTGCTGTATTTGATGAAGAGCCCATTTAGGTCCCAAACAATGCAATAAAGAAGAAATTTAAAGAGACCACGAAACAGCGTTAAACTCCTGTGGGAGACAGGAATCAGGTTTTGTGTACTCTGCACCTGAACAAGATAGATGTGTCTGTTTTTCAGTCTCTGTGTATGTTTCCAGACAAGTGAACAGTGAGTGTGATGGATTCTCACGGCACCATTAGAGGGAAAAAAGGAGGAAGAAGAAATGTGTTGCTGAAAAATAAAGCGAAGGGTGCTGGTGATGATCCCCTCAGCATAAGGCACCTCACAATTATTTACACCGAAACTCTGAACAGGCACACCAAGCCTTCAGTCACAGGCTGGAAGTGGGGAAAACCCTCAGGGAGGCCTGCTGCAACACATTGAGCTCTGGGTGGTCCTGATTTCCTGCCAAGAAATGTCTCCAGCACCTTCCAGACACCTCACACGCTCATTGCTTTTGTCAGCTCCATCTCTCCTGCCTCTTCCCTCAATCCTTACTCCCATTTTCCCCATTAAACAGGTGCTGCTATAGAACTTCAATCAGGTTAAATCCACCTTAATAGCTTTAACGCAGCCGTGCACTGATTTAAAGCCACAATGATTCAAAGTCCCACTTTCCACTGATGCTCTTTGTTCTCCAGAGCAAAACTGTGTGTGTGTGTGAGTGTGTGTGTGTGTGTGTGTGTGTGTGTGGGGGGGGGGGGGGGGGGGGGGGGGGGTTGTCTTCTCTCATTAAAGCAAGTTGGAGTTTAAAAGAAATGATGGTTCAGTCTTTGGAAATTTGGCTCTACGGGGGATGTTACCAAACCTGGAAGTGTGCAGGGTAAATGCATCAGCAGCTGTGCTGCATTTGAGATACCTGCAGTATTAACACAGTGCAGACTCTGGATTAATGCAAGAGGAACAAATTATACACCAAATGGCAGCAAAGCAGGACACAGGCTGCATAAATGCATGAAGTGAGATTTCCACGGAGGGCTTGTACAGTACAATAGCTGCTCCTGTATACAGTACATGGGTGGAGGCAGGGTAAAACTGTCTAACCCATTTAAGGGTGTTCATTGAGCTTGTGCACCAGGAGGTCTGGAATCCCCTTGACAATATTCATTAAGGTATGAAATTGAGCTGCAGAACTGCCGGACTGTAATCACATTGTGGTTACTCTCTGCTCAGTAACCCACCCCTCTCTATTTCTGCCCATCATCCCCAGGAGTCCCAGCAGGTCTCCCCCACTCAATGGAGGAGCTCATTTCAGAGTCTATTAGCAATCCCACCGGGTTCGAGCTCACCGAGCCATGCTTTTATTTATTGGTCCAGGATTAGAAACGCTGGGAGACCTCTGAGGTAGATCCATTCAGTAACAGTTAGTGCAGACACTCACACTGAGCCTTCCTTCGTGCTGTTATCCACCAGTAACAACAATTTATTTTTATTCTTTATGCTGCTGCCGTAACACAGTCATTCCCCGTGTGTCATCAATAAAGTATCCATCCATCGATCTATGACTGCATCGAGTTAAAAAAGCAGAATCAAACAAGCTTTTCTGGTGCTACTTTACTCACATTCTAATTTAGCCTTTAAAAGCTATTTAGCATTAAAAGTTTAAGCTCCATTAAAACTACATTAAAAGCTGGAGTCATTGAGTTTAACAGCTGTACAGTAAGTGTAAATGTAAGAAAACACACTGTTGTCACATTTGTATGAATAACCCTGACAGACGTGTGTTAACCCTTTGTGTCAGATGGATTAGCTGCATCAGTGTGTATCCATTTTGCACCGATTGATGGAGCAGTCATTTCAAATATGTATCTAGACATCCATGACTGGAGTTTGGGACATGACCAATGAAACCAGCAGCAGCAGTTATCCCAGCTGAGTTCTGACAGCACGAATGAAGACAAACATGCTGTACTGCAGACACACATCCGTATGAGCACCGTGGAGGTCTGACTGCAACAGGAAACGTCTGAGTGAAGCTGTTGCTGAAGTTTTACACATAACTACAAGGTAAGAGTTCAATTAATTTCCCCACGTGTGAGCAAAAAAGGGTTCACGTGTTTGTGCGTATTTCTGGTTTTAATGTTTGTTTTTGCAAACACCAGAACTTCAGTCACTATTCAGGTGTTCTCACCTGAAGGTGGGGTGCTTCACCAGGTGCACATGACACACATGAAGGTTCAACAGGTCTTTACTGAAGGTCACCTACTAATCTGAAGGTGGGCAGTTCGATCCCTGACTGCTCCAGTCTGCATGCCAAAGTAACTGAACTTGTTCTTATATATTGCTTTTCTACTCTAAATGAGCACTTAAAGTGCTTATACAACACGTTTGCATTTACCCATTCATACAAGCACTTCCATCTGTATGCAAGCTTTTACTAACATTCACACACATTCACACTTGCGTTGGAGAGCAACTTGGGGTTCAGTATCTTGCCCAAGGATACTTTGCCATACAGCCCGGAGCAGCCAGGAATCAAACCGCCAATCTTCCAATTAGTAGGTGACCTGCTCTACCTCCTGAGCCACAGCCACCACAAACCCTTGGGCCACATACTGAACCCCGAGTTGCTCTCTGAATGTGTTCATCAGCGTATGAATGCGTGTGAATGAGGCATGTTGTATACAGCACTTTGAGTAGAAGAGCGCTGTATTAGAACCATGTACCATCCCTCCTTCTTAGAAAGCACCTGACAGACTCCACAGAGTGAACACTGCACCCACCGGCTTCATATCTGCAGATACGCCAAACATCGAGTCCAAAACTGAGACCTGAACCAGCGAATGTGAAACATTTTTAAGCCTTCTCTTGTTTCTTATTCATCGTTTGAAATTAACTCTGAGACTGAAGAAACAATTAATAAGCAAGTAAGTAATGGCTTTGTCAGCATAGGCTTTGTGTTTAAAAAACAGCTTAATGCAGCAGGACTGATATTAGGACAGACTCAGCCTTACTGGGTTCAAGTGACAATGAAACAGAAAAGCTTTAATAAAATTTAAAAAAAAGTCTAATTAAGAAACTGTGATTTCAAGTCAATTTAAATTTCTCTTCCAAATTAATTTTCATTAATGTTCTTTTGACAGACTTCTGAGTGCACAAACAGAAGAGAAAGGCAGAAATACAAAAATATATACTGAAAGCAGCAAAACTTTTCTGAGCAGTCCTGCAGCGACAGAGCAGCAGACATCGAATAAAACGCAGGACCTCTTCTGTCTTTACGATATGTGAGTACATGTGGTGCTGCTGTGCCTCCAGACAATCACAGCCACAATAATGCAATGACCCTGAAGAGAGCGCTCTCCCTCATCAGTATATGAAATATTCAGCCACTGGAAACTACTCCTAGAAGTTTACCTCAGGGCCCAAAAACACCAACTGCATCCTGCTGGTAAACTGCTCATTATTCTTGGTGCTCATGGGTGAACCTGAGCCAAAGCACTAATGCTGACCAACACAATCCAGAAGGCACGATGGGTCACATGAGCTCCTGTGATACTCACGGCGACAGCGTGCTGGGTCGTGCTGATAGGAACCAGGCGGACAGGAAGCCAGGCACTGGGTGCTATCGGCGCTCAGCAGGGGCAGCCTGGAGCCGCAGGACTGACAATCCCACCTGCTGGAACAGGTGGCACAGGATGACTGGCAGGCTGCAGGGGAGACAAGGAAGAGAGGAGAACCAGTCAGACTGTCAGTCAATAAATGTTCACTCCACATGAGAGTCACAGGACCGCTCGTCATATCTCAGTCTGCTCCTGTAGAGGAGAGCGAACGAAGCAGGACGTGCAGCTCATCAACGGTGAACCCAGGAACTCATTCAACTGTGAGTGCCTTCAAACTCCTTATAGAGATAACTATATTAGGCTAAACCATCATTTTCTACAAATATCCTTATTAAACACAGTTTTCCTGTGCAATGTAATGTCCATGCAGACAACTCCATAAGCACCACACTGAAACAAGTGCATACAGAAGAAGGGAACCAATAAAATGAGGAGGTTTCATTTTTTTAAAATAGGAAATCTCAACATTATCGAATAAAAGCAGCTAAATCCCTTTGAAACCTCACAGCCACCCACACAGACAGAGGAAGAAGAGGAAGCAGAGATATAAAAAACAAAAAGAGAAAAAGATTCCCAGAAAGATGAAAAGACGTCTGAGTGGAAGAAGAAAACGTGAGTTCAGGCTCACAACTTTATATCTTTTTATAGGATTCACTCATAGAACAATGCAACAACATACATAATACATTTTTTAATATCTCTGTTTTGCACTTTGAGATGGCTGAAAGATTTCTGATCATTTTATATTTCAGCTCATTGAAGTTTGCAGGTATTTGCTTTATGCTCAGCTCTCTTACGGTCTCACCACAGCCGGGTGGAGGTCTGGACTTTGACTGCACCTTCATTCTTTTCTTTTTCAGCCACTCAGGGGGAGAGGGGCTGCTGTGCTCGGGATCATTGTTCTGCTGCATGACCCAGTTTGAGCCAAGCTTTAGCTGTGGGACAGATGGCCTGACTAAAATACTACAGAGGAGTTCATGGGTGACTAAATGATTGTGAGGTGTCCTGACCATCACCCCTCCATCACTGTGTTAACAAACCTGAATGCTGCAGGTCAGCAAAGTGTCAAAACGTCTGCTTTTATAGAGGTGCTCACGCTTGCTGATGATCACTTAATCCAACTGCACCTGGCTGCTGCTTCCCCTCTGAATTATGGAAACTGTAAGGGTGCACTTAGTTTTTCAAACAACTGCACAGAGTCCTGTGGAAACTTTCGTTTTCACTAAACCAGAGATCTAAAAGTGGGTCGTACCTGCACATCCTCGTCCTTCGGCGTAGAAGCCCGCTGGACACACAGACAGGCAGCGGCCGAGATGAAGTAAGGCCTTTGGGTCCTTGCAGCTGTCACAGTGACCAGGCGTCCCCGAACATGAGAGGCAGTCTGCATGGCACTGGGCTGTAAACACACATTTACCTCATTTCACTTACAGATTTAGATTTCAATAACAACTTTGCAATTTTGGTAAGAATCTGAATATTGGGTTCAATTTTGTACTAATTTTATTCCCCTGAAGCTACTCCCTCGGTGACGCACACATTTGGGCGTTAAATTTTATGCTAATTGAATCCAAAAGATTTGACTGTGCACCGAAACTCAGAGGAGGCAGACACACTTCACTATGCAACCCCCCCCCCCCCCCCCCCCCCCCCCCCCACACACACACACACACAAATGAATTTTTTAATGAATCCATCCAGTGCAGTCGGACTGTGTTAGCCGTAGCCTGGTTTACTCAGTTAAACGTGTCCTATTGAGAGATTGTGAGTACTTTCACACTCGTCTGCCAGCAGCTCCACTGCTGCACTCACTGATGGAGCATTAAGTGTTTCCTCTGCCCACGCTAGCTCACATCTGATCCGCATTTTACCAACAATTCATGAGCACTCGATTAGATTGTTTCTGTCATTTGTCACTGATGTCACTTAAAAGTCTTTATTCACAGAGTACATCAGTGTGTGAACCCAAATATTAACAAGACAAGATATGATAAAAATATGCTGATTCAGTCAGTCCAAAGACTCCAACCTGGTTATCTGTGCAAAGCTGCTTCATGCTCGTTATCATTTTTTGCAGCATTTGTGAAAGCATGACAACATTTTAATGTTCCCTGCAGAGCTCTGATTGGTCAGCTGTTTGTCAGCCTGGAGTAATAAACACAGAAAACCAGTTTCATATATGAAGATAACATTTAAGACGCAGGCAGAATAAAGAAAAGTGGGTCAAAGCTAAATTTAAAAAATAGGTTATAGTCAGTGTTTGCTCGTGTTCTCAATGTGCCACAAAAGTTCCTCCAGAATCCAGAATCACATTTGCTATAATCATACTGTATACGCTGCAGTGTTTAACCATATGTGAACTGCTGACATGTAAACTGGCCTGCTTAAGACACCCAGCAGGTGTCCTGTGGCTTTGGTGAGTCAGAACACCGAGATTAATGATTCACTTTTGAACAGAGGTGGCAAAAGTACTGACATTCTGTACTTAAGTAGAAGTACAAGTACTTATGTTAAAAAATACTTTAGTAAAAGTCGAAGTACTGGTTCAACTTCTCTACTTAAGTAAAAGTAAAAAAGTACAGGCTCTGAAATGTACTCAAAGTAAGAAAGTAAAAGTAGTTCTTTGGAGGACGTTTCTACCTGCTATTTTTGTGTAAAACTAACCGAACCTCGTTATATATTATTGTAATAATATAAAATAAAATTACATGAGAATGCAAACATTATTCCAATCTAAATTTTAATCCTAATGAATGCACTCAGCTTGAATCTGTTATGTAGGACACAAACTGTGAAAGTGAATTTAAACACAGCTCTGTTCTCTGTGTCCTCCATAGTAGAGGGTGACTGTGCCTCCACCTAAACACCAACATGAGGATACTCAGGGGTTACAGTGGGATTCAGAAGGTGGAGGAACCCTAAGATCAGCTGTAGTGGCTCTGCATGGGGAGAAGAATCACAGCTTTCTATTGTAGCTGCAGTAAATGATGTTGGTGTGCAGACTGTGATCAGCTGACCTGCTGCTGCTGCTCTGAGGTTTACTGCTCTGTGTGGATGAAGTGAACTCACAAAGATGTAACCCAGTATTTCACAGCTATCTGAGCTGATCTCCATCCCCTACACTGACAGCATACAGGCTGTAGAAATGTTGGATTCAATGAATGAATCTCAGCATCAGCAGCTTTGATTCAAACTCATCTCTGCTGCACTGATGTAACCTGTAACTCTGACCATGAACACAAACACTGTGCTCCAGTCCAACACAGAGCTTTACTGTAAATACAGTACAACAAGCTAACCTAAACTGCAGTATTTTCATAGAATCTCTGAATTACACAACGTCAGCATACTTCAGTTTATTTTCCAGTCCTTACCTTTAAATCTAACCTCTCTTCTTCCTCTCCTGTCCTCTTTCTCCATCTCTGAGTGAACTTCTCTCTCTTTGCTCTCCCTGAAATGCAGCAGCTCTTCTTTTAGCTAGCAGACACACTGTGTGACAAACTGCACACACTTTGTGTGTTTGCTGATATTTGTTGAGCATTTAGAAACGTTGCATTTACCTGCCACACGTTACTCCCTTCATGCTCGCTCCTCTTCAGTAGTGCTAGCTAAGCTGTTTATGTGCCGCAGCGCAACTTACGGACTCGGTCCGGCCCGATTATAGCGCTATAGATGATACATTAATTATATGGGTTTGCGTATTTAATCCCTTTGTACGAGATCAGCCCCGGTGATGGAGGATACGCCAGTACGATTGTCTCTTATGTGTTATTATTCCTCCGTTTAGGCTCAGATCGTTTGATGTTTGACGGCGCACTGACCGGAAATGCAAACTTCTTCTGACGTGTTAAAAAGTAACGAGTCTGTTTGAAAATGTAAGAAGTAGAAAGTACAGATACTTGTGTAAAAATGTAGGGAGTAAAAGTAAAAAGTAGTCAGAAAAATAAATACTCAAGTAAAGTACAGATACCTGAAAAATCTACTTAAGTACAGTAACGAAGTATTTGTACTTCGTCATAGGGCGAGAGGCAGGGTACACCCTGGACAGCTCGCCAGCCTGTCACAGGGCCAACACAGAGAGACGAACAACCTTTCACACTCACATTCACGCTCTCATTCACACCTATGGGCAATTTAGAGTAGCCATTTGGTTGCAGTGCTGAGTGGTCCTTCGTCTTAGCTATGCACCCTTTTTCATCACTGCCTAAGGCTAAATCCAAATGCACAACACAAACACACAACTCATGATGTAAAAACTTATCTCCTTATGGAGTTGGTAATATTTTTATTTTCTATCTCAAAGGACGTTTTACTCAGCAGCTGAGATTTCTGTGAGGAAGAAAAAAGCCTTCAAGATTCAATCGTAAAATAAAATTAATATTAAAAAAAACCATCATTGTGTTGTAGAGTGATCCATTTGTTAATGCTTTTGATATCCTCGGGTTTCTGCCCATCTGAACTGCATGCTCATCAGCTCCCACGGCCTCTCATCCTCTGAACTGCAGAATCGGGACTCACAGTAATAATAACACTGTTGTTTCTGGACTGCAGAACAAGCAAATGCACGCAGCCTCTTGTCAAACCATATGCGAGGTTGCTTGCACTTGATTGCACTGTGATTGCTCCATTCATTATGTGAATGTATTGAGTAAATAAAGTGCCTGCTGCTTGTAGAAATGTGACTGAGGCATCTGATTAATGTGACAACTGCAGAACAAGGCAGATGGAGCAGAAAAAGAAGAAGAAAGAAGGGAACACGAGAGAAAAGAGAAGAAAAGACTCAGAGCACAAAGACCAGAGCGACTGTGAGGGCACGAGAATGGAAAGATAAATGATAAAAATGAAGATGAGACTTAAAGAGCCAATAAGGCTGTCAGTGAGTCTGAATGGACTGCTCTAACTATCCTCTTTTCTTACCTAGTACCACTCATTACTCCCTGAGTTCGCTGTCCTTTATAGCTTCTTTCTCTCTCACCCATCCATTTTCTTTCCTTCTGCCATTCAGTCTCACTCTTTGACCTCCCCTTTCACCCCACAGCTGGAGCTCCATGCAAAAATAAGAGTCTGAGAGAGAGGAAGTCAAGTGGGAGAGTAGGAGACTTAGCAGTGCACGTTCTGGCCCACTCATAGGCTTACTGACTAATATGAGGACCAGCCAAGTGTTGATATCTCCATACAGCTGAGCTCTGTGGAGATGTGTCACTCTCCTCTGCGTATTTTCAGCCTGGCTGCAATCACGCTGCCACCCAACAGATGTGGCAGAAACAAGCTTCCACACCTGAATGATTAAGAGTGGAAACAAATAGATCTATTTAATTACAGAACTCCTCATGACTAGCTGTAGGAATCTTTCATCTTTGCCCTGATAACAGAGAGTGAACCAGAGCAGCGTTTCTCCTCGAGGATAAACCCACAGGACAGGACAGGCTTTGATCCGAGCTGCTGTTTACAGAGGGCTGCCTCCGCGCTCGCGCACTGTACTTTCATTTCCTCACAAGCGTAACGAGCCAGAGTCCCTGAGGCACAAAATTGAAAAACTGCAGCCTTGATTAACAGTTGTATTAAAACAACTGATCCAGAGGCGCACTTAGCGGCACAGCGCCACCTGATAATGACAAACACCTAATGAGAAAACACTCACTCTGGAAACTGTGGATGTGTTAATATTAGACAGGCTCGTTATTATTCTGTTGCTTTATAAAAGTGTAAAAATATCTGCCGTTCGTACAAGCTCGACCTCCATCTGCAGCTGGCTACATGCCATATCCTGCAAAATAAGCCAACTTGACAACAATAGCCAACATTTACCCACATTAGGCTGATGATTCATGGTAATTTCACACAGTAAAAAGGCAGCACACCACGAAGTAATCCACCAACTCCTGCCAACTTTTTTCAATCATAAGACTCTTTATGTAAGATAATAAAACTCCAAATAGGATCAATTTAATTCAATTGTTCCAAATTTTGCTAATCAAAACTGATTAAGCAATGATAAGGGGATTAAATGACTTAAAGGGGCTGTTTATAAAAGTGCTCTTAGTTCAGTAGAAATGAAGTAGCTCTGAGGTGAAACTGCTCAGAACGAGGTTTTAGTAAGTGGGTCAAGTTTTCTGGACAAAGACGTTTGAGTTGAGTTCCTAAAGAGAAAGCAGATACGTGTGCAGTGATATCGCCTCAGCTTCACACACTAACATTCATGGATAAAAACACATACATTTGATTTGGGGGTAAACTGTGAATTTAATGGTGTGCTAATCAATGTAGCGCCACAGTCATCAGTCATCTCAGAACCCCTCCAAGGAGTCACAGTCCCAACAGACTGCAAATATTACAGTTTTTCTTCGGTGAACACAGAAACATAATTATTAATTTACTGTAATGTTATGCTTCCACTGTTTGCTGAACCGAGAGCAGGATTTACTCTGAATTTAGCTTTTTTGATTCTTGGTCTTTTGTGAGTGTCGGTGCATGTGTCGTGATTTTGAGTCTGATTTCATTATTGTTTGATTTCTTGTGACTTTGCTGAGTTTGTGGTTCTCTCAGTCATAAGCAGCTGTTTGGTGATCCACACTTCTGCATGTTTTCATTGCTAGTTTTGTATTGTTGGTCTTTATTTAGCTTCAGTTTCTATTTTGAGTGTATTTGTTGTGTGTTTAGTTTGCTCAGTGTTTCCCTGCCTGTTCCCTTCTCTGAGTCTTCTTAGTATTTGTATTTCATTTCCTGTTTTACTTTGAAAGTTGGTTTTCTTTCATGCCTTGTGTCAGTTTTACTTCCTCCTTTCCAAATGCCCTGATCGTCTTCACCTGTGTGTCCTTCAGTTCACCTGTGTCTCGTTCCCAGTCAGCGCTCGGTGTATAAATAGTCCAGGCTCCCTCTTTGCACTTCTCAGATTGTTTGTCTCTTTTGTGCACTTTGTTTAGTTGTGTAAACAGCTTTTGTTTAACATTGTGTGCATTTGTGTTCTGCATGTTGGCTCTACACACTCCACCTCATGACAGTACAGTGTAGGATTTACTGTATGACTATAGCAACAATCATCGAGTTAGTTTTTAGCATGCGCACATGCTCAGAAAATAGTTTGAAACATATTAAATCAAGCAATCATGAACACTGCAAGTGTTGTTTCATATATTATTACAAAGATTATAAATGTATGAGATTAAAATTAAGTTATTAGTGTCTCAAAGCTGCTTTTTACTCTCTGTCAAGAAGTGTTAGACTGCAGGGTCCAGTTTTATCTCAACATTTAATATGCCAACTATCACCAAGTGGCCCCATGTCCCTAACAAACCTATGGCAGCGTATCCTACAGTTAGGAAAAGAGCTTTTACTGCTAAATATACCCCTTTGAAATGTATTTGATCAATATGAAATAACTCATTTGGGTCAGATCCCAGCAAAAAGGATGCTCACATCTTTCCCCATGAGACCTCAACACTGCACGACTTCTGCTTGTGGCCCCTCAGGTACAAACTGCCCAATCAGAAGAGAGCCTGCCGACCTCTGGGCCAGTTTGCAGCCATGATTAATCGGCATAAAGGATGATTTACGGTTCCAGTAAAAATGAGAGAGAGTTCTTTTTTCTCTCTTTTCTATTTTTATCCACAAACAACTGGGACGTCCAGTCCACTGCCAGGCAGGCAGACTGAGGAGAGGTTAATCAATGAACACATCAGCATGAATTCAGACTTGTACCTCTATTATGGCCCTTCATGGTTCGTATCATTGCACAAACACACCAGCTGAGACAAGCGCTCACGTGCAATACGATGTCAAATATAATGTTTAACATGTAGAGCTATAAAAGCTGTATGATTTTAGCTAAATCTGAAACTGTTCAACCGCTGAGCTCTGACTCAGTGAAACATCTCTGCTCTGGTCATCTACCATCTCTCACTGAAGGCTGACATTAGATCAAAGTAGAAATGGTTAAAGTGGAGAACATTAAAACAGAGTAAATTTCATTGAGCCTCTTTTATCCAGTAATGGCAGAAATAATGAAATTCTCTATTTAAATAGGCTTGTTACAGCCCATCAGTACTGAATGTTTACTGAACACAAATTGAAAAATAAACTGTTAACAGAGTCTGGGTAAATAATACCACAGGTTCATCAGAAAACTGTGTCTCTATCTTCAGTTTCTGTCACCTTTATTATTATTATCCCCATCGGACTTCTTTTGGCTGCGGCGCTCCCGTCTGGGCTTCCATTTGATGCCAGAATCAAACTGAAACTGGACCCACACATCCACCTCGACCCTACGCAGACTTAGTTACCCTACAGCTACATCATTTCCTTTGCTATTGTCATAATCACTGTAATCACTGGAGGGCTGCAGTCAAATTTCAAAAGTAAAGGGTCCAAAAGGCGAATAAAGGCCACTGTACAGAGAGGCTGGGAGTCAAAGTGCTGACAATAGAAAAACAAACATTTTGTCATTGAGCACCAAAATCACTTTAAAGGTGATGTGATATGATTTCAAAGTCTCGTTGTTTCCTAAAAACTGTAAGTAAGGGACCAGGTTTTCGTTCTACCAAGTGTGAGCAGGTGTTGGTGCATGCAGGTAAACGGTCCAGGTGGAGAGGAAAGGAGGGAAAGGAGGGACTGCATGTGCTGAAAATAGTTTTGTTTGTGTTTGTGTTTTGTTTTGTTGGTGTTTTGTTTTGTTTGTGTTTAATTTTGTTTTGTTTTTTGTTTGTGTTTTGTTTTGTTTGTGTTTTGTTTTGTTTTGTTTGTGTTTTGTTGTGTTGTTTTGTTTGTGTGTTGTTTGTGTTTTTTGTGTTTTGCTTTGTTTGTGTTTTGTTTGTGTTTTTTGTGTTTTGCTTTGTGTTTTGTTTTGTTTGTGTTGTGTCATGTTGTGTTTATCACAGCTTGTCTGGTGTGGTCATCAGAGGACTGCAGTGAAGCGTGAGTGTGGGTTCGAATAGAACTGAAGAGAATTTCACTCTATTGTTTGAATTGGTCACTGTCAGCGTTCAAGCTTGTGAATATAATTGATCAGTGTGGCATTTTGTGAATTTGCTGCATAAATAAAATCATTTAGTGGGATTCAGTTATTCTGCCAAGTGTTTCGGGCACTCAGATTGATGAAGTAGTTGCTACTGCAGGATATTACATTTTATACATTTCCCATGTTGTTTACTTGGACTAATTAGACTGTTTGCCTGAGAATATTCATACTTTAGATTTTAATATTCTGATGGATAGAATACAGTAAAAATGATGAGAGCGAGGAAACTGTTGGGGGACATAAAATACACATAAGACAAATGTGAACGAAACAGCTCAAACTATTGTTGTATCAAACTGAACATTTGAATGGTGTGATGATAAATGCCTGCATTCCCCAACTGTAATTAGTCTCTCATGCAGCCAGCCTCAATTATAATTCTTCCTAAACCTAAACAATGTGGTCCCACTGTTTAATTGCCTGTTAGGTTATTTATTTATATGAGAAAATAGCTATAACTGCCACCACTGAATATACCAATTTTCAGTCATTAAGACAGATGGAGCCGCCTCTTTTAGGGAGGTGGTGAAAGGTAAGCGCTTTGATGTGGCTTACAGCAGGAAATCAGGGAGAAGCCATAATTCAATGTCACTGGAAAAATGTTCATTTCTTAATTTGTGTTATTTCCTCTTGGAATAGGTTGAAGGGAAATTGGAAAGATTGCCCCAAAAAATCCTGAGCTCTGACATGGCCTGGTATATGTGCTGGTAAAAGCTTTTTTCTAGAGTCATGAATTGTTAAACATGTGTATACTGTGCCATGGAGAAACAGGAACCAGGAGGCAGCACTATGCTGAGGACATATTTACATCTGCAACTGCAGAGAAAATAAGTTACAATGATGCAAACTGATATTCAGCCCACATCACCACTCCAACTCGTCTCTCTAACACTTTTAAAGTTCAGATGGATGTGGATCAATATTAATCTAATATGCACATTAACATAAATATTAATGTGCATGAAAATGAGAATGAGAGCACCTCCTGAACGGTGGTTTAAACTAAAGCCAGAGTTACAGGCAGTGATGTGCAAACTCACTGTCCCAGTCTGTGTGCAGCTGAAACACAGAGCAGCTCATCCAAAGGAAAGCAAAGATGCTGTGATCTGATTCCACTTTTCAGCCAACTCGCGTCTCATTTACATGCAGTTTAAAGCCCAGAACACAGATTTAGGTTCATGTTTTTCTAGAGAAACTTCAGGATAGATCAGCTGATAGAAAAAAACAACGATGCCTGCTCAGGAAAATGTTTTGGAGGGGGCAGGGATGGATATTTCACAGAACCAATACCTGATGTTTTTAGTCGTGATGCCTCATTTTTTACAAACAATCATCAATCATACAGGAAAAAGGATCAATCAGAGAGACGCTACAGAAACCAGTTTCTCCACCTTTAGGCAGGAAAAGGCCATAAAGTGCAGTGCAGCTTAAAAAACAATTAAAATGCACAAAACTATTATGCTTCAAACAGTTTTCAGTGAGCAGGACATTTTCAGCTTATGTCAAAAATCCTTCTGGTAAATGTATGAAATCTGCAGCTGAGTGAAATGTTGATGAAACTGGCAGCTCAAACAGGAAGTGATTGGCACTATTAGAAAACCTTCCCTTTCCAGCACGGTAACATACCTTGGTGACACTCGGGACAGCACTGGCCATCGTGGATGACAGCCAGGGTGCCCAGAGGGCAGGTACGGCAGGACCTCAGATAACAAGTCACCTGGGCTCCACGGCATTCACACTCACGGCAGCTGCCATCACTCCATCGAGCCAGGTGCTAAAAAAAAAAAAAAGTGGAAATAATTTTTGCAGCTATTAAAGGAGAAGCTGAAGTTCTCATTATGGTTAAAGTGTGACTGCAGTAAAGACTTTTACAGAGGATGGACAGAAGGTGCAAAGACTAAAAGGACTGAGGATTTTGACTTTGGAGAAACTGATTAACAATTAAAAAGGATGCCGCACAGAGAAGCCACTGAGCTGAATACTAATCAGCTGCATGTGTCAGTTTTAAAGGAGGGCTGACAGTCACGACTTTTATACAGGTTTTTGAAACAGAATGAGTGAACTGACAGAGGCTCGCTGAGGGGAGATGTTCACACAGGCAAACAGCAGGAATGTCAGTCAAAAAGGGAAAATTTCACTCAGAAAACTTTTTCAGGAAATCATCAAAACTTTACAAACCGTCCACTGTCCAGGCAGGTCACATGACCTCACATCAGAGCTACCTTTCATTAAGCACTTCTACAGCAAAGATCGTCAGTACCTGTTAGTCCATCTTCCATATTCAAAGATAAGAACAGTTTTAAGCCAAACGGTTAGAAAATGCAGAAAGCACATCTCAGCATCTTTATTGGAAAAATAAATTGATGCTTTCTGCAGTAAATAAACAGTAAATTAGCACAGTGCTCTGAAAATGTACACACTGTGATTCAGAGCTTTCAAAGCAGCAATAAGTTACAGTCATCATTTCCATCACTCTCACATCACTGTGGAGGAATTTTGGTCCACTCTTTTTTCCCACACTGCTTCAGTTCATTGAGGTTTGTGGGCACTGATTTAAGCACAGCTCTCTGAACTTCACAGCATTTCAATCGAGCTGACGTCTGGCCTGTAACTGGGCCGCTGCAGCACCAGCAGCTGTTCTGTTGGAGATTTGTTGGTGTGCTCGGATCATTGTCCTGTTGGATGACCCGGTTTCAGCCGAGCTCATGGACAGCTGACCTCACAGCTGACTCTAGGATACTTTGGTATACAGAGGAGGTCATGGCCCTGCAGCTGCAAACCAAGCCGAAATCCTCAGGCCTGCACCGTCGTGCTGCTGATATGATGTGTTTGGTGCTAATATGAACACCTCCACTTTGAGCTCATCTGTCTTTTAGAGAGGTGAGGCTTTGTTCAGGGAACCCCTCCAAAAAGGTTTTTCTAATTGTACTTTAATGTTGAACTTTAATAATTAACCTGCTAAATGAGGCCTTTAGGATCTAAAATGAAGCTGCTTCACGTCTGAGCATTGCACCATCTGACCATGTTAGTGATGAACTGGCTGGGACGTCCACTCCTGGGATCACTGTGTAGATTGTGTGAAGATTGCAGCACACACATGAATGGTCCAGACCAACAAACCCATATAAACCTTATCGAGGGGCTCGCACTCCCTGATGATCAGTTAATCAGTGCATTTGATTATCAGCACCTGGCTACTACTTATCCTCTTAATGATGGAAACAGTAAGGGTGCACACAGCTGTTAGTACAGTGAAAGTGACCTTCCTGCAGTCCCTACATGGTGAAGAGTCAGGTATTCTGAATCTAATCAGCTTTCTTTGCAGAGATGAGAAAATCTCTGTTAGTGTGAGAAAGGATTTGGATAGCTCTGGATTTGGTGCCGCTGTGCTCCATGAGCGTCCAAAGCTAACTATGTGCACTCAACTCTCTGTTCCCACTGATACTAGTCTCAGTGCTAAGCTAGGCTAGCTGCAGCCATACCTGTGTGTCCACACTGACAACACAGACACACAAAATTGTCTGCATACTCCTCTCTCAGTTGTCTGTAACTCATCTTTAAACCTTTCTAAGGTCAAACTGATTTGGCCAAACCACACATGCAGAGTGTAGATCAGAGCTGGGAGGGTGGGACGGTTTGTGGGATGCGTAGTTCCTGCTCAATTAGTTCCTTTGCATCTCTTCAGAAAACCTTGGCTCAACAGGACATTTCATATTCATATCTCAGAGTTTTTTATGCAGGGCAGCTTGCAAACCTATTTTTATTTAATATACTGAAGGTTGTAATAAAATGATCCCATTTGGACCAATCACATCTTTAAATAAACAGCTGAAAACTGTGTTTCTTTTCTTTCAGTTTCCCTATAAATAGTCTGTTAATGTGCCTTTAAATCAACCTGAAGATAAGTGCTGGGTAAACACAGTTCATTATTCTAACTCATTAACTTTCCAAGCTGTTATTTTCCAGGTCACTCATGAATTCAAACCAGCAATCATCCGGTCACAAACCTGCAGCTTTAACCTTTCAGAGTCTCTCCCATCAGAGGAAAACACCAAAGCTGAAACAGCCGTGTGTAAATATGTGTAGGCGCATAATAAGTATGCAGTATCTATCGGTTTCTGTTTACTTCTGCTAGGATTAATTCCTCATGGAGACAAAGAACAATCTATTCGAAAGGATGAGAGTTCTCCCTGCACTCGCTCCGAGCTGCAGCCTTGGCTCAGCGTCCTGCGGCATAACATTAGCATCACTCCCATCAATGTGAATAAACTAAAGCTTTGCATTCTACTTTTCCAGGTCCAACCTATGAATAATGAAGTTGATGAGCCTCTAAAAACATGTATTTATTCTCTCTGAATGCAGCTGTAATTTTCAGCGTCTTAGCAGTGATGTATTTGTTTCTGTAACAGCCTCCTCTGCACTGAAACTTTATGCCACTTAGCTTCTTTCTTCTTATGAGAATGGAGAGTTTAGAGAAGCCCTGTGGAGTCTTCGTCTCACCCACACAGTAGGATTTCTTGCCTCATTTTGCAATTTTCCATCATGTTTATATGCAAACAAGCTCAAAGTAAAATCTAGACTTGTGATACGGTAGAAGTACCTTGTAGGATTTCCCCTCGTACGCACAGGCAGGTTTCACAGAGGAACATTCAGGACAGCATTTCCCCGGAAGGTTAACAAGCTCTGATCCCTGAAAAATTAAAAAAAAAAATTACATTTTTATGAAATTCTCTCATAAAATTACACGCTGCCTGCTTTAGCAGCTAACAGATAACATTACAACACAAGAGAAAAGGTACTTTGGAAATGATGAAGGAAGATACAGGAGAGATGTAGGAAAGGAGAGAAGGAGGGGGAAAGGAAGTAAAGTAAATGAATAAAGAAGAAGTGGACAGAGGAAAGGAAAATGAGGGAGTAGATAAGGAGAGGAGAGGAGAAGGAAAAGGAAAGGAAACAGGAGTCTCTGCTGTTCATCTACAGATAAAAAAACAAGTTGGGGGGGATCATGAGTAATCTAAATAGCATAATGTGTTTTTTATTAGTCTCTTGTAAAATATGAACTTTTTCCTCAGAAAAATCCACAAACCCTGCAGGAGTTATTTTCTTACACACACCTACACACACCTGTATCACTACATCCACCTGTGTTTGTGGCAGCACGACGAGATGTAAACATTAACATCCTCTCGAGCTGAGCGATAATGTTAGCTAGCTATGTGTTTCCTTTGATTGGTGACTAGTTCTAAAATAAGCCCAATTAAGAGAAACAGCTTATGCTAGGGTCTCCTGGATGGATCTGCGGGGGGGGGGTCCAAACTGTTAACTGCAAATGAGCCAGAGGCGGGAATCGTTTTGCAGCCTTCTCACAGATTAACAGGTCAGCCATGGACTGCTGCAGCATATCGAAATAAGACGCTTCAGTAAATCTTTGATTTCAGCAGTTGCATTGACCGCAGCCCAGTGACTGTAAAAACAGCCATTATACATTTGCGGGTGGAGACTGACTGCATGTGGAAAAACAGACATATTGTTGAAACTGCACTGATTTTCCTGAAGATCTCACAACACCACACAGCTGCATGCTTCCAGCCATGTGTTTGTTTCATGCAGTTTTCTCAGGGGAAAAAAAGCAAATTCTACAAAATCACGGGATGGCTGCGGCTCTGGCAGAAGGTACTAATCAGAAGGTTGACGGTTCGATCCCTGGCTGCTCCAGTCAAGATAGTGAACCCTGAGGTGCTCCTGATGCGTTCATCGGAGTGTGAATGTGTGTGAATGGGTGAATGTGACACGCTGTATAAGAACCAGTTCATTCAGCATTCGTATCCTCACAACTGGATTCCTGCCGAGTACCCTTTGAGCACCACACACCAGGTGCCATTTAGTTTCTTTTTTTTTTTTATTATATTTTTATTGACATTCAGCATCCAGAAAATTAATATACATCTATTTCCAACCATATTGCCATGTATCTGTCTGAATGTCCCATTTTTAGGGGAAAGTAATGATAGGATTAAAATAAAATAAAAAAAACAAACAAAAAACAAACAAACAAAAAAAAACAAAAAGCACAGAACTACAAAAAAGGTACAATAGTACAATGAACTATCAAGAACATGAACGCTTGAGGGGAGGGGGTGGTTGTTTTTGTGAATCATGCATTAAATAAAGTTAACCAAAGTAGTATCCGGCCTGCGTGATATTATATAGTCTATCCATTTCTCCCATCGTGAATCAAATAGATCTGTCTTATGATTTATTTCTGCAGTTATTCTCTCCATCCTGTATATGTCCATTATAATGTCCATCCACATATTCAAAGTTGGGCTTTCCTGAGTGAGCCATTTTTTGGTAATAGCCTTTTTACCAGCCACTAGTAGGATATTAAACAGATATTTGTCTCTTTTCGGCCATTCTTTGGGCACCAGTCCAAAGAAAAGAACTTTACTCTCCAAGGGCAGATGGCTACCTAAAATGTCTCGTATTGCATTATGTATTCCCTTCCAGTACATTTTAATTGTCTGACAATCCCAAAATATGTGATAATGGTTAGCATTCATGCTTCCACAATTTCTCCAACAAGCTAGAGAGTTACCTTTGTACTGAGATTTCTGGTAAGGTGTGATAAAGTATCTAATCAGGCTTTTCCAGCCAAACTCCCTCCAACTTAGTGAGCTACTGCATTTCCATTGGTACTCCCAGATTGTTATCCATTCTTCCTCCGTTATATTTAATTCTCCCTCTATTTCCCATTTTGTTTTTATATAGATGGTCGAATGTGTTTCCATGTTCCTAAGCCCTTTATATAAACCTGAAATAATACCTCTGTCTTTGTTTGAATTATATGCTCTTTTAAACAGATCCAGCAGCTGTTTGCTTGATTCTGATATCCTTTTTATTTTTTCACTTACAAAGTGTCTCATCTGTAGGTAGCAGTAGAAATCCTGTGTTTCTAATGAGTATTTTTCTTTAATTATTTCAAAACTTAATAGTGTATTTCCCTTCATTATCTTGCATACTGCTGTTAGTCCTTTATGTGTCCATTCCTTAAATCTTGTATCTAACTTATTTGGTGTAAACTGTGTATCATATGCGCACCACTTAAGAATCACTGTATCTTCTTCTAATTTGAATTTTGTTTTTATGGTGTTCCATATTTTAAGGGTCTGATTGACCCATGGGTTTTCTATATTTTTTATGAAACTTTGTAAATTGCTATCCGCTATAAGTGCTTCTATGGGAATTGGAGTCAGGCCTTCTTCAATGCTTTTCCACTGGGCATCATATGAAGGATTACACCAGTATATCATTGGTCTTAATTGTGCTGCCCAATAGTAATCTCTGAGAGAGGGAAGGCCCCATCCTCCCTTCCTTTTTTCCAGCTGTAAAGTTTTGAATCGGATCCTAGCCTTTTTTCCCTGCCATATGTATCTGGACAGGAGTTTGTCCCATTCATTGAATTGTTTTTGGTCTATTTGTATTGGCAAGGTTTGGAATAAGTATATTAGTTTGGGGAGAATACTCATTTTTATAGACTCTATTCTTGAACTAAAGCTTAGATATGGGATTAAGCTCCATCTCGTTATATCGTCTTTCATTTTCTTTTGTACTGGTGAATAATTACGTTCAAATAGCTCTGAGAGATTTTTTGATATTACAATTCCTAAATATTTAAGAAATTCTGTTTCCCATGCTAATTGATACCTTTTCCTTATTTCTTCTGGTGGGGTATAGTTGTATTTAAGCAGCTGTGTTTTACTTATATTAATTTTATATCCTGATAAGTGGCCAAAATATTCAAACAATAGCATTAATTTAGGTAGAGAGCTTGTTGGTTGACCCAAAAAGACTAAAATATCATCTGCATAGCAGGCTAATTTATGCTCTCTCCCATGAACATTGATGCCCTTTATTTCTTTATTTTGTCTTATGTATTGTGCTAATGGTTCCAGATATAATGCAAATAATAGTGGTGAGCATGCACAGCCCTGCCTTGTGCCTCTTTCCAACATGAAGCTATCTGATAGACCGCCATTAACTTTAACTCTAGCTGTGGGTTCGCTATATAATGCCTGTATTGTTTTAATTATTGTTTCATGTAGCCCAAATCTACGTAGTACTCGATAGAGGAAGGTCCAATTCACTGAGTCGAATGCCTTTTCTGCATCTATACTAATTACCATTGCTGCTATTTTATTTTCTTGAATGTGACTAATAATTTGTAATGTTCGTCGTATATTGTCCTGCGTTTGACGTTCTCGTATGAAGCCTGTCTGATCATTGTGTATCAATTTAGGCATGAGCTTTTCCAGTCTCCTGGCCATGATAGAAGTAAATAATCTGTAATCTATGTTCAGAACTGATATTGGTCTGTATGATCCACATTCTAATTTATCTTTATTTTCTTTTGGGATTGCTGAAATTATTGCTTTTTTCCAGCTGGGCGGCGTTTCCGCCTTTTTTAAAGCCCAGTTCAGTGTAGGAAGTATCACTGGTATTAGCTCCTCCTTTAACTCCTTATACCATTCTGCTGTATAGCCATCTGACCCTGGCGACTTATTTAATTTGAGCTTACTTATTGCCATTTTTAACTCCTCTACTGTTATGTCCTCCCTCATTATTTTATTCTGTTCTTTATTTAACATTGGTAATTCCAGAGAATCCAGAAAATGATCTATTTCTGCTATGCTGCCCCCCTCCTTTTTGGAGTACAGCGTCCTGTAGTATACTTCAAATGCTCCCTGAACTTCTTTTAGTTTACTTTTGATTGTTTTTGTGACTGGATCTTTAATTTTATGGATTGTATTCTGTGCTATCTTTTTTTTAAGTTTCCAAGCCAGAACTTTCATTGATTTAGATCCACCTTCATAATATTTTTGTTTAAGAAACATCAATTTTTTCTTAATTTCATGTGTGGTCAAATCTCCAATTTCATTTCTTGTTTTTGTGATTTTCCCCCCATAATTCTTGTGTTATTTTTTCCTTATGTTTTTTCTCTAATTCTTTTAGTTTATTCTGTAGTTCTTCTAATTTCTTATTTCTCATCTTTTTTTTGTAGGAAGATAGTGCTATAATTTTCCCTCTCAGTACAGCCTTCATAGCATCCCATAAAATGGGGGGAGATACATCTCCTGTGTCATTCATTTCTAAATAGAATTGAATCTCTTTTTTAATCTGTTCTTTTATAAGAGGATCGTTGAGAAGACTTGAGTTTAGTTTCCAATTGTTATTTTTTATTTGTAGGTTTAGATCAATGGACAGGTATATGGGTGCGTGGTCGCTTAAGTCTATTGTTCCAATTTCACATGTGTTTATCTTATCCTTGTCTTTTCCGAATGTTATAAAATAATCTATTCTTGTGTATACAGAGTGGGGTGTGGAGTAGTGAGTGTAATCCCTTTGTTTAGGGTGTAGGTATCTCCATATATCAATTAAGCCTACCTCTTTGAGTAATGTATTAACTTTCTTAATTAATGGTTTTGTATTCAGTGCTTTCCCATTAGAAGTATCTAGTTTAGGCTTTAAGTGTATATTCAGATCTCCTCCGCAAATCAGAAGACCTACTGTCTCAGTTGTCATCATATCAACAATTTTTTTAAAGAAATGAATGTCGCTTCCTGGTGGTGCATATATATTTAACATCGTAATTGGATTTCCCTCAATATTTCCCCTCACCAGTACAAACCTTCCCTCCTTGTCTATTCTCTCAAATACTTTTTCAAAATGTAGTTTGTCTGACAGAAGGATAGCGACTCCTCTCCTTCGCCCGGATTTGTATGAAGAAGAGAAGACAGTTGTAAATCCCATTCTTTTCAATTTCTCATGTTCCTTTAAATCCAAATGAGTTTCCTGTAGGTATACTATGTGGGCTTGTTCCTTTCTCATCTTAGTTATAATCCTACTACGTTTTATTGGACTCAGCAGACCATTCACGTTATAGGAGATTACTTTTATCTTACTATTAACCATACTCTAAGCTTCTGGTTATTTTGAGTGTGGCCGAACCCCATACAATCCACCCTCTCCCTGAACCTACATAAGCAAACCTCATTTCAACCTTAGAACTGCGAAGAACTATAACAACAAATGAAACACTTTGTTGTTCTTGAGTAACAATGAAATGAAAAACAGATAAATTTACTTCCAACTGTGGGGTCTTTGGTATGACCCTGAATAAACCCCGGTAGAAGGGGGGTTTCGAGGGTGGGCCTCTCTCACCTGATGGTGAGAAAGGGCCTTCCTTTGCCATCTGGCTAATGTCCCTTTCTTTGGCAGCCCATGTGGGATGCCCGACCGTTTTCATTGTCTTTTTTGCCATGCTTAATTCCTGTTCATTTATTTATTATATTATTTGTTTATTATTTTTTAATTATAGGAATCTCCAATAGTGTACATTCACACTTAAACTGTTTTTTTCATAGTATATCTCCACGTAAGAAACAAGAGAAAAACAAAGAGGGGGAGCCATATACACTCACCACCGATTTACATTGCTTAACATCTTCATCATGTATTGTTGTTATTCCCGATCTTGGCGTCTGAACGCTTGAAGTCTCTCCTTGTAGTCCCGGGTCCGCTCCCCACTCCTGTGGCTCCTGGTCTTTCTCTCTGTGCGCCACGAGAGACGCTCAATCTGTTCCATTAAAGTTTCCGGGCGTTTGATGACCGTTACCGGGAATCCCCTCTTTGCCAAGTCGCCGGTCGCTTCCTCTGCTGAGCCATATACCACGGTGCCTTCTGGATAGAAAACTCTCATCTTTGCTGGGAATGGGGTTTGGAACCGGATCTTTTTCTCCTTTAACACTGATTTCACCTCCGCATAGTCCCTCCGCTGCTTCAGAACTTCGGGTGCATAATCGTGGTCCAAATTAACCTTGTTTCCCAGGTATTCAAACCCACGTTTCTGCCAGGCTAGTTTTAGTATTTGTTCTTTCGTCCTGTAGCTGGCCATTTTTGCCACGATGGATCTTGGTGCCGCATTTGGAGGCGGTTTTGGCACCAGAGCGCGATGTGCTCTTTCGACTCGCAGCTCCGCTGAATCTGGCATCTCCAGTTTACTCCTCAATAGGCTTTCCACAAAAGTCATCACTGATGGGGCGTTGTCTTCTGCTCCCTCTTTAATGCTGTATATTCTGATGTTTTCTCTTCTGGACCGTCCCTCTAGGTCCGTTAACTTCGCGTCCATTTCCATGTGTAGTTTGAGCATCATCTTTACTGCCTCCTCGTTAACTTGTATTTGAGTTTCAGCATTCAGTAATCTTTCTTCAGCCTCCTCGACTCTCTTATTTGTGTTATTTATATCCTCTCGGATTTCCTTCAGTTGCATATTATTATCTTTCCTAAATTCTCTCAGTTCTCTGAGTATGAGGTCCAGGCTCGCGTTGCTAGCTTGTTCCCTCATGTCTGTTAGCATGTCGTTATCCTCAACGGCGCTGTTAGCAGGTGAAGTTTGGTCGACTCCGTCTCCCTCACTTGGTTCACCATGTGTAGATTTCTTACTGTTTTTCCCCTTTGGCATCGTGAAGCCCTCACTCTTAATTTTTACTTTAGTACGTAGTCACTACGAATTCGGGTCACTGTGGGTTATTTTAGATTTTTATGTCGGGAGCAAGTTCACCTACGCTGCCATTCCCTCGCTCGCCAGACCGGAAGTCCCATTTAGTTTCATTATATTCGAGAGTATGGCAGGCATCGCTACAGCAACTGTCTCCAAAATTTGGACATTTTAGGGAGGTGGGGGTAAACTGTCCATTTATTTACCAATTTCCACCATGTATCATTGATTTTAATGGCTTCTCTGACACCCATGCACCTTTCAACTTTAAGAAACTAGAAAATAAGAGCTGCATGTCACGATGTTAGAATCCCACTACTGCAGTTTACTAAGACTAGAAGTCTTTTCAGTACCATCACAGCAGGTCCATTATTAGAGCCTGCATAACTGTACCCCAGCGCCTGTCTCCACCTACTGACCCACACAGCATTAAACCCATAACCTTGTCTTAATTATTTTACACACACACACACACACACACACACACACACACACACACACACACACACACACACACACACAGTGGAAATTGTCTCTGGTCTTCTCTGCACGGTGACCTTGTTCAATTCAAAGCTGGAAAAATGCCAGTTACACTACGTAGAGCAAACGACACTTAGCAGCTGTAATTATCACCATGGAGCATGATTAATGAGGGCTTATGTGGTCATGGTCGGGATATTAAAGCAATATTATTAAATCTGCTTGATGTGAGAAAACACTGGGTGAGGCGTCGAGTCAAAGCGGCATGGAGCCCAAAGTGGAGGGATGGAAGTGTAACTGTGGGAGCACGGCTGGGAACTCTAACAAATCCTTAAGGTTCCTTTGTCCAAACACACTCACCTGCACTCATCTGACCTTTGATGTCCTCTGTTGTTCCACCGTGACTCTTAAAGATTCTTTTCATACTGCTTTAAATGACATTTTAGCCAAACGTGTGCTGGAATAATACACTCTTTCAGCACACTGATGTCATGAACAATGAGGTAAACATGAGTCCAAATCTTTAGTGTGAACACAAACAGGACGTCCTGCTGTCCCAAGCTTGAAACTCCGCCAACATTCAGCACAGTTTGCTTGGTTTGGATTAACAGATACATTTTTGAATCAGTATTTCTTCATCTTCATCTTATCTTATTCCCAAAATAGTTTTCCTTAAACTTACATCTTTGTATTTCCATAAACTAAGCATGGTGACCCATAAGCCCTTTATCATCATGCTCAGGGTTCATCACTGTTCTGTAAGCCTAGCTTAGTCCATTCTGTACATTATAGAACAAACTACAGAAATATACGAACAAATAAAGAGGAAAAACTGTTTTTCTGTTTGTGGATTTTTAAGATTGGATTTTTTCAGGCCTGAGCTGAAACTGTGAAGCTTGATGACATCACAGTTTTCAGCCTATAAAGCATAAGCTTAATGATGCACTTGCATTGTATGATCTGCAGTCGGGTCCATAAGTATTTGGACACTGTTATTTAGCATCTGTGCACTATCACAGTGGTTTTTAAATCTTCCAGCTTTAATTCAAGGAACTGAACAAAAATGTTTCATTAACTGTTTGGGAATTAAATCCATTTTTATACATAGTATCAATATAAAATCCAAAGGATTTGGATGAAAATCCTGCCTGAAGTCTGAAGCCATGGACTTCCTCCAATGCTGTTTCCTCCCTTGAGATCCCCTGGCAGGCCTTTGCTGCACCTGTCTTCAGTTGCTGCTTGTTTCTGGGTCTGTGTGCATTCAGTTTGGTCTGCAGTAACTGAAAAGCTGCACTGGGTTGAGATCAGGCGGCCACTGAAGAATATCTCATTTCACTGCTTTGAGAAACTTTGTCTTGGGTCATTCTCCCTCTGCACTGTGACGTGCTGTCATTTGCAGAGTATGACCCTGTACACTTCATCAATAAACACGTGACCAGCTTCCTCTGGCAGCCATACATGCCCATGGCTTACCGCGGCCTCCAACATGTTTGACAGAGACTCTGATTTGCTTCAGATCATCAGCTGTTCCTCTCCCTCTCCATACTCTTCTCTTCCAACATTGTACATTCTGGTTTAGTTTCATGTATCCACAGATTTTTTCCTTCCTGTTCTTGAGTGTAACCAGTGGTTTGCACCTTGTTGTAAAGCCTCTGTATGTCCTTTCAGGCGTCTCTTTGACAGTGACACACACACACATCTTGGTTAGATATAATAATTCTGTCATCACAAACATCAGACGTCTTCTGTGGTCTTTCAGGCCTTTCGGTGTTGCTGAGGTGCCCAGAACTTTTCCAGTTTTTTTTGACAGTGTCCAGTTTAGAGAGACAGGAAAGTGGGGGGAGAGAGAGAGATGGGGGAAGACACGCAGTAAATGGCAACAGGTCGGGATGTGAACCTGCGCCGCCCACACCGCCACGTGGCATGCATGGTCACCTGCTTATCTGCTGAGCCACCCTGGCACCCAGACAGTAGATTTGGCCACTTCTAAACTTTTTAGTATCTCTCTGATGGGTTTATTTTAGTTTTTCAGTCTAATGATGGCTTCCTTTGCTTACCTTAACATGTCTTTAGACTTCATATTGAGTTGAACAGCTACTAAATGGAAGTTCAACACTTCAACACTCAAATTGGACTTGGAGTCATGCAATAAGAAGGGAACAGGCCTCACCAGGCCATGAAACTGCTGGTCCCACTGAGCCTCTGAAAATGGGGGAATATGTATAAAAATGGCTGTAATCCATAAACAGGTGATGCAGTGTTTTTGTTAAACCCCCTGAAGCTGAAAGTCACATATTTCCACTGTGGTGGTAAACAGAGGCAAAACTACAAAAACTGCATCACAGTCCACATACTTATGGAACCAAAGCGTGCTGGAAACTTGGTCGTCATGTGACTAAAACATTGAAACTGATTGTAATACTTTTAAATGGAGTGGCACTTATACAGCACTCTCCTATTGTTCTTCGCTATAATGCATTTATGTTAAACACATGCTGTCTCACCCACGGATGCATAAAGGGCAGTTTGGTGCTCAGTATTCTGCTGCAGGGCTAGATATAAACCAAAGTCACCACCACACAAAACTTTTACTGGTAAAAGTGTATTTAGTAGATTTTAACGCTTTTTAAGGACCTGCAGACACTCTGTATTAACACTGATTGAAACATCACATACACTGATGGAGCCATACTGCTTCAAAGATGTTGTGCACTCAGGGAGGGTGTAGGTGTAATTTCAGCTTGGTGTGGGTTTAGTGTAGCTGAGTGAAAGTCATATTTTTTTGCCTAGTGACAGGCTCTAGGGCTGAGTTTCTTTCACAGATCATTAGTTTCATCTTGTCTTTCAATTTCATCTTAACTGAGTGAATCACCTGTGATGGAAGCAGCCAACCTCATAACCTCGAATGATCACACTTCCTCTCTTTCCACTGAATGTGTACATTTAAACTGGTGAATTTCACTGCAGCAAATATAGGAAACCAAACAAAGTAACTCTGACATCTTCCATTAACTTTTAAGTAGCCCATTTGAAAGCTAGGAAATGGGCTTTCAGGGTGCTGACATGTTGCATCTATGGGCCAGCGGTTTGACAGCAAAGGGAGAAAAGGTTAAGCAGGTAGGGTCTGCAGGAAAAGGACCGATAACGATGCTGCTAACTACATCTGAGATCATAAACACATGAACAGCAATTATGCAAACAGTGAACACAGGCATTACACGTTAGCAGGAACATTACTGCTCTCACTGCGCTATTCTATCACTTCCTGTTCCTGTTACAGCACACAGTGGTGTTTTGTGTAGCTTGATTAATTACAGATCTTTAGATAATAACTTATTGCATAGTGTGATCTTGTATGCTGTAGCAGCATGGCTTCTTCTCCTGTCCCTCCTGCACTTTCCTGCTCTGGGTGTCACATGTTTAGTTACTCCTCGGCCTCCTTTAGCAGTAACGGTACTTGTAATAAATGTACTCTGTTTGTAGCTCTGGAGGCCAGGCTTTCTGAACTGGAGACTCGGCTCAGCACCCTGGAAAATCCTATAGCTAGCCAGGCCCCTGTAGTGGGTGCAGACCATGGTAGCTTAGCCACTGTTAGCCCTCCCCCCCAGCAGATAGATCCCGAGCAGCAGAGAAAGCAGGCCGGCTGGGTGATTGTGAGGAGGAAGTCCTAATCAGAAGCTCCGGGTACACCACCAACCTGTTCACGTCTCTAACCGGTTTTCTACACTCAGTGAAACATGTAAAGTGCTCTGATTTTCATGATTATGGTTTATAGGTCATCTTCAGACCCGTGACTTGCATTTCATCTGAAAAGAGGCCCACCGAGCAGCAGTGCAGTTTTTCTCTCCTGAGCACAGGATGGTTGCAGCTCCTTTTTTGACGCTTCTCGTAAAGCTCGACTTTTCTCTCGAGGCTGTGCTCATTGCTTTTCCCACCACACTTTTCCCTTCCACAGCTTTGCGTTGATATGCTTCTACAAAGCTTTCTGCAAACTGTCAGCCTTTCCATCAGCGGCCTTCTGAGGACCATCATCACCTACACAACTGTCATGTCAGCAGTCTTCCCCATGATTCTGGTTGTGTGTACTGAACTAGACCAGGAGATATATGGTATATTATCAAATTAAAATATTCTAATAAATTGATACACTGGATATCTGATTTTCATAAGCTATAAGCCATAATCATCAAAATGAAAACCAAAAGAGGCTTGAAATGTTTCCCTTTACTTATAATGAAGTTTATATATATGAAAGTTTCCCTTTTTGAATTCAATTACAAAAAGAGCTCATTTTCTGAGATGCACCGGCATGCATCAGGACCCCTGCAGTGCTCCCACTGACATGCATGCTAATTAGAGCAGAACCAAACAGGTGAGTGTTTCCTGTCTGCAGGAGAAACTCTGCCCTGAGGAAATGAATCTTTAACCTCATATTCACAGGGTTTTAAAATAAAAGGCTTCGCCTCGGGGCTCTCAGTGAACATCTTTTTCCTTTCAGGCTCACCTGCGGGCATTCGACACGTCCGCACTCGGCCCTCTGACAGAGGACCTGACCCCGGCTGCAGGTGCAGAACTCACAGCCGGTGCTGTTCCACATGTCTCCATGGTAACGCACCGTGCCCTGGTACAGGCAGCTTCCCTTAGCAGCAGCGCATTCGTCACAGCACTGACCGGCACGCCTCACTTTGGTCTGACCCTGTAAGGATGCAGAATAATGTTTAGCTTTTATCTTCAGTACAGATGAGGAAGGAATGCAAACTGAGCAGCGGGACAAGACAAAGAAAACCGAAGGAGCTTACACACATGCTGGCTTTGTGCATCTCTGTTTCAATACAGAAAGATAAGAGGAGGGAGGGAAGAGAGGCTATGTGTGTCTTGCATTATTAAGGGAAAAGACACCAAGCAGAGTGGGCCATCAGACTCTTCTTCCTTCATGTGAAAGTGACCAGAGGTGTGCTTTTACTGACGCTGCAGATGCAACTCTTACTCTCCATCTCAGGAAGACTGTGGTTTACTTTGAGTCTCACACACATCACGCAGTGTCACAACCATCCATGAATTACTTATTTTTATTTTTATTTTTATTCTTCTTATTTATATGTGTGTGTATATATATGGTTGCAGGTACAAAATACATTTCACTGTGCATTGTACTGTGTATAACTGTGCATGTGACGAATAAACACTATCTTAATCTTAATCCACTGCAACAGCAAATGTGGCTCTTTGAACTGTCAGCTCCAACTGTTTGAGTCAGAAATTACTGACTCTTGTAAATAATTAAATGATGCATTTGTGAACCTAATGATTTCATCAGCACATGATTTACAGAAACTCGGGTTTGGAGCTGGAGCCTGATAAAAGGCAGGGTACACCCATTCACTGCTGACAGAGAGAAACAGGGGCTCACATTCACACCCAAGGCCAATTTAGAATCGTCCATTAGCTTTACATGCATGTTTTTGTATTGTGCGAAGAAGCCAGAGGACCTGGACAAACCCACGCAGACACATGAAGGACGTGCAGACTCCACCCAGCAGGTTTGAACGAGTCTCTGTTAGTGAGGCGACGGTCTGAACCACTGCACCGCCCTGCAGCCCTCACTGAAACCTTTCTGTCCAAAATTAAGGGTGGTCGTGTTAGAATGGCCCAGTCAAAGTCCAGACCTAAACCCAATCGAGAATTTGTAGCAAGATCTGAAAACTGCTGTTCACAAACTCTCCATCTAATCTGACTGAGCTTGAGCTGTTTTGCAAAGAAGAATGGGCAAAAATTTCAGCCACTATATGTGCAAAGCTGGTGGAGACATAAAAGACCTGCAGCTATAACTGCAGCAAAAGGTGGTTCCACAAAGTACTGACTCAGGGGGGCTCAATACCTTTGCACACCGCACTGTTCAGTTTTTTATTTGTAAAAAATTTTTTGAATCATGTATAATTTTCTTTCCACTTCACAATTGTAACCACTTTGTGTTGGTCTTTCACATTAAATTCCAGGGAAATATATTTATGTTTGTGGTTGCAATGTGACAAAATATGGAAAAATTCAAGGGGTATGAAAACGTTTGCAAGCCACTGTATATGTCTGTGTTTTCTCTCATGTTTATTTTTTTCATCTTTGAGAACATGAAGGTGGAATCTAATTTTTTTCAGTTTGACATGTAGCTGTGAAGATATGAAGCAAATCGTCGCATCGGTAAAATAAAACTAAAATCCTTGGCTCCATTTCTAAATTGGGTCAAACACCTGCGAATCTTCTCCTTAACTTTCTGAGTAAACAAACAGAAAACTCATATTTATGTTGAACACTTGGTTATGAAAGGGTTATGCTGGCAGGGTTGGGCTAACTCTAACCCCTGTAAGGCCATCTGAAGTGTGTCTGATGGTGTCCTGCAATGCTGAACATCTCTGAGCCCGTTAGAGGATCAGCACAGAGTGCAATGAAACCAAATGTCAGTGACTGTGCGCGCACATTTGTGTGCATGAGATCACTCACCTTTCCACAAGTGAGAGGCTGGCAGGTTTTTGTGTGGCACTTAGACTGACCCCGGTCACACACACACGTGGTGCAGGTGCTCTTCTGCCACTGCTCACCATGCTGCCAAGAGACACACAAATACACATTTAGACTGCCTCTAAACGCACACACACACTTGCAGACTTACAGGCAGTGAATCACAAGCTGTTTGCAGGAAACTCGGAGCTCATTTGAAAGCAGAGAGCGCCTTCATTTCGTTGTGAACAACAATGGGATGTCTCTGCAGTGTGAAAGGCATACAAACACAGAGCTATGCAGAGCAAATGCCATCTACCAGGTTTCAACATAATTCTTTCATTTGAAGGGTTTTAAACAGCAGAGAGTCAAACACCGAACGCACACGGGAAGTGTGACGTGTTGAGGCAGTTAATGAAATATTTCAAATGTGTATGAGCCATTTTATTAAAACCACTGGACCTCTATTGTGTGGGTCACCTTTGTGCCACCAAAACAGCTCTGAGCTGTCAGGGGTCATGGACACGTAATCTGGAGACTTAAGTCTGTGGCACTGGGATGCTGGATCCTTAGGTTGATGGGTGGAGCCTCTGTGAATCGGGTGGAGCTGCTGGGCCACAGCTCCACAAACTCCAGTCAGTCACGTGTTTGTGCTGCTGGTGTGGTACAATAACCCACAAAGTCTGCGCTACAGTTTTTGGGTTTTATTTATTATCTGTTAATTAGCAATAAATAGAATTTATCTGTGTTGCACTCGTACTAGCGTTAGCTGATAATTTAACACTCCACCCTTTGCTGCAACCGTGGGAACTTCTGGCTCCAAAAAAACCAACATGACAGTGACCAAAACGCTGATCCGAAGCTTCAAAGTTCCCAGTACAGAAACGAGGCTACGTCTGTGTACTGTATTCAGTTTTCAGGGGTGGTGGAGACTGTGCTCGTGCTGGAGAGGAGGGTGTGCTTGGTCTGAAACACTTAGGAGGGGGACACACACGCAGATCAAAAATGGTTTCCCATCAGAACACTGATGATGATGATGTTGAGATGATGGAGTTTCCACTTCCAGCTTACAGTTATAAACGTAGCAGCAGTTTAAAATGATGCTTCTTTATCCTCCCTCGATCTGTTTAACAGGGACTTAGAACAGTGGCCAACATGGTGCTTTTTCTGCAACATTGTCGATTTTCAGTATCAAAAAGCAAACACACAAAACAACATATGAAGAGAAAATGATAAACAGCTCTTATTTTGTTATTTGGTAAAAAAAATAAAATGTAGAAAAAGTCTTAACCTGGACGTCTGAATCATTCAGTGATCGGGATTCAAAAGGATCGATGCACACGGCACCAACTTTCTGACTCCTGTTCAGTGTTACATGAACACAAATGCAGGACGAGTGGCAACAAACTAACGAAGTGCTGATTGATGCTGAACTTACGTCAATATAGAAAATCCCACAGCAGGAGCACTAACAACAACAACACGACAAAGAACGGAAGAAAACACACACACACACGTACGCACACACACACACACACACACACACACACACACACACACACACACACACACACACAGTCATGTCGGCATTATGAATTTTGATGTGTGATTTCTTCTTCAGCCTGTCAGGGATAAGAGACAGAATTATGATGCTCTCCCTCTGATGTCTCTTATACAACTGTCCCTGTACAGTCATCAACACACGTTACTGCATAAGGTAACGAGACAAGAGGAAACAGCTGGGACGAACAGGTGATCAGGATCACACAGATGAGACAAGGGGAAGCACAGCAGGACACAAGACTGGAAAAATAAGACAGGAAGTGAGAAGACAGGGAAAACACAAACCTGAGACCACACTGAGGGAAAACACAGGGAGAACTAAAGCCTAAAGACACAAACCAAGAAGAAAAAAATGCACTAACGAATATAAGAAACAATATCCATCCATCCATCCATCCATCCAGTGGAAATATCAAAGGAAACAGAAGCTCCATGTCTGATGTGTTTGAGGGTCTTAAATGATCTGTTTAAATTTGGGGTCAAGTTCTGTAGATGTCAGATTAAATTCTAACTTCCTCTTTCAGCCTAAACTGCTCGATTAAATATTGACTGCAGCCCAGAGGATGAAAATTATTTCATTATTTAAGGCATCAAAACCCTGTGAAGCACTGTGAGCTCTTTGAACGTAGCTGACTTGTATGAAAGGCTCTTCAGTATGCATGCGTGTTACAGAGTGGGTGTTTCAGAGTGATCTCCACAGACTGACTCGCTCTCTCCTGAACAAACAGACGTGTTCAAAGAGGTCATAATAAATAGCTTTTAGCATGCATAATATACATAAAGTCTTAAATGTCTGAAGACATGTACTACACATGCATACAGATACATAAATTCATCCACATTTAGAGCATTTCTGCACATGCTGATGTTGAACAGCGTGTTCCCGTTATCACTGCTTTAAAGAGGGTAATCACACAGAAAGCTGATCTCCCATCCATTTGATATCTGTGCCTTTGTCAATCTGGAGCTTTTATTACAAAAGCAGGTTCAACAAACTCAGGATATCTTTTCCTTATCTGGCTTCTCTTAACCCAACATCGGTGGTTAGGTTAGCTTGGCAGGAGCACAGCTCTGTGTGAGTGTGTGTGACAGGAAACACACTGAACAGTATTAAAAATGCTGTATGAATGTGTGTGAGCTTTAAGGGCTTATTCTGTACTGGAAGACAGATATAACATCACAGCTTTTAGAGCTATGATATTAAGGCACAGTGGATGAGATATATGTGTGTGTGAGACAGTTTTAGCTTCTTTCAGCTGCACCCCCGCTGGAGTTAAATGGTCTGAGAACAATTAAAGAACAAGTCTAAACACAGAATTCAAACACAGGCTCAGGAGGCCTGTTTGAGAATCATATCACTATAGAAAAATGTCACTGTTGAAAACCGCTCGCAGCAAACAGAAAAAAATCCACGAGTAAATAAACACTTCAGACTGCGAGTCACATGTAACCATACGGCACCTTATTTTATAAATCTCAAGCTCTTTATCTCATATTCATGACCAGTACTAGCATGCGTGTCTTTTTACTGTGAGAGGAAACCCACACAGGCACAGGGAGGACACACAAACAGGCCTGAGCAGGGTTCAAACCAGGAACCTTCTAGGTGGGTGCAGCAACAGTGCTAACCACTGTGCTGCCCGCTCACTTATAAGTCAGAGTAATAAATAAAAGATGGAAACAAACACATATGCAGTACCGTGTGTTGATGCACAGACTGTACAGGGACAGTTATATAAGAGACACCAGAGGCAGAGCATCATAATTCTGTCTCTTATCCCTGACACGCTGAAGAAGAAATCACACATCAAAATTCATAATGGTGCAAATGTGCATGCATGCATGCATGCATGTGTGTGTGTGTGTGTGTGTGTGATCTGTGATCAAAGATGGGAGCACGTGCACTGTAAACACAGCAGAGAAGAGAGGAGCTGCAGGTTCAGGCTGTTTCCATGTCAGCAGACACGTTCACATATTTATTACATACATCATATTCTCACAGATATTCTGGGTCATGTGGCAGGTTTCAAAAATCCAGGTTTATGAGCTGTTATCAGCTGCCTCCAACACACAGAGGATTCACAATAACAGGTGCATACACAGCACCTTTCAAACACCCGCAGGCTGCTCACCTGGTGCTGTTTTCCAGCTGACAGACAAGGGTTGGACACACACTGGGGACAGCACTCGCCTGGCTGGATCACCAAGTTTTCATGCTGAGGAAACATTACAGACACACAAACCCTCTCAGATTATCATCGTATGTCACACAACACAACACATTGTTAGACAGCCCGACAGCAAATACAATTACCCAGAGGTTCATAAGATCAAGATCAATTTCATCTGTGCCTGCAGCGCAGTGACATCTTTGAACCTCCCAACATCTCCAAAAACTCTCACATTTGTTTTTTTTAAACACATGAATATTTATTTAACCTGTGTGGAAATGAAAAGCACAAAAATAGAATCACTAAAATAGAAAAATAGACAGGCTAAGAGAGGTGTCTGTACTGCAACCCCAGAGCTGCACTGGAATTTAAAACAAGCTCACATTTATTTAGCATTTCAATATAGCTTTGATTTCTCTTCTAAGGAGAGCTGAAATAAATATTGCCCTTTTAAAAGTATTTTGGGGTCTTGTTCATGAGGACTAGAGCAGGTGACTGAAGCAGGTGAAGGTGTCAGTTTACTGGTCGACCTACGTTCCTATCCTCACACATGAGCACCGGCTGAGGGCAGTGAGCAACAGTGAGAGTAAGACAAGCAGTGAAAATGAGCTTCCTCTGAGCTCAGCTTCAGCGATGTGGGTGATGAGCTGAGGGATTTGGAGGAGTCTCAGAGCAGAGCTGCCGCTCCTCCACATCGAATTGAATCAGTCGAGGTTGTTTGGACATCGACTAGGAAGCCTTTAAGACACCTCCTTCTGAATCCTCCTTTTTATACTAGTAGATTTATTGAATTTAAAACAGTGAAGTGGGACACACACACACACACAAAGCCACCGTGACTGCCTGCATCCAAATAAAACCTGAAGAACCTTCTAAAATTGTGTTTCTGGAAACCTACTGGTTTGCAGGCCACTTGCTGACACTCTGCTACTGAACACTGGAGCTCCCCACGGCTGCAGACACATCTGGAGCAGACGCTGGGCTTCCACTCCTCCCCGTCCCTGTACACGATCCCCTGCCAGGAGCACGAGTCTAACACGCACACACACACACACACACACACACACACACACAGATAAAAACTAAATGAGTAAATGGTGTCAGGTAATGAGCTGACAGTTCCAGCATTGTTTGCCTCACGCAGTGATTTAGAGTCAGGGAAGAAGAAAGAAAGTAGCAGCAAATTAGCTGCTAACCACTGGGTCACATCATAGCAGCTCAAAGACATCATTACAGTCACAATTAACCTTTCAACTCAACTCTGGCTGCTCTGTGGAAGCTAACAACTCACAACACTTCTTGTCTGGTTCAAGAATATGAGGGACCTGTCAGCAGTAAAAAAATCAAATCTATCCTTGCAGACTTTGATCGACTGCATCTCTGACATGCAGCGGTCTTGGATATCAGCCCTCAGTCAGGAAGCTGGATCGGGGACAGGTGAAAATGAGCTGATCTACAGATGCAGAATACAAGCTCAGGACATTTACATTCTGGGATGTATTTATTATTATATTTTAAGGTAGGAAAGTTAGCCCAGTGTCGCCTTACATATAAAAAAAGTATTTGCAGTCTCTCCATCAGGGTGAGGAATACAGCTTATTTATTTAGCTCTAATCATCGGTCACTGATCATTACTCAGTAAGGGCAGTGGCTGCCAGTGGTTTGCAGTGGTATACACACCTGTGGCACTGATTAACACATCATTCAATCAGCTGTAGCAAAGGCATCCAAAGGCATACCTGACTGAGAGCTCCTTTGCATTTTTATTGCTGTTTCATGTGGATGGATACATCTTTAGGATTTAAGCCTTTGGACTTTGGGATTAATTAATCGTGCCCTCCTGAAGCTAATACTGAAGGATATTTTTAATAAAGTTTTTAGAAACAAAGTCTGGAGTGGCTCAGCAAAAACAGTCGAGGCCTCGTGAAACAGAGGAGCGAAAGACTGAGAGCAGAGTTCATACTGACTGAAACAGGAAGAAGGGCGCTAACCCGACTCAGGATCACTTCAGTTTGTGTGTCTGTGGCGGCTCACGCACACTCTGTGTTTGTGGTTCTGTGGTCCTGCATGCATGTGTGTGCTGTTTTAATTTGCCTGTCACTGTTTCTCAGAAGTGCTTTCAAAGGAAAACAGTAAAACTGCCTTTGAGTTCACCTGTGCTGGCAGGTGAGGCCACGCCCAGTCCAGGTGATGATGAGGTAAAGCATCACTGTGAAGTAACATGGGTTTGTTTATGTGCCATTACAATGAGTGCATAAACTGCATTTGCAGTTCTCACCTAAATGCATTTGGTCAACACATCCATGTCTTCTGTTCTTCCATAACTTTTTATTTTGCACTTTTATTTAATATTCATCCTTTAAACGAGGCTTTGACACCAACATTCACCTGCAGTGCAAGTTTCTGATAACACTCAGAAATGTTTTTCATGTTTGTGCAGAAAAGTGATGAGCAGTGAAAACGTGACTAAAATATGGAATTTGTGTTTTTATCATTGTATTATTCATCTGATTGTGATTTGTTATTTGAAGCTTAAACATGAAGTTACACGTTCTGTGTGCACCATGATTTGTTTCTGTATCCATGACACATCTTTTTGCATTTATTGATGCACCGCTTTGAGTCGCACTGTTTTCATGCAGTTTTAAAGAACTCCACGTGAAGCAGAGGTGGTATCTGTGTGAGCTCTAAATTAGCCCTCACCGCCGTTGCTGCCACACTTGGGGCAGCACTCCCCGGCTGGGGTGAACGGGCTTTGATCCCCGGGACAGGTGAGACGCGGGCAGGGACGGGCGCTGCAGGACGCACTCCCTCTGGAGCAAGTACACACTGAGCAAGGCGAGGGAGTCCACTGACTGTCATGCTGTGGAAATCAAAGAAACAGAGAGCGACAGTTACACAGAGAAACACAACCAGCCGCAGAGAGAAAGAGGGAGAAGCAGCAGTGAGAGGAAAGCTGCTTCTCTCTGTAAACGTGACAACTTAGTGAGCCTGAGCCTGAGTGACAGACGAGGGAGCAGAGCCACAGAGGGGGAGAAGATCCTCAAAAAAGAGACCATGAGAAGAGGAGATAAGGAGCAAAAAACTGATTAAAATATAAGACGGTGTATGTGAATGCAGATATGGAGGCACACTGTGAAAAGGGCATTACCTTCACATTTACAAATATCTCATTTGAGTTTGTAACAGTCGAAACCCTTCGTTAAAGATGAGCTCCAACTGTTGGCTCAGCGGCAGCGTCGGGTCGAGGCGAACAGAAAGCTCGTTGGTGATGTTTCTTCAATATTTTATTCATATACGTATAAAAAAGAATCACCTCGGGCTGCTGTGTGTTCATGTAAACATGAAGGTGTTTCTTTTCTGTGACTGACAGAACGGGATTGATTACACGGTCACACTAAGATATTACTTAGACTTGGATATCTATGTGTTATACGTTCATTCGTGGATAAGACCAGAGCGGTTCTTTCACTCTCAATGAGATATCGGCATGTCTGCAGGGCCTGCAGTCACAATGAGAGAAGTTTCTGAGGTGTCAGGCTGTGAGAGCGGCATGAAATCCTTCTGAAACCTTTGTAAAGTACCTAATTAGTCTTAGTTTTAATGAAGCACTTACCCAATTATTTTTCACCCCAGGAAGATGTCTGTGGCAAACAATTAAGAACTTTATAGCTCTGCCAACCAGGATTGTTTCCCTTTCTTTTGAATACTGAGAGAAGAAAATCTGTCAGTTATGCTAAATTAAAAGTGTGAATTATCATTCTTGCAGTGTGACAATTCAAACCCAGGAAAATGCTGCTGTATAAGCATCACCATCCTGTGTGAAGAAGCCAACAGTTCCAAACGACGTCTCCTGGAAAAGCAGCAAAATAATATTATTCTTTTCCCTCCAAAGAAGACGCAGCTTAAAATGCCGAAGCTCCTCTCCAAACCTCCTCTTTCCTCCGGTGTTCAGATCCAGGTCAAGTGCCACTTCACCAGGCGAGCAATGCCAACTAAATCTTTAAAACCATGCCAAGAATGACTTATTTCTCTGTTACTATACAAATGGACGCCAAAAAGTCATTAAACTAGAGGACACTTGATGGAAAATGAAACAGCCAGCGATGCTGTTGTAAGAGGAGGGAAGGGAACGCGACGCTGGAATGAGTTTTTTGGAAGTGGGTAGGGATGGGTGCTGAGGAGTGGGATTAAACCGTTACCAGTTCCAAACTCATCAGGACCGAATTTCTGATAAGCACCTCTAAATGAGGACGCAAATGCAAGGAGGGAAACTGAAACTGAAATGAAACAACTAATGAAACAAGTTATGCAAGGTTTGTTCCCAAAAGATCCAAAGAGATGGACACAGGGAGGAAAGCAGGCACAGACCGGCACCATGGACCACCGACACAGGAGCTGCATGGCACTGGTTTTCTATCCAATGTGATCCAGAACACTTTTACTTACTGAGTAACTCTAACAATCATATTTTAAAAGGAAAAAGACGACATTCGAGAGAAAAACAGCATTACAACTAAAAGTCATTACTAAGCACGACATTCCAAGGAAATAATTCACCGCTATGTTCCTGATTTTAGGTTTTCCACACAGCTTTAGAGCCCGGCCGCAGGGGTTTGCTGCCATTTACCCACAAAAGCATCAAATACTGATGCTGGCCTGGGTCACATCCGGCCTTTCGGTTCATCCCAAATGTAGTGAATGTTAATGAGCCTCCGTGCTAACTCACAGCCCCGTTCTTTGTGAACCTGGGTTTGTGCACGGGGGCACCACCACGCTGAAAGGGGAAAACGGCAAACACAACACTTTAGTCACAAAGTCTTCAAAAAAACTATTAAAAAACGGGCAAACTGGTGTAAACATTTCAACCCTGAACTGGTTGGATGGGGAAAGAGAAGCAGCCCTTTTACTTACTCCATAAATGACTCCTTCATAGTGGCAGGAGCCCTGAGAGGAGGAGGCACACTCTGGACAGCACGTGTTGGCAGGAATCCTCAGATGCTCACCCTGTTTAAAACACACACACATGAATACACTGACAGCAGGGAAAAAAACACACAAAAACACTCAATCGAAAAGAGGACGTGATTTAAGCAACATGGACACAAAAAGTTTCTTAGAGGTTTAGGTGACGTTTTTATGAGCGAACTAGGACGGAAAATGAAGCTGATTTGTTAAAAGGGAGAGAAAACATCCACCCGAGGTTTCAGGGTGTGACCTGTCAGTTAATGCTGGGCAAAAATCAAATAGAGCTGCAGTGAATCAGCAGGATGACAGGTTGCATACGGAGAACCAGGAGAAGCTGGAGACTGAGCTGTGGAGCAGGTCGTACTTCTCCCCAAATCAGCAAAAATATTGTACCTGAAGCTTGCCATTAATCACCCACTAACACACAGAATCTTAAAGCAGAAACAAGCTGCGATTTTAACAGCGTCTTCAAACTTCATCTATCACAATGGGCAAATTGTGCAAATAAAATAAACATTATAATATGAAGCTCCTAAATGTTTTCATATATCCGGCTTCTTGTTCCAGTGTCTCCTCTCCTGAACTCTTCATCTTTCTTGTTTCAGTCCCTCGAGATTTTCTCGGTGTGCTGCTGGAAATGTAATCACCATAATTGAATTGGATCCAATTTGAGATTTTATTGGTGCAAACAAACAGAGATGGTTCACCACCAAAAAGAACAAGAGTTCATTTGTCACAGGAAAACTGCTTTTTTCCAGTCGTTACACTCAAGGTTTCATTTTCCTGCAGCTGCAGAAGGAGCCGTTACAGCTGCGGGGGTCCTCCGAAACACCGAAGAGCAAATTCCTGCCTGATCAGAAACGTTATCAGTTATTAGGTATGGTATCGTTCCTACAGTGATTTTAATTGTTCATCTAGATATCAGCAAACATGTTAAAGATTAGCGAGCCTGGCTGATTCACTGAAGCTTGTACTGCTGTGATCACTGCAGGGTCACGTGGAAAGCCTGGCTCCTCTTCATCATCTCGACCTCTGTATTTCATTAAGTCAGATTTGAAGCGGCGATGGCTGAAGGGTTCTGGGAATATTACAGGTAAAATTCTGTTTCCCACTTCCTGCTATTGTAGCACACAGGTACTGCCACAGGAGAACCACTGATGTGCAGCCAGCACTACCTGAAAAATGTTCAGTTAAACTAATAAATCAGTGGTGATGGATTCTGAGTATAAGACATCCATGAATTTAACTGGATTCTCTGACCGCTTTTCAGAGTCTTTACTGCTCAACTATGTTTTCAGCATCATCTGCCTGATGAACTGTGGGCACGCTGGAGGTCAGCGGTAACAAATGCAGCACTTCAGCCTCGGGCTCGTTACACGTCTCTGAGTCAACAGGCTGCGGCTGAACTCTGAGCTCCTCTGAAATGGATTCATTCAGCAGTGATGCTACAAACCAGCTTCATGTCTTACATGAAGATCACAGACACGAGCTGGCAGTGCTCCACACAGGAGGCGAGCTCGTTAATTAGTGTGGCAGGTTTTTAGGGTCGTGACAGCAAAACGATCAAAAATACAGATGAAGTCCACACGTGCATGTTAACCTGCCAAATTCCCCAACACAATCTAACTGTAGCAGAAAGCAATGAACAGATTGGCTTTTCAATGGTGGAAACAGTACTGAGAGGATGCAATCATAAACTGTCTCCTATGAGGGTGGGCTGAAAGGTTCACAGGCTGACCACGATGTAATGGTCAAACTTGACCAACAGCAGAGATGACCTCACCACCGGTCCGATCCTGCTTCCCAGCCAAGTGTTTTTTCACGTTGGGGAACAGGAAATAGTCTGATGGTGCCAAATCAGGAGAATATGAAGGGTGATGAACCAGCTCAAAGCCACAATCACGTACAGCAGCCATTGGAAGCACAGACTTGTGTGCAGGAGCACCGTCCTGGTGAAACAGGAGCCCCTTTGTCAGTTTTCCAGGCTGCTTTGACTTGACTGCCTTTTGCAGCTGCCTCAGCAAGTTGTCACAGTATTCTCCAGTGATAGTTTGGCCTTTTTGAAGGTAGTCAATGAACATGATGCCCTTTGCATCCCAGAAGATGGAGACCACAACCTTCCCTGCTGATGACACCACCTTGACCTTTGGTGGGGGAGAAGACGGGTGTTTCCACTGCATGGACTGCCGTTTGGTCTCTGGCTCAAAGTGGTGACCCCAACATTCATGTTGGGTTCTTGGGTGAGGAAACGTTCAAGAAAACCGGCTGGATTTGCTTAAAAAAGTTCCAAGTTCACCTGTGACATGACCAGCCTGGTGCACTTTTGATCAGGGGTCAAAAGTCATGGCACCAGAAACCTTTGACATGCCGAGTTCGTTATGCAGAATGTTCTCAGCTCGTTCACAGGAGATGCCTGCAGCATCAGCTATCTGATTACTGGTTAAACGTCTGCCATCCATCACCATGTGGAGTCAGTGTTTTCTTGGGTGGTGGCTGTGGCAGGACGTCCGGCCCTTGGGTCGTCTTCAAGGCTCTCCCCACCCCTCTTGAAATCAGCTGCCCACTTTTGCACAGTTGATAAAGCTGGAGCATCATCTCCTAATGTAGCAACCATGTCAGCATGAATGTCCTTGGAGGCTAACTCCTTTGTCTGCAGATATCTGATAAACACCACGGTGCCAAATTTGATCCATTTTCACAAAATATTTCTAGTACTACTTTTCCAAGTCCTCAATTCTGTATCCAGTGTGGGTTTATCTGGAAAGAAAACATGCAGCTGGCATCAGTAAAGGTTGAATTTAAGGCATGCCAAATTTAATTACTGTATGATAACTTTTTAAAGTCAGTTTCCAGCTAAAGCCTTTCAAAGGCTTTTTAAGGAGGCCACCTTTTTTACTTTCTAAGTTACAGTCTTCATTTGGGAGAAATCACATTTTCAGTGTATATTTTTTTCTCATGTCATTGTAAACTTGGTAATGATAAGCTGTCATGGTCCATAACTTTGTTATGTTTCTTTAGGTTCTGTTTTTGTTCGAGATTCCTGTGTTTCAGTGTTCATGTGGTTTAGTTTATTTCAGGTCATAGGTCTCATTAGTTTCTGGTATTTATATAGACCCTTTTACTGTTTGTAAACAATGGTGATGTGGGTAGCGATCCAAGTGCATTTTGGAAACAGAAATACGTCGGCGTTCAATAGCGTTTCAGTCTATGAGAAGGGATTATCAACGAAAGATCGTGAAAACTACCTGCAAAAATTTATTTTGACCACCGGCAACCGACTCAGATCCTTGTGGTACGTTAGCAAGTGGCCCAGTATCGGTGGGCAGATACACACTGCTCAAAAAAATAAAGGGAACACTTAAACAACACAATATAACTCCAAGTAAATCAAACTTCTGTCCACTCAGGAAGCAACACTGATTGACAATCAATTTCACATGCTGTTGTGCAAATGGAATAGACAACAGGTGGAAATTATTGGCAATTAGCAAGACACACTCTATCCGGTCTTTAAGTCTGACGTCATTTCCGGGTCCAAATGCTCCTTAACAGACAGCAATGGCATAACCAATGACCCCCCCCCCCCCCCAGCCTTGGTCGAGTTTTGTTTTTGTATTTCAGATTTTTGTATTATGTGAGATGATTCCAGCATTAAAGCTGTTTCGAGTCAAGCTCTGCCTGTCCCATCCTGCACTGGGGTCCAGCCCTGCTTGCCACACAGCCTAACTGTGACATAAGCAGCCTGACTTTGTCAGAATGCTTCCACTCAAGTTTGTTCATCTGGTTTCATCATTTGGAAAATGATGTTTGGCTTCATACAGTCAGACACTCATGACCTCACGCTGCGGCTGTCTTCATTATAATCATTATAATAGTTAAGACTGAGATCCACAGTAAAGACTCTGCGTCCTCTGCAGTCCGTTCACAGACTGTCTCAAACCTGGCCATAAGTGGTTGAGCCTGATGTCTGTGAGTTAGCAGAATTTCATGTTTTCATAGAAAACATTTCCCAGTGTAAAGAAAATCCACAGCTGGCTTTTCTTTTTGTTTTAATATTTTAGTTTAATAAACAATTTCCAGGTTCCAGACTGATTATAACCTTTTCTGCTTCACAGACAGCTTCACTGATAGCTGAAAGTGTAGTTTCTATTACTCATTAAAAAAAAGAGTCCAAATCCAACTTGACTCTCCTGAAGGTCCTGTAGGAGCATCAGCAAACTCTCAGTCTGATAACTGCTGCTTAAAGGGATCAAACCTGCAGGGTCCTGATTGTCTGTGGTTTGTGCTACAGAAAATGGAGCTTTAAAGGATTGTGTGAGCAGCCTTTGAGGAAAGCTGATTAACCCAGAGTGCAGAACATTACAGGTATTTAGATATGCGTTTCAGGAAGGTCAGAAAGGTAGGAAAGGGAAATTTAAGCTGGCAGATAATGGCTTTGGATTTTAAAAGGAAGCCCTATAATCAGAGACTGTCACATGATAAAATCTCTAAAGAGAGAGAACACACGGCTTGCTGAGCATGATGACTAATTTTTAATTAACATTGGATTGCTAGCCAGCAGAGTGGAATTCATTAGACACTGATTGTTGCCTTAGCTCAGAGTTGGGATTTGATTCGATGCTGTCACTGCAGGCTTGATGTTTAAATCAGTTTTGAGGAGAAGCACGAGGACAAAGACACAGAGATGGAGTAAAAAGAGCTTTGAAAATGTGTCCCTGTGAATTCAAATGAGGCAAAAAAAAAAAAAAAGCAGGTAGGCAGGATGAACACTCACTGAACAGTCGTCACTGTGCTAAATGAAATGGTGGAACTGCCAGACTGGGCTGCACAATAGTTTGCAAGCTCATGAATTCTTGTTGTGAGGGCAATGCACAAAGACAAGTGTTTTAACGGGTCCTTGAAGGGAGATCTGCACTTGAAATGAAAGGGAAATAAAAATATCACCAAACAAAGCTAAACCTCCTGAACTCCCAGGGCCATAAATTTAACTGACTATCAGGAAATGATTCTATTTGTGGTTCATTTGAATAATAAAATCTTTCTTTATTCTATATTCTGCAGTAACAAACGTCGTCTGACCACTTTAATAGCAACATCTGCTCTTTGGCTTCCTGGATGTTTCCCTCATTGTTTCTCATCTTTTCACAGTGCTTGTTCAGATCCTCTGTCTGCTTCACAGATGACGTCGCTGCGCACGCGACAAAAAAAGTCAAATACGACAATGAAATCCAGACGCTAGGCGTGGTTTAAGATATCAACTGTAACTGATCAGCGTCTCAGGGGACCAACACCAGTTTGTATCTCTGGGATTTAGAAAAAAATGGCAATGTTGGATACTTTCTTAGTCCTCAGTTATGATAGTTATAAAGGGCAACAAATGGCAGCCATGAAAACTACAACTACACTATTCTTAGCTCAGCCTGTTACACAAAAGCGGTAATGTTGGCCATAACTCGAGAACGACGTGACCCAGGATGTTCAAATTCACACCACACATGCATCTGCTGTAAATCTCAGATGAGTTCGAATCTCAGCAACCTTGGCATGAAAGTAAAGGTCAGAGGTCAAGTTTTCTGAAAATATTGTAATCGCGATAACTCGAGAACGATCTTACCGAGGATATTCAAATTCTCACTGCAGATGCAAGCTGTTCAAGCCAGACCCATCAAACTTCACACACTTGTTCACTTTACTGTAACAGCACTTTGAACCCCCCAGTTCATAAATTCACAAGTAGTGATGCAGTTGCTGCTGGTACACAACCAGTTGAGTAGATTCCCCTGCAAAGAGCTTTGTTGCGCAGTCTGCCTGCATTCATAAATTAGATGCTAATTACTCGCAAACTCGCCAACCTGTGACCGCAGTGTTTCCGAGTCAGACTGCGATCGCTTGGAGACGGGTTCCCTCCCACCAAACGATCCTGAAATCACCTTCTGTAGAAAGTGAGGCTGCAGGTGTTGGAAGCTCGACCTTTGGCCCACCAGCTGCGACTGTCACTGCGATCATCGTGCAGCCGCTGATTTCTCATTGTCGCGGGGAGGTTTTTACTCTAGTGCCAGAGCCATGAGCCAAAACCAAAGCTAAAGCAGTCATGCACCAAATCAACATCAGATTACTTTATTAGGTTAATGGACTGACTGCTTACTTTGACAGAATCAATGCAGAAAAAACAGCATGCTGTTTATTCTGCAGAACGCCCTCTCTCTCAAATCATAAATTGCAGTTAAGAAATTGCCCTGAGTGTAACAATCTTACCCTCTGCAGGTCACAGTGGGGGTTGGGGCAGTGGGTGGGCTCACAGATGGCCACATCACCATAGCAGGTACACTCCTGACAGGACTGCGGTCTCCATGATGTGTTGTTCTGTCAAGACAAAAATGAAAGCAGGCATTAAAAATGAGTGAGGTCACACTTGATTCATCACTGCAGGAAAACAAAATGTTAATCATCATTTAAACACACCCACAACTCATCTTTATGTTGACAGCTGGGGCAGATGATAGTAAACATATAGGCCTGTTTGTACGTATTAAACTGATAGAAAATGTTTGCTTGGCTCGCTCATTTGGAGATTTGCAGGTTTGGGGTTAAAAATCATAATAATTAAACTCTCCAGAGGAACTTCACTTTGGACTAAATGACACAAAAGAGTGCTTTATGACAGCGAATGGCAAACTATGCAGTAATAATGGGTCATAAATACAGAACCTGATATGAATGTGAAATGACAGAAGAACATGGAATCACACGGCTCACTGCAGCCGTTTGTATGATTATGGATATGGTTTTCCTGCTGCAGTACACAAAAGACGAGCTCCACCATAAGAAACGCATTTCACACGTTGAACTCTCATCATCCTCTGTGCTTAAGGCTGTAAAACACTGAAGGATTTCTGCTGCAGGTCCTGACAAAGTGCTTCTTTGTTGATTAAAAGCCTTGAACGCCAATGCCAACTAGACAATGAGACCGAGCAAAGAGGCAGAAACGCTGGAGATCAGGTCTGTCAGCGGGCTGCTCACTTCTGCATCCCTGCTATTTGTCAATAGCTCATAACACCGAGCAGGCGATGTCTTCGCTTAAAGCCAAATGAAATCAATATTCCAGTGCCTGCATATGCCCTGATATATCATCTTACAGAACATGAATCCGATTTAGCCAAATGAGTAATAACCCACTCGTGACGGGAGCATCCACGGGCACCTGTAGTTATGGAGTAGAGCCTTCGTGGAAGGGTGGGGCGACTTTCCATGGTGGAGGCTTTACTTCATTTAACATGGTAATTAAAGCTGTTGTAAAAATATTCCTAGAGTCTTCCAATCATTCCCACCGGTGTCCTTACGTTCAAAGATCCTATCTGTGAATGTTTGATCTGCAGATCTCATATTAGCTTTAATTTAGAGCTCCTGCCTTGTAATTTACTGTAATCTTATATAATATTAGCACACATGAAAACTTGGGCAGGAATAATAAAAGAACTACAAAGATTCTGGAAAACGGCACACGGTGGGTTTGGAAACAGTCCTGCGTGTGCGTAAGGTGAGGCACAAAGAAGGAATCCAGGAGCATCTCTGACCTCACCGCCGCTTCATCACCAGCAGGAAGTTACATCATCTCTAGATTTCCTTTAGCAATGAGATCCTTCCACATCAGAGAGCTTTACTCAGAACTTCAGCCACAAATCAGACCTTTAAACGGGGGAGCAGCTTAGCCTGAACTTCCTGTTCTTACATGTAGACATAATATAATCATGTTTGCATGAATATAACGACTTACATACTTTAACAAGTATTCATGGAAGTTTAAAAACACACCGATGCAGATAAATGTAACACATATTCTCAGTCCATTCAAGTTTATTCATATAGCTCCACATCAGAAGGACACTTGCCTCCAGCCGACCAAGTCTAATTTTCTCTGTATTGTTTATACCTTACAATATAAAGCCCCTCGAGGTGACGGCTGTTGTGATTTGGTGCATAAATAAAATAGAATTGAGTTGAAAATAAGAGGAAATTAAGGTCAAAGATGTGACAACAAACTATTATTTTCTTCTGCAATCCCATAGCAGGTCACCATAGTGACAGAATGCCATTAAACACACATGACACAATAAGATAGCTGCACACAGTTTTACAGCTTTATTTTGCACACACATCCAAGGTCAGCGTTTTGCTCCATATAACATGGAGGGCTTACAGATTATGAGGTGACAATAAGAGGTTAAATGCAGTCCTAAATTATGACGGGGAGCATTTCTGGAAGCGTACATGGCTAATTTAAATAAGAATCAAGGAGAAAATCCACTAAGCCAGGTCACACTGCATACTACAACACCTGTAACAGGATGAAACAGGCTGAGGCATTATACTCTCACCGTGGTAGAGAATGATTGCATGCTGAGGACATGTAGCTGTGCACTGTCACAGGGTAATATGTGGATTTACATTTAGCCCACAGACTGTAAAAGATGGACGTAGCTTCCAGGTCTGGAAATCTGAAGGCCTGCAGGGGAAAACTGGTTGTACAGAAGTCTGTGAGCCCGAGTCTTTTATTCTCATTAAACTCTTTCTAGAATAACTGCTCAGAAAAACTGCAAAAAGTATTTAAAAAAGTAAAACAAAGAATAAAGTCATGCATTAAGTATGCAGTCAAACGTGGGCGTAGTTATAGGTCATGTTGAAAGACACAGACAGAGATGAGAGAGTACAAATGTAATTAGGGTCACAGCCAGCTGTGGGGAAAGACATACCTGGAGAGAGCATGGAAGTTAATGTGTTCCCTGTAGAGCAGGTTGAACTATTTATGCATCTGAGTACACGTGTTTCATTGTGAGTTTGTGGATGTGCATCTCTGCACAGCTGTGGCCAGATGTATAACGAGCTTTATGTGATGGCAAATGTGTCATGGCAAATCTCTGCAAAGATTATTAATGCTCCAGCTTCAAGGGGAGAGGGAGGAGCGACCTTCACAAGGAAAGGGAAAGGGAAGGTGGGTATCAATCGAATGCAGCAGTCTTCCCGAGCAGGAATTCCTTTACTGTGACAGGAACGATTTGAATCAAACACACACGAGATGAAATATACCAACATCGACTAACTCTCAAACAAACAAAACTCTGGCTGATCAAGGAAGCTACTTAAAAAAGTAGTTCAACATACTTGGAAATATGCTTCTTTGCATTTTCAGACCAATATGACTTTTGCGTTACTTCAGGCGTGCCCTGACATCCAGCTCAGCCACGATCCCCACAGAGCCAGCCGTTATCAGAGATACACATTCAATCAGCTAATCTAGAGGCTCTGCTATTTAAGCTGTTTTAGCCTGCATACAGCAGGCGCACCCTGTAAGCCGCTTTGCAACCCACCTTCTCCACAGGTCCTCCTTTGAGCTGCTGCTCTCCCTCGCTTCAGCTTTCCAAATATGCAGGTGGAAGAGCAGCAGGTTCTCAGGAAGGAGCCGTACTGCCAGTTACTGCAGGCAGAAAAATGCAGATGAATTCTGAATACTGTCTCCACCAACATTTGTTTGTATTGCACAAATATTTTCAAATACGAGGAAAAGCAGTCTGTAAAATGCAGTCACAGCTGCCCCCCCCCCCCCCCCCCCCCCCACACACACACACACACACACACACCACCCCCATGAATGCACACCAGGCCTGAACGTCTCTCAGGTTATTGTCCTGACTGCACTTTGTCAGTCTAGCAGTCCTTCTTAGTCTCTTTGTTATAAAAAGACCAAAGATCCCCCCCCCCTTCCTGAATGTGAACCTTAAAGTATGATTCAGAATGAACCCACCATACAACCAATCTTCCTACAAATCCACGAGGCTCTCCAAAGTGGTGACAATCTTTTCTGTATCACACGGCTTCCTGACAGATTGCTCTACGGGCTGAAAGGGGTTCAAAGCAAACATACAAATGGGAAATTATTTCGACTGGACCGGAGCAGCAGAGCTGCAGGCTCCCCGATGACTCTTTGATTTAGAAAAGGGATTGATTTTATCAAAAGTATTCAAAGAGTCAGTTTTCTACGTACAGCACCAGTTCATCAGATATCATCAGTTATGCGGTACAGACCCTACCTTCACATATTTCTGTATAAGCTCAGGTAATACATGGCCCACATTTGCATTTGTCATAAAAATGGTGTAAACAGAAACTAAGTGATTAATGGTTAGAATCTTTAATCAGTTAATACTTTTATACAAATTATTTTTGCTAAATAAAACATACTGTAAGTACCATAAAGCTTTATTTCCCACAGAGCTTTTCACTGGAGGAGCCAGGGCAAAGTGACTGCTGCAGCAGTGTTATCATATCCACCATAAAGTTATTTCACTGTTATTCAAAAAATAACATTCAGTTTTTACCCCATGATGCTGCAGCCATATTTGCAAACAAGCTTTTATATGCACATCTAAGCACAGAGTGTCTACTTTGGGTGATGGGTCAGATTATAATAATAACCTCTATGTGTAAGAAAAGAGCATCATGTGAAATATTTGGATATAATTTAGGCAAAGGGGTCAGTTGGGTTAATAATAAGTGTGTGTGTGTGTGTGTATGCAGGTATGCCCTCAGAAATACCTTTCCCATTATGGCTCTGTAGCTGCCATTCATGGCAGGGACTCATCCTTAATAGAGCTGAGTAAAATTAGCACAGCAGCTAATAGTGTAGGTGACCGCAGCTCAGGGGCCGAGTCCATTTCAGCCGAGGCTGTTTGCCTCCCGAGTGGACGACAGGCAGAATGGGAGTGACCCAGAGTTCGCTGTAAACATGGACCGGGGGGGAGAAGAGTTCTCTAGAAACATGGACTCCCTATTACCTGACCTCTCCCTCCTGCTTTGACAGGTCTGAGCAAGGGGAGCTTTACAACAGACAGCAGTGTAAGTGGGAGCAGGAGCTCCCTCCCTCCTCCCAGTGAGACTGTCCCCTGTAGGGACCCGTACCTGGGATCTGCTGATTAAACATCTAAGGAGTTGAAGGCTTATTTCATTCGCCCCCTGGAGAAAGAGCTCAGATTTGATTTAGGCCAGAGCCGGCTCAGCCAGCATGGCCCAACGTCTCCAGTTTCATAAAGAAGAAAATGGATCCATAACTTTCGCGCGCGGTACATTTTAGTCGAGGCTTTTCTGTACGACAAAGCAGGCTGAGTGCTGCAGTGTGGGCCTCTGAGTGGTACGTTGCCAGGTTTTGTTCCAGGCAAAAGAAATATTACTTAGAGCCACTTTGAACAAAGAATAGAGTCTCTATGGTTAAAGTCAGATTAATAAATTATAAACAGGGATGGATTTTTCTGCAGTGAGGTGCAGAGAAACATTAGGAAATCACTACAAAAATGTGCTGGGGAGCTAATATGATAGAACTGTAACT